>NW_017728919.1:2176899-2236471 GCF_001723895.1 Crocodylus porosus | reverse complement strand
GCCGGGCCAGCCGAGCCGGGCCCTGCCTGGGGCGAACGGGAGGTCTCTGTGCACCGGCCTTTTCCGCCGCTCCCTGCTCGCCGCCGGGGCGGCTCCTGCACCGCCCAGGGCCCGGCCTCGCCCGCCTGCGTCCAGCCCAGCCCAGCCGCGGCCGGGGCAGCCCGGGGGGAAGGCCCCCGCGCACAGCAGCGATAACCCGGACTGGCTCCGCCGGCCCTGCGGGGCTTGCTCCGTGTGCCCGGTGCCGGCGCCACACCACCTATCCCCGCCCTGCGCCGCAGGCAGCCGGAGGTCAGAGGCTGGGCCTGGCTCGGCTCTGCCCCGGGCCGCGGGGCAGCCGCGGCTGGTTTCCAGCGCTGCGAGCGGGGGGCCGGGCCGGAGCTGCCGGCAGCGAGGAGCGGCTGGTACATTTCCACTGGCAGGGCTCCAGGGGCCGGTACCCGGGTCACGCCGCGCCGCGGCTGCAACGCGGGCCCCGCGCTCCCTGCCCGGCCCGCCCGGCACGCAGGGGCGCGCGGGGGAGGCAGCGTGGGTCGCAGCACCGCTGCGCGAGGGGCGCAGGGCCTGCTGCCCTGGGCTCTCCCCAGACGGAACAGGAGACACGCATGGGCACACGGCAGGGCACGGTGGAGGACCGACGTCCGCGCGGGCACGGAGGGGTGAGCGGCCTGCCCCAGCAGTGCTGCAGGGGCACTCGAGCACCAGGACATGCCCCAAGGGAGGGGAGCAAGGGCAGCTGCTGCACTGCAGGGCCCTGCACCTTCCCCATCAGCTGCACCCGCCCCTGCGTGCGGGGCTCCTGCACCAGCTCCTCTGCTCCAGGGCCAGCAAGGCCTGGGGCAGGCGATTCCGGGGACCCCAGGAACAAGTGTTTTGTGCTGGTCTCCTGTTCCTGCCAGAGGTGCACAGTCCAACCCCAGGGCAGAGCGGCCCACGACTCCAAAGGAGTGGCCGGCGCAGGGAATCCAGTGCAGGCCCCAGCAACCGGCAGCAGCCCCTTTAAGCACAGCCCCTCCGGCTGGCAGCGATCACTGGCACATTAAATTTTCAGCTGGTGGCAGAGTCAGGTTTCGAGGCTGCAGACGGGGGGCGGCTGGGCCAGAGCAGCAAGGAGCCTGCAGGAAATTTCCACTCGCCTGCTCGGCTGGCCGAGATGGAGCGATGTGCCCCTCTGGCCTGGCTGGCCACCTTTGCCTCCTGCAGCCAGTGCCATGGGCATCAGGGCCTGGCTGGGACCAGAGCCGGGCACCGAGTGGTCCCCAACACCTCAAGTGCCAGGGTCTCTAGTGCCCCCAACCTCCCTGTGAAAAGCATCTTCCCCCGGCACCCCATCCCCTTCCCTCCACGCCCAGGGGTTGAACATGTCTCAGGGCAGAGGAGCAGCCAGGACGAGGAGGGACGTTGCTCCATGGGCAAAATCACCAGTTGTGGCCCAGCCTCTTGTCCCCGTCCCGCAGCTGTAGGACCCACGAAACCTTCCGCTGGTCCAAGCAAGGCCCAAGGCTCCCGGGCTGTGTCCCTCCCCACCCCGCCCGCAGCCACCCCAGTAAGTAGGGCAGTGCTGACAGGGAGTATGCTGTTAATCCACCAGCCAGGACATCAGATTAGCATCGTTAACCTTCAGCAAGCACCTCACTCCCTCTGCTCTCAGCTGGAGACTGGACCAGGCTGGGGGGGGCTCTGGTCCCGGGCTCAGTGGGCAGAGAAGTCCCCTGGGCATTGAGGGCCCGGGGCCAGCTGAGGCTCCAGCCCAGTCCCAAGGACTAGAGCCCCCTCACTCCTGAGGACTGGCCACAGCACTTGGCGGGAGATGCAGAGCC
The DNA here is from genome assembly GCF_001723895.1 of Crocodylus porosus. Classification (NCBI taxonomy): domain Eukaryota; kingdom Metazoa; phylum Chordata; order Crocodylia; family Crocodylidae; genus Crocodylus; species Crocodylus porosus. The sequence goes on along the minus strand of NW_017728919.1, from coordinate 2,234,651 downwards.
ATGTGGCGTCTGGTGACCCCCAGCTGTCCCTCCCAGGAGGCAGCCAGCTCTGGGGTGTAGCTGTGCTACAGCCTGCGGGGCTGGGCTCTGCTCTGCTCCTCCCTCGCTGCCCCTGAGCTCGGGCACATTTCAAACCTCACTTTTCTGCCACCCGCACCCCTCTCCCCTCGCACCAGAGAGAAAGAGACAGCCGTAGAGGGGTTGCTTTCCAATACAGTGAATTTATTATATGTTGCAAAATCAGCATTCAGCTTTTTAGTGTACAAAAGGACACTAGCTCTTTTAAGAAAAGACGAGGCAAGCTGAAGACTCTGCTGCTGCCTTGAAATCGTAACATTTTGGCAAAGTGAAAAGCTCTTTGTAAACTCCAACTCCATGGCTCAATATAGTTGTATCCACAGTACAATATTACAAAGGAAAACACGGGATCAATAAGTTAGATCAGACTTAGGTCACCTACAACTGGTTTCTATTAACCCAAAAAGCACAAAATTTGCCTAGCTTCATAATAGCTAAAAGGAAAAAAAAAAAAAAAAAAAAAGGAAAAAAGGAAAAAAAAGGCAGATTCGACTACGTTTCTTTAACACAGTCCAAAAAAAAGTGAAGCAGAAAATAGTTGAATGCTAATTGGGTCTCACAGTTTGGATATTCATTAAATATTTTCAGTTTTATATTCCAATTTTTAGAAGTTCCAGAATATACATGTAAATGTACACAATACATCTCCGTATACAACTCTGTTTGCAAAAATATCTTATAGCAGGTGTATAAAGATTGAGATCCATCTCTATTTCCTTCCTTCCAAAAAAACCCCCAACCCCCGCCCCAAACAAACAACCTCCCGAAAAATTGCAAACCCCGCTTTCCAAAACACAGAGCAGAACGAGAAGTGTTTCCACGGAAGAATCTGTTCAGCTCGGGTTCCTTCTGCTTGCGAGAGGAAATGGACCTGGGCTCGTTCGTACAGACACCGACTCTGCTGGCCGACGCGTGCCACCACCACAAGCCAGGCTCTGGGGACTTCAGGAGATGCTGCCTCATGGCACGGATCTCGTGCTGTCACCAGGAAGGTGCAGCTTCCTGCCACCACAGGGAAGGCTGGCGCTGACCAAGCCTGGTGGGGAAGCTCTCGTGGCATGCCCAAGGGACCACAGGAGCTTTCCAGGCACGGACCCTATGTCTGCAAACAAGGGGGAGGGAGCCCTGGAGCAGGGAGGCAGCGACACGTCTGAAATCCAGTGCCGTCCACGTGGAGGTGGGGCGGCAGGGCTTTGGGGCCCGACAGGAGCAGGATCCAAGCGCAGACAGGGATGTTGGGGCCTCCCCCTGACGCTGGTGCTAGTGAGGAGCAGCAAAACCCAAATGCCACCCACGCCTGCCAGATTTAATGCGCGGGGGGGGATATGCAGACCCACCCTGCTGGGACCGCAGCTTTCGCTTGGAATCAACTCTCCTCGCCACACGGAAGCACCCAGAGATGTGTAGTGCTACGGACAGACAGCCGGCCCGTGCCCGGACCTGCCTTCCCCTGCCCTACGTGGCTCTCACAAGCTCTCGGGGGCAGGGGACTGTTGCGAGCCAAGTGTTCCTTGAGCCTTCAGATGCTTGCTAGGACTTTTTCCTATGGCGTGATCTGAAGGAGGAATAAATGGCAGGGACCAGACTGCTGTGGGGAGCAGAGCCCTGTGGGCCCTTCTCTCTCCCAGCTTCTCACTGATCCCCTCAGTGTCGGGCCTTCGCGATGCCGGCTGGAGGGGCTCAGTGGCCAGCTGGCTGTCCACAGAGCATGGCTGGAGAACCACCGTGCTGGGGCTAGCGTGCTCAACATGGTTCAAGCCGTGGGACACGCTCTCTTTGGCACTCATCCATCTCTGACGATGGAACGCCAAGATCCTGGCGGAGGGAGTGCGGGGTGGAGACGCGCTAGGATCCTGCTCAGGTCTGGACAAGGCAGGGAACAGAACACCAAAACACTTTAAAAACTATGTACAACTCCAGCAGCGGCTGCCCCAGGCAACAAGCCAACAGACCTCGCTGCAAAAGCCCTGTCTCTGCGGAACCGTCGCACCTGATGGACTCGCGGCCCTGGGGACAGTGGAACAAAGGGAGTCTCTGACCACCCCAGCTACCTTCCTTCCTCCTCCCTGCCAGTGCTCTGAGGCAGTGAGCAGGACCCTTGGCTCTGAGCAACATGGAAGAGGGAAGGAACGAAACACTGCAGGTCTGGCAGGAGCGGAGTGGCACAGACCGTGGTACAGAGGGCACCTCTGTGCTTGTGGGCTAGTTCCTCATGCCACCAGAGAGAAAAGACTGCAACACAAAGCGGCAGGGACAGAGCACGAGCGCCAGGGACTGCCACGGACATGCGATCTGGCTGCCACGGCAGGCTCAGGCACCTGCTCTGGCGCCCGACTCACTGCTGCAGCTTCTTTGGAAATGTGCAAAATGGAACAAAACAGAACAGAACAGCACCTATCCAAGCCCCTCCGGCAGGTCATTGCAGTAACAAAATAACTTATCTGAGTAGCTACCAACCAGCGTTAGTAATACTGCAGCGAGAGACAGGACAGGTTTGGAAACACTTGGCCTAAAAGGAAATGGGAGGCACAGGTTTAGAAAAGATGCTCTTTTTTTTATACAAAAATAGACCATAGTCTCATTAGCAATTAATAAAATTGGCTGTCTCAGTATAAAACTAGAAAAAAGTCAGACGGGCAGGTCTCCGGCTTCCAGCCTCACACCGCAGCGGTCGGCCCAGTCTGTGCCACCCGCTCCGAGCGTGCGCTGCAGGAAAGGTTCCAGGTACGAGGCATCTGGCACCAGCACTAGACCCCACAGGCAGCGCAGTGTCCTCTGGCCGACACCCGCCCCGGTGGGCGCAGATCGGACAGGATGATCCAACTCAATCCCCCAGGCCTCGCGCTGCTCGTGTGCGGACTCATGCCGCTGGCACAGGAACAGTCGAGGTGCCGGAGGAGGAGGTGGCAACCTAGCAGCATTCCAGTTCCTCGCCATTTGCAGAACAGAATGGGCAGTGCCGGGCTGGGACAGCTCCACGCCGCTCCAAACCTGAATCCGAGAAAACCACCAGCTCTTTACCTTTGGGAGTTGTTTGCCTGGGGTGAGTTTTCCCTTAACTGTCAAATGCTGGCTTCAAAAAGAAAAAAAAAAAAAACAACCAAAAAACAGCAGATTTTCCTTTTGTACATTCCAATGTTTGGAGAGGGGAAACTTGAGAGGGCCACACCAGGCACTGCTCCCTGGCTCGGACCAATTCACCATCACAAATCATGCCCAAGTTCTTCCAGCTATGAGGCCTTAGTGCGCCTCTCCAAAAGGAATCCCGGCTTGTTGTGGAAGGGGCAGTAATGTCCAAGTCAATGTTTTTACCCTTCCCTGTCCAGATCCTAGAGCCAGGACTAAAACTGCTGTTGGTCATACTCTGCTATCAATTTTTTTATGTGAGCCAGTTTGTTGTGGAGGTATTCGCAGCGGTTCTTCTCCTGACTGTAATTCGGGTTTGTCTGCAGGGGAGAGGGGAAGTGCAACGACAGACGTTAACTCTCCAGTCCCACCCTCCCCTCCTTGGCAGATGGGGAAAGGATCAGAGGACCCCGGGATGTAAGCATCGCTCACGGGGCTGCCACGCTAGCGCTAGATGACGACCCTTGCTGAAGCAGTGGAGGGGCAGTCACTAGCCCTGCGTCCAAGATGCCCCATGGTCTGGCTGCCCACTCCTGGTTCTCAACTCCTACTCTTCTTCTTCCTCCCTTAAAATGTTCCTGAGCCCTAGTGTGCAGCATGGCACAGCTTCACTGGCAGCACACCCAGGCCAGCCTGCTCTGCCTGCCTCTACCTCACCTCCCTAGACAGTGACCAGGACAGCGACCAGGACTGCTGGCATGTCTGCAAGGCATTATGGGCACAAAACGCATATGCCAGCATCCTCAGCAGGGGATCTGTATGCCCACACCAGCTGCTACTAGTCATTTTGAGCGCAGATTATATCCAAATCCACCAGGAACCTCCAGTCACAGGTATGCAGACCAGCAGGATCTGCCTGCCCTCAGGTCACATCTCCAAGCTTCAGTATTGTCCTTTGCTACCTCTGATGCTGATGGCACTTTAACCCAGGCATGCTTTGACCAGCAATCAGGCACGTCAAAATGTTGACTAATGTGGCTCAGAGATGGATCCAGTACTGAGCCACTGAGCACGCACCACTGCAACTGCAGAGGGAGCGTGGGCTTCCAAAACCCGGCCAGATGCACCCCAAGGTAAAGCTTAGCACTGGTAATCTGACGTATGAGAACTACCCGAGACTTGCTTGCTTGTCAAGTGAGGTCCATTTCTTACAACCCCCAGCCCCAGCCCATGGCTGAGAGATTCATACTCACCTTTTTAATTTTCCGGTATTCCTGTAAAATTTGATCATGAATAGTCTGAAAAGGAAAGGACACCATTACCTTCTGCTGCCACAAAAACAGTAACACGAGTCACTGTAGTGCACAGCACATCCCAGATACCCAGAGCTGGGGACAGCGAGAAAGATCCCCTTTCCCAGAGCACAGTGCTCATTGATGAGCAGACAGTTAAATTTCCCCCAGAAGCATAGAGAAAAGCCAACTTAATAGGTAAAAATGTGCACTTGCATATATGCAAAAATAACCTGGTGGCAAAAGCCAAAGGTGAAAAAGGCAACCAGCTTGAAAGAGGATGGAGTGGGACACGCACAGAATACAGCACAACCACCCGCCAGCGATGTAGAGCATGAGCCTCAGCCTTGATACGCTTCATGGGTGCAGTCATGGCTGTGGGAGAGAGCCTTGCTGTATCACTTGGGTTATAGGCTGAAGGATCAAGCCCATGTGCCAGTCATTTCTCAGGGGCGAGGAGAGCCCCCAACTCTGCTCCACAGGGAGTTTAATCTACAGCAAAATTGCTGTTTCCTCCACTGAAAAGTCTCGTTTTTCTTGGATCATCAAAATAAACCAACAGAGAAAAGCGAGGGCATTTCAAAGGGAAGGAAGGACATCTGAGCAGGAAGGAAATGCTGCCTAGTACAATGGGGACCCTGTAAAGAATAGCTTTTTAGTCTCAGCAAACTTATTTTCTCAAGGTAATGAATAGTTAAAGCTTCTTGGAATCAGTCTGACAGGTTGAATAATGCTGGGCTATTAAGATGAAAGCTTCAGGAGAAACAAATGACCCCATGCTAAGCCCCTTTCCAGCTCCAATACCCTCCCATATGTGTGAATATCATTTTTCTGGCTCGGGTGATGTACTAATAGCTGCCAGCAGGTTTTGGCTGGGGATGCCAGTTGTCTAACTGAGGCTGCTCCCTGTCAACAAGTACTGCAATGCGTGCTCCGACTCAAAACTGAAGGTACTGGGTTCTCGGACAAGCCGCCTGCGAAGCTGTCAGCTGCACGCACATGGCGCATCCATCAGTCTGGGGCTGCCCACAGCACATCCCACACAAACACACGCCGCGCCTGCGAGTCCCTGCCCTCCAGCACCCCACAAAGCTGCTACCAAAATGGCAACAGCAACTGCATCCCCGCAAGTGGCAGCCCGAGTGCTGCCGCAGTGATCTGCATCTCTACCTTGTATTCTTCCGAGCCCTGTGAAAGCTGCTTTAGCTGCGAGTCCAGCTGTGTGAACCGGCGGGTTATCCTTTCTATCCGGGCGTGCAAGTCTCTGTACTCATTGTACTCTGCGTTGAAGTCGTTCTTGTAGCTCTGACGCTGCTCCAAACAGGAAATGGCTGCGTATTTTCTAAAGGGAACAGAGATCAGTTAGTCGATATGAAGGCCTCTTCCCAGACAGCTTCCCAGGTTACTATGGTGCCAGAAAGCTGAACCAAGGGTCTCTTGGGCGTTTGCCTTCCAAGGCAAAGCTCACTTATTAGAAGTGGCAGCTGACTTGGCTTCCCCTCTCTCATCTCTTCCTTCTTCCACTTGCAGCAAGATGAAAACTTAGGGCACTTATACACATGACGGACCTCTGCTCCAATGTGTGCTAATTAGCATGTGTTGGAGCAGACTCGATTCTGCTGGAGCATGCTAATTAGCACACTCCGGCAGCCTCTGTGTCACATGTATTCAGCATCCCTGTATTTCAAAGTGGTGGTGGGGGTGCTTTAACTAAAGCTTGAACAATCTTTAGTTAAAACAGCCCTGCCACCATTTTGAAGTGCAGGCTGCTGAATACACATGACACTGCGGGAGCTTTAATTAGAGCAGCTCAGAGCTGCTTTAATTAAAGCACCCCCTCAACCCTGGAGGATGTATAGATGCCCTTAGATTGTTAACTACTCTGCTCCCACAAGTCAGAGGGCACACAGAAAAAGCAGGTACAAATGGACTGCCCTCACTCAACCTGGCATGAGTTCCACAAAGAGGTTCAGACTCAGTACTGCGACTGAAAGGGGGCTAGTGGCATGCACTCTGAACCCCGAGGTGAGCAGACTCTTGCTGCAATGGTTTCAGTAGCTGTCAGTCAACGTCCTGCAACATCTAAAGACCAAGAAGTTACAGACTGATGCTCTTCCCAACAAAACATGGGAAAGCAGATTTTCACTTCCCCAGGAAACCCAGCACACAGGATCTCCAACACCTTCAGGACTGCTGGTGTTGCTGGGCTGGTGGTAAGCAACTGCACTGCTGTGCACTGAGCATGCTGGTCCCTCTCACTGTTGCCGTCTATACCATGCGCTGTGTTTCATCCTTGAAGTCCCTTCTGGCCCAGGCAAGGCTCAGCAAGCGCTTTTGACAACAAGATGTTATTTTAAGGGCAGGTGTCATCACCCGCTGCCCAGAAGGAGGTCCTTGACTTCTAGCATCAGGGAATAGTGAGAAGACCTGCTCTACATCTCGCTTTAAGGCACACATTTGTGAATCTGGACCCATTGTTTTGGCTTTTTCCTCTGTAACTAATTTGCTTTCCAGACTTTAATACAATCAGCAAGCCTAACTGAGTGGTAATTGGCAAGTCTTAGCATGATGGACCGACTGATATACTTACAATAAATAATCAGGCATTTCTGAAGTTAACGTTGGTACAGTAGCGTTATTGCATGTTCCATTTAAGCCTGAAAAAAAAAAACCCAGTCACATCAGTCCCACATCCGACAGGGTCATTCATCAGTCCGGCTTCATAAACCCATTTAACCAAATCCTTGATGTATACACTGACTGAAGGCAGAGTGTCAGTACTGTGATGGGGCCAAAACCTTAGGACTGCAAACAGCCCCACACAAACCACTACACTGGCAGTGGCCAATGCACCAAGCTGCAAAGACATTTCTGAATTTAATTGGTTTATAAATATCGCTGCGTGCCTGTAAGCAGGGATAACATGCTAATCCCCACACCGGTGAGCTACCAAACATGATTCACAGCGTCCAGATGGGCAGATTAGATAATGGAGCAGGATGTCCGTGTCCCCTCCAATCTAGTTCTGTCGCTCATCCCACGGCCCCCTTGGAGATGGGGTGAAGGGATACATGTGACAGTGCCTTGAGGGGTTTCTGATTCCACGTGGCAAACTATTCTGATTCCAAGCGGCCCAGCTGGAAAGTCAATCTCGGCCCATAAAGCAATGGGGGCAGGTAAGTGGCTCCAAAGGCCCAAAACAGGGGGGGTTCTTACTCCTCCACCCAACCTCTTCTTCCAGTGGCTCAGCCAAGCGAGCAGTGCAACTGCCCGTGGTCCTGTAACACTGAAGGCACACAAGGGTGGCAGCGTAAGCCCCAAACCAAGCCGCACGGCACCAGCAAACGCTACTCTGGAGCAAGCCCTCCAGGGAATGCAAGGGAGCAGGAAGCCCAGAAGCTCTTTCCAAGGTGAAGCCTGACCCTGGTTTGGCCCCACGGCTGCCAGAGACTGAAAAGAAAGGAAATCAGCAGCAGGCCCGGGGAAGGGGGCACGAGCCTGGACCCTGCAGCTGGAGACTGGAAACAGTTTGCCCCAAAGTCCTCCCTACTCTGGATCAGGGAAGAAGGTGGTGACTGGGGCCAAGGTAGAGGCAAAGCACCAGCGACAGAGGAAAGCCAGCAGCAAACAACAGCTATCCCGGAGGTTTCTTCTGTCTGGGAGCGCCACCTGCCGCCTGCCGTCAGGGGACCCAAGGCGAGCGCCGCCTCTCCACATCCCAGCAGCAAATGCTCTAATAGAAGCATCCTTGACTTTGTTTTGTTCCAGTTTCTTTTAATCCCCAGGCAACTGCACACTGAACCGAGCCACCCTACATGTTTCATCAATGCCGTGCGTGTAGCCAGGCTGTGACAAGGAACTCATGTGAACCACTACGCTGCTGTTACTGCTACTACCCCCCTACTTCACGCTCTGACTTGGGATTTTTGGCAGTGCCAAGAGCTCAGAAACTGAGAAAAGGACTGGGAATATTTTGCTATTGAGCAAAGAGTGTCAGGAGAACAGTGTGCATATTCTACAGATTTATGCCATGGTCAAGGAGGAAAAAAAAAGTAAAAGGGAGGGTAGATTTCCACCTTTCAGACTATCCAAAGTCGATTTTATCAAAGCGTCTGAGTTCAAGGGCATCCTAGAACCACTCTGGTAGGTGCAGGAGAACAGGAGACCCAGCGGTGCTTTTCACTGGTGTTAAATTGCCTGCTGCTCTCAAGCTCCCTCTTCACAAGCTGCTCTTCCCTCTAACCAAAATACTTCATTCCTCCTGTAAGGACTCAAGTGCATTGTCCCAACACCACATGCCCCATCACATTGGTCAGCTGCTTCCAGTATGCCCAGCTGTAAGAATCTCTATGACTAGCTTTCATTATGGGAACGAAAAGAGTCACTAAGGTGGCCATGATAATATCAACTCAAGCCTGCTGAACGCAGCCTGGCACCCACGTAGTCAGAAAAGCACTGTGTCCAAAAGACTCAGCCATCACCAGCCACCCACCCAGGTGTTAATCACGCTTTTCATTTACTACAGAGAAGCGCGATGCCATGTGATATAGATTCCAAAGCAGCACAAGATAAAAGGCTAAAAACAGGAAAAACTGGAATGGTTTTGCTCAGAGCAAGGCTGTTTCCTGATCAAGAGAGAGAGATGGTGGTAGTGTTTCAGCAGTGGTAGCGGGTGCAGCTAGAGGCATGCAAAGTATTCAGAAGACAAACATGCAGCTACAGTCTACATAAGCACTTCTCCTGCCCCCCTCACCTTTCAGCAGTGACTTACCTGGGACACCCTGGGGGGCACCGATTAAGCCAGCATTCTTGATTGCTTCACAGTCCTGCTTCTCCTCTTTGCACTTCTCATCACTTTTCTTCTCTTTTCTCTCTTTCTCTTTGTGCTTTTTAGACTTTTTCTTGCTTTTCACATGCAAGGAGCTAGAGGGGAGTTTGCTGGTTTGGGCACAGTCTGTTGACAAAGGATTCGTCAGTCTGTCAGCTGCCTCAGGGTTCTCACAGTCTCTGCCGTTGTGACTCAGGTCATTGCTGACATCCGAAAGCGGGTCGTGAGGCCGTGGCAGCTCCAAAACGGGCAAGTGGGAGCCGGAGCCAGTGGAATCAGCTGCAGCTGATGTCACGGCTGGAGCAGGCGCCTCTTTCCCGTTGGAGGAGTTGAGTTTCCCATTGAAAGTGGGCTGAGTTCTGTGGGCCAGGTGTGAGATCCTCGACTTCTTGCTGGCTGGTGGATCGATGAACTCCAGGGGCTGGGAGCGTTTCTGAGGACAGAGAATAACATTTTGTTTTTGGAGTCTGACAAGAAATCATTTCAGCCCTGGGCATTCAAGCTCAGCTGCCACGAGGTGGCGCTGCCGCATCAACGACCACACACGTCACTGCAAAGGAAACACAAACACAGCACCCTGGCCAGTCCTTTGCTAAGCCCCAGAGACCTCTTAGGCACAGGCCTGCTGTGTGACACAGCCACCGACCTGCAACCTCTTCTAGTCACCAGAAGCACTTCCCTCACATGCTGCCTTTGCAACACACCTAGGTGCGAGCCGGGTAAAGGTAGCAGCACCTGCTCAGGAGCCAAGGATGTCACTCCCAAATGAGGACAGCTTCCTGCTGCCTTTGGTCACCTGCTGAAGACTTGTAGCTCAGTCGTTTCCCCTTTAAACTAGCAATAAAGTTTAAAGGGAAAGAGAAAATCCCCCCCGCCTTGGAAATTAATGATGGGGGCAGCATTATCACAGCCAAACACCACAAGTGCCAACAGCTCGAGTAAGAGACTGAAAGCTGCTATGTTCAGGCTGCCATGATCTTCGCTCCCCTCGTGTCTGAGAGCAGGAAAAGGGCAGAGGCTCTGCCTTCACCAGTTGGGACAGTGACAGATGTGCTGCTCTGGGAAAGGGCTCTGCTCTTTGGGGATAAAGCCACAGCTGATGGAGGTGGCAGCAGTGCTCTCATCTGCATCGTCTACTTGGTGGCTGTTGGTGGGTTACAGGTCAGCAGTGGAGGGAGAGTTGGGTCAAAGCCAAAAGCTGCAAACACCGAGCTGACTGCAAGTGGAGAGGCAGCCAGATTATCTGGGGAAGGCCTCAGCACTGCAGCGCCCACCTGCACAGCTGCACAAGCCTGAAGCAGGTTATTCACTATCCAGTGGAACACAAGCCATAGTTCTGACTGGTTTCTTTTGGATACTTCTTTCCTTGCTGTCTCAGATTGGACTGCTGTGTTTGCACATGCAATTTGACCCCCACAGGAAAGTGAGTTTGGAACTGTGATGCCAGTCTGGAGATGGACATCCTTTTTTCTTTAGTTATTCCAAAGGGAACATTGCCCGGTGACAGAAGGTTCCTCTTTCCAGACAGGCACCAGTCAGAAAGGCTGTGGAGAGGAAATATTCACTCTGCCAGGTACTAGTGGGGCAACAGCACTTCCTGACTGCTTTCAGTAACACCAGCAGACAGCTCCCTGCTCCTTACCACAAGTGGCAGGACCCTGTGGGTGGGAGAGGGCTGAGGTCCTTGCATCTCAGCAAGGGCTACATGCTTTGGGGCCTACAAAACCTGATGGATGTAAGAAGCAGAACAAATGAAGAGCTGCTAAGTTCAACCTTACCTCAAGGCCAGCAGAGCCTTCCTCCCCTTACATGCCATGGGCCAAATACATGCACAGGTCTTCTAAAAAAGTTCAGTATGAAACTAAAGCACAGGAAAAGACACTTCATTGCTCAGTGCAAAATGTGGCAGCCAAATAACTGAGCCTCGGACAACCTACCCAGAATCCCTGCTCTAGTCATTGGAAAAAGCCACTTCCTTAAGAGACACTACAGCTAAATCATACATGGACCAGCACATGGCAGCAAGAGAAAAATAAAGGTGGGCTGTGGCTTGCCTACTAATCCCTCGCTAGTTGCACTGGAACCATTCTGGGTTACACATTTGCCTGGAGCACATTACTACCATGGAGAGTAGTACAAGGCACTGTACATTGATAGGCTGCAATAAATCATTTATTATTCAACAGCCCTGTGTTCAGATGCTAGTTAGTCAGATTTTACTGGCCAATAACTCCTACATATTTCACTTCCTTTTCTTTCCTAATAGATGCAACCAAGAGACAGACCGCTAGAGAATGCCAGGTTTTGTATTCAGATTCTTAAAAAAAAAAAAAAAGAAAAAAAAGTCCCGAGCGGAGTTTAATGAATTAACAAGTAGAAGAACTTCAACATCCTCCCGCCTTGCTCAGTGAAAAGGATCACTCTCTAGGTACCAGGCAGGCAGCCAAAGAGCAGCAGGTGAGGACTGAGAGCTTGCTTCCTGGTAAACTCTGGGTTGCATGGTTGATTCCTGGACTTGATGGAGCAGTGCTTCGCCTCCCAGAAAGCATTTTGTTTCCTTAACTGCTAACAACCACTGCTACTGATTCTCAGCATGGCTGTCCAGGCAAAGCAGGCCTTACATATTACACTGGCAGGAGGATGATAAATACCTAGCTTCCCTGGACTACCCTACAGAGTGCAGAGGTGGTATGCATTTCACTGCTCAGCCAAAGCACTGAGGCCAGAACAGATCAAAGGCTGGTTGAGGGATGCCCTAGCAGATGAGCCTTTTGGCTGGTTATCACAGAACACAGCTTATACCCGTTCAGACCACTAGTATAGGAATGGGATGGCACCTGCTTTCTGAGGTAAAAGCAAGGAGGTGAGAGCTAAGCTAAGGTGCTCGCCTCACAAGCTACTAAATGCCAGACCCTACTGATAGGCAAGAGGCCAGCTATGAAGAGGAGAGTCTTCTAGCTGATGCAAGAATACAGGTCAGCTCAGACTCCTTTTGCCACAGGGCTTCTACAGGCGAGAAGCTGATGTACTGGTAGCCAAGAGCTACTTCATGATGCAAAGTGCATTCAACAGCTGTCCAGGATTATGGGTAGGAAGGCTCCAGGAGATGCAGGCTCTGGAAACCTGGCAACAGGCTACGTGAGTAAACATGAAGGGGCATATCCTCATCTCCAAGAAGCTGCCCGGATATGCATACGGCTTTCACAGCTCGGCACACCAGCAACACCCTGCTTTGATCACTGCAATCAGACCGCAGCAGCCCAAGGTCTGAACACCACTTTGTTCTGCTTGGGAGCTGCTCATTACTGCTCGGCTCCAAACAGCTACGGGTAATGAGTGCAGTAAGCACTCTCGTCTCATCGACTCCCAGCAGAAGTTAGCCGAGTGTCAGAAGGCAGGTTACGCACCACCCCCCTCCCCTGATGCTGAACAACTTGACCAGGGTCTAGAGCCAGTGCCCAGCTTAGTGCTAGATGCTAAGGTTCTCTCTCGCCCAGAGCCCGTCCTGCACGTACCGATCCCAGTGGTTTGCCACCCACCTGCGGTGGCGACGCAGAGTTCGCGTGGTCTTTTGGCGGACTAAGGGAAGAAGCATCCGCTGGAAGGTTGCTGCTGTTCTGGGGCTGACAGTGTTTCCTGAAAGACAGAAATTAAGAGGGGTTCAGATCCTGTGCACAAGACGCAAGCATGCCCCAGCAGCAGCTGCAAGTTATACAAAGCAAGCTGAGCCCAGAATAAGTTCCTGACCACTGGACCGCCAGTGGAGCTTCAGCACAAGTGTGGCTGCAGGCGTGCAGGACACACAGGGATGTGGCACTTTCTGCTTGGCTCACTACAGCTCTTTGTACCCAACTAAGCAAGCAGCAACAGCGCCTGTAGAAAGAAAACCTCTTCACTTGAGGCAAAGCTGCTACACTCACCCCAAGCCAGAAAAAAAAAGGTGGGGGCAGGGTGCCAGGAGAACATGGCCTCTCCACAGGGAAAAAACATCAAGATGCATAAAACCTACAATGCTAAATAGCGGCAGTGCGATCTCTTGCCTGCTTTCCCATGACTGTGCAAGTCATCAGGAGGAGAAGAAAAAGCTCCATGTGATGCCTGCAAGCATGTCAGGTAGGGACACTCGCTGCTTTATCATCTGAGGTCAGTCTGGATTCCATGATGGAAAGAGGACTGACTTGTGCTATTCTCTTAACTGTACATTTCTGCCTGGCTTCCTCAGTGGCCAGACACAAGTAATGTCACAAGCAAGTGCTCCACCTTACACAACAGAAATCAGTCTGTGAACAAGTTACCTAAAAAAAAAAAATTCAACACCTACAAGGTATTCAAGCTTGTGCTTAGAGGCCAAATCATCATCTGAAGAATTAGTTTCAGTTGAAATAGGTTATCAGTGGTCCTTCACGCTTCTAAGGTGAAGTCCACCTTAAAGAAACTATTCAGTAAAGCAGACACTCAGCAGGTCTCTGCTTTGAAGGTGGTGGGAGGTGGGAAATATATCATATCCATCCAATTAGACTGCCTCTACGAGCTTTCCTGCATACTGCTCAACACCGTGCAGACTTATGACTCAGTACTAGCCTCCACCTCCCAGACAATCTCTCCCTGCAACAAAAACGTCTTTACCAAAACCAAACCCAACACCTGCAGCTCGAGCACTGAGCTTTTGTTAACCTTGTCCACATGTCTCCAGGCTCTCTGGTTTCCATGAAGCTCTTCAGCTCCTGCAGTAAGTTTCAGGGAACATTAACTCTGCCCTACTTTCCCTGTATGATCCAGAGAACCCATGTCTTAGTCACTCAGGAAATAAACTTGACTGTTGAGTCAAGCTTCATTGTAGAGAAATTAACCCTGAAGAGGCTTTTTAAAACATGGTTTTCATGTACAGATTCTGCAGCCCTCTTCTCATGGGTACTAAGGTCTGATGCAGAAGCGAGAGCTCAACTCGATCGCAGCACAGTTAAATTATCTCTCTCCTTTCCTTAATGTTTACAAATTGGGAGGACTATTACAGAGGCAGCAGTTAAAACTCCAGAGAAACTTGTTTCTTTACCTAACTTGAACCTCTGATCACACTTAAGCAACACTTTAGACATGGAAGCTCACTAAACTCACGTTTGCTTCAATTTTAAAGAGACTTTAATTTTAAAAAGCAATAATTTCAACCCAAACACAACCACGTCTCAGATGTGAGTGGATCATCTCAGTCACGTGACAATTCCTTGTACAACTATGAAGGAAGTCCAAGACACTGTGTTGCTTGCTGCAAACTGTGCAACTTTCTCTGGAAGTCAGCTTCTCACTGAGCAGCTCAATACATTTGATATCGCTGTGTAAGCAAGTTAAAAGCAGCACTCCCACCCCGGGCTTCCCCAAAGTTTACCAAGGGGCAGAGCTGCGACAGAGTCCCTGTCAACACTCGGAAAAGAATCGACTATAATGTGGAAGGAAGGCTGGAAAAAGTGAATCAACCCAGCAACTATAACCTTAAAGAAATTCTTGATCCATCCAGAGTGGAGACCGAGCATGAAAACCAGAGAGTTGGACTGCTGCAAAAGGACATTAACGACTGGGATCAGGCAGCCCCAGAGACGACCATGGCACACTCTGTAAAGCCCTACATCTGGTGCCTGTGCCCTTTGTGAATGTTTTTCTACCGGCTTCAACCCTACATGTTTTTTCCATTTTGTAGCCTCATTACCTGCATTGGCTGTGCAGGTCTTTGTTTGTACAGTTGAATACATCCTTTCCAGGGTTTATTTTTAGATCTCTGCATAACTGAATGCCACAGTTTGAGAAAAGGCAGTAAACACTGCTCTGAGTAGGAAGAATCAACTTTTTTGAAAGCAAACTGTGTGGATAGTTGTAATTTTCCATTCAATTACAATTCAGCATCAGGGATGTTTAAATGAGTTACAACATACCCATTTGAGTTCTCCTAAGTATGCCAAAGAACATTTAGTGTTAGACTTTGTTAAACCAAAGTCTCATCTTCAAGCCAATTGTGCTTTCAAATCATGGAAACTGTTCCAACAAGAAGAGTTCTATTTTATGCTAGCCACATTCGCAATACAATAAGCCTCCAAAGAAGTCAAAGCCAACCTGGGTAACAAAAACAATAATTAAATACACGGAGAAGCCAGAAGGGGGGGACGCAAGCACTAGGGCAGGGCAGGATCACAGGCCAGAGGTGGAAGAAGGATGTCTTTTTAACTCCTACCTGCTAGCAGCTCCAAATCTGTAAGCTTTACCTAGGCAAAAACTCAAAGGCTCACAAAAGCAGATGGGAAACAAAAGAGGTAGCAAGGATGGCTTCTAAAGGCTGCTATCAGATAAGGACATGCCTACAGGTTGGACACATCTATCCAGACTGACTCCTGACAACAGAGACTAGACAGACGGACAAAAAGGCTACTGCTGCGAGGTTTGGGGTACTCTGTGAAGGGCTGCACTGCCTTGCTAGCTATAATCTTCGCCCACACAGTTCATATCATGACTGAATCTCAGCCCCATTAGCCTGAGGGCGACTCCGACACCTGTGTGACCTATAGCACAGCAACACACAAGGGATACTGTTATCAGCACTAAATCTATCAAAATGACACTTGAGAAATCAGTGTGAAGACCACTGAAGCATCTGAACATAGACAAGGCCCAGGAAGAGAAAAACTAGGAGCTGCCCACCAGCAAGAGAGGAACATCTATCTGCAGCGCGGAAAACCAGCCATTGAGCAGCATGCTGAGAACGTGGCTGCTGAGCCATGTGGGGAAACAAGGGTGGAAACTACAGGCACATTGTGCAAGATCCAGTGGCCTAGATCATCAGCCTGTGCAGCTGACTCCATTGGGGCTACACAGACCAGTACCAGCTGCACTAGTTCAGCATGTACATGACAAACAACTCAGGGACGCAGGCAGCAGGAAACAGCAGAGAGCGTGGGGGAATTTACCGAACAAGTATCCTCTTCAGTAACTGCTGATCTCCTTCGGAGTAGCCAGGCCAGTCCTTCTGCACCTCTCTGTACATGCAGTCTTTCAATGTAAAAGTGCTGTCCTTGGCACTCAGATTTGCCACCTAAAATGGAAAAGTAATTTGTAGGACACATTAAGATTTAGTTCTCAGTTTACAAGAAATCCAAGACTTAAGAAAAACTGCAGCTGATGTCCCATAAGGCAGAGTAACAAGCGCCAGCAAACATCATGTTAATACCGGCTTCCACACTCTGCACCAAAACTTGCCTTCCCTTTTTTACATGGGTGGCAGGACAATAGTGGAACATTTACTTACAAAGCACACAAATTATGGATATACAGATGCAACACTGGGGTCCAAGTTGAAGAGTCATTTGCCATTTTTAATGTCTAATCATTGATGCTAAATGCTCAGAGAAGCACTGGGAAGCAACCCTGCCTCCAGCAACGGGCAGACAATTTATCAAACTGCCCAACACCCAAGACGATGCAGCTGATACCAAAGCTGTGAGGGTCCAAGCAGTCAAGTGCTGCCACAAGACAGACAGTACCTAGCTGGCAGAGAAACAAAGTTAAAACTAAAGATGCAATATTCCTGCAGGGCAGTGAAGAGAATGCTTTCCTAGTACTCTGTGAGCACCCCAATATGTCTGCATGGGGCACGGTTAAACACAGCAGAACAGAGAAGAAAGAAACCAGTTCATCTCCAATCAGGAAGATGGTGAAACAGAGCCTTGTACTCCTTAGCTCTACAAAGTGACCCCTCATCCCACCAAATGCAGCCTAGGAGGCTTTTTATCCATTTTGTCAAATCCTTTCACAGAGATTTCTTTCTTTCATTCAGAGGCAGTATTTGGGGCCTGACACGAGACTCTGCTGGGACAAGAAACAAGCCAGGATGGGAACAACTTAGAGCTGCCCACCAGCTTGGTCTTTCAATAATTTTAGACTGAAAGTCAGGCTGAGAGTTGCAGTTGACAGCTCATCTGGAGGAAGGTTAAATACAAAATTAGTAACTCCACCGTGCTGGGGGAATAAGCCTTTGGAATGGAGCAGCAGCAGTTTGCAAAGCACCTTCACGGCATCACAGCCTCTTCATGTGCATCTCACGTGTCTGCAGAAAGGGAAACAGAGGTACCAACACGGAGTGACTTGCCCGAGGTCATGCTGGAAGCTGGCAGCGCTGGGACTGGAATATCAAATCTCACAGGCTCAGGCCCTGCTCTGTCGTCAAGTGCACTTGAAATTGGAAGCAGCTCTCTCGTTTAGTCAGTGGACACACTGTTTGTCTGGCTGCAGCTTCACTGCTTACCCAGGGCTGCAATGGCTGTGTTTTAGGTGGTGTTTGTGCAA
Source organism: Crocodylus porosus (assembly GCF_001723895.1). NCBI lineage: Eukaryota > Metazoa > Chordata > Crocodylia > Crocodylidae > Crocodylus > Crocodylus porosus. Next base: position 2,217,062 of record NW_017728919.1, on the reverse strand, counting down.
TATAAGACTCCCTGACAACAATGTTTGGAAGCGTGCTACAAAATCATCCATGCACATCAAGTAAGGCACCCTCATAAAAACAGAAAGTACAGGAGGAGCAGGAAATATACTATCTATCTAACAGGAAACACCATGTCACAATCTCATGTGCATTTGCTTCACCACAGTTGAATGTGGCCTAATGTTTTAAGCCACTGTTAATTTACAAGAAAAAGGGTTCTAGGCAGCTAAATGCTGCGAAGCATTCCAGATACAAGAGATAAAAGCACGCAGTTATCAGCGTACATGACCAACACTTTGTTTTTCCTTTCGGTTCTGTCACTGTTCCAAAACCCTAAGCCAGCCAAGATGAACTTGAGTTCTGTTGTAAAGCTACCCAGTAAACATACCGAATATGAAAAATAAACCGAAGAATTTCAGCTTAAGAAAAAGCCTTCCTGATTAGGGCCCAAGTTTTTTTTCTTTCCTAACGCATCTTCAACATGCCAGACCCTGTAAAGAAGGGCTTACAATAGAGGTAAAACAGCTTCTCAGGACTGTCTGAACAACTTTGCACTCCAGCCAGACCTAGGTACATAGCAACTGTTGGGGCCTGGGCACTCCCCATCCTCCAAAGTGGTGTCTTCTCAGAAAATGAGACTGTTAGTCCAAAAAGCAGAAGTCTAGTCTGGAAATATGAAGCACAAAGGAAGTGGCAGCTGGGCACACTTGGGCAAGGCAGGGAGCAGTTGCTATATGAGAAGAGACTAGAAAAGCTAGGATTCTTTAGTTTGGAAAAGAGGAGGCTGAAGGAGGATATGATGAAGGTCTGTAACACCATGAAGGGTGCAGACCAAGTGAACAGGGAACTGTTGCTCACAAAGTCCCAGAAGACTAGACCTCAGGGACACCCACTGAAATGAGTAGAAGACAGGTTTAAAACAAGAGAAAGTAGTTTTTCAATGCAATGCCTAGTTAACATGTGGAATTCATTGCCACACGAGGTGGCAAAGGCAGAGAACATTGCCAGGTTCAGCAAGGGACTAGCCATATTCATGGATGACAGATCTGTATTTGGAGGCACTTCCCCTGGCATGTCTAAACCAACAGTGGTGGATGCCAGGGAAGGTCGTGAATAGGGGATAGACCACTCCACTGAGTGCTCTCTTTCACCGTCAGAGACAGGATACTGGGCTAGATGGACCATGGGTCTGACCCAATCTGGCTCTTCTTATGCAAGGCATTTCAACACAACCAGTATTTGGTAGCTCATCTGGATTTGCAGGTGGTGCTGAGCAGGGACAGTTTTACAAGTAGTGTTTCCAAATAACCCAGCTACAGTATTCTCTCAGTCATGCTGATGGTGCTGTGACTAGAGAAGACAGCAATCTGGTAGAGGTTTCTAACTATTCATAACACAGGATTTCCATGCAGAGATTTTGCAGCAGTCAGAAATGCAGGGGTTCCTAGCACTGTTCTTAAAAAGAAAAAAAAGAAAAAAAAAGGTCTAGTGGATTAATATCCAGGGCAGGGACTTCACACCAGAGTGATTATCCAATTTAGCTAAAAATTTGTGGTGTGTCCCCGGGCAAGCCACTTCCCTTCTTTGCCTCAACCTGGTAATGCCAAGACATGAAGAGGTGTGCTGAAGGGTGGTGAACATGTGAGGTGCTTTGAACAGGTAAATGCTATGCAAGTCCTAAACACATTTCCTGCAACTCTCCAAACGGTGCATTCACCAAGTGAAAACACCAAGAGTTACTGAACTGATGCAATAGGAAGACAGCTTTGACGTCCATCACACAGGAACACGCTTAGCAAGAAGCTGCCCGATCTTCACGGCTCAATGCTTAAATACAATTCCTTTATGATGAAAGCATGACTCGAGAGCAGCCCAGGGACCCCCGAGTGTGGAGGATAGTTTTCCCCACTTTTTATGGAAAATAGTGCATGTGCTTATTATATATGGTATATCTTTATGCATGTACAACAAGAAATAAAATGGAGACGGTTCACTGGTTACGACTATTCAAACTCAAAGGCTCTTCAGTGTTTACCACAAAGCCATAGAAGCAAAACGTCACAGTTTGGGACTGAGTGTCTTAGTCACTGCAGTGCAGTTTGAAGTATGCAGGCAACAGGAACTACTTGTAAATCTGTGGCCTTATCTGGTGGACAGAATTAGTACAGATTAGTTACAAACACTTAAAATTGAAAATGCTGAGGGACTTCTGCTGTGTGCCTAGCAAATAACAGTGACTTATGCCTTATCTAGTCAGTCAGCTCCTACTGGGCATACCCATTAAAGAAAATTAAGCTACAGCTTATCAGCTGGATAGACTAAGTATGTGCTAAGAGTAAAAGTCTGTCCACATAAATGACACCATATCTGTCTTTGCAAGTCAGGCAACTATCTAGGTAAGAGACAAACCTGTTGCAGGAAGCTGTCCAGCAAATCCTTGTCCTGCTGGGAAAGTCCATCCTTCTGCAATCTGAGAATAAGTTCAGGTTTCTTATAGGGCTTTAGTGCCAGTAAGTGCATAACCCTATCTCTGAAGGGTCTCTGGGAAATCGCACTATTGCCTCTCTTTATTGCACTGGCAAGGTTGATTGGTGTTGGGCGCTTCCTTGAGGGAACAGCATCGGACACTCCTGGTGCGGGTTTACGCACCTGAACCTTCTTGCCTAAAATGAGATGAAAACTCAGTGAACTGCAGGAGTCACTTGGCAAACGCTGGACTTCACGACATGCATTTTGTACATAACAGCACAGAGCCCTGGCAGGCAGCAACAAAGGACAAACATACACCACCTAGGACAGATACTCTGCGAACTGGAAGAAGATTCAAGTTAGTCTTGGAGAAAGTAACAGGGAATTTAAAACCCCAGCACCCCACGCTGCAAACCTGGCTATTCTTGGCTTTAAGCTGCAGACTATATCTGGATCCCCTGCGTTTATCACAATTTTACGCATCTCTAGTCAGTGTAGCCAAATGTTTCCCCGTGACAAGGAGTGTGGAGAGAGCTGCAGCAGTGGCGAGAGCAAACTGGTCAACGGGAGGCTCCCTGGCTGCTGATCTCAGCTAAACCACTTCTCCCGCAGATGTTTCTGCTTTTAGAACAATAGAAACTTTATGGGTCTGGCTCCCCCCTCCTCCCACCCAACAAATCTGAGGACAGGAATGGGGGCCAACACTAATACACTTGTCTATTCATCCACCAAAATGATCATTTTAATGTAAGAGTTGTTTCTATTTTTAGTAGTAATGGTTTCATTCTCTTCATGTGTACGCGCACACATTGGAGAATGGCTAGAAGGTTTTAAAAGGGTCAGTTCAAGTCCCTAAAGACAGCTTTCTCAATTCCATTTTAGGAGTTTTGCTTTTATTTATTTCCTTTTACTTATAGGCAAATAGATTATTTGTTCCAGCTACCACTTAAAGCCGGAACTTATCTTTTCACTGGAGGTCACTTGGAAGTGATGTGGAAGCTATGCTGCAATCACTTGCCAGAAGAACAAGCATTTCTCCTGCTTAAAAAAAAAAAAAAAAAAAAGGACTGTTCCTTTATCCAAATGAAGGGAAAGCTTTCAATAAAGAGCCAGATTCCTGGATTAATCTGAATAGGCTTCTGCGATACACAATATTCCAAAGAGTAACGCAGGTGGGATAACCAATACCACACCAAACCTTCTTTTATTCCTCAGAACAGCAATAGATATTTCACATATCACCATTTTAGAAGCAGACACAGCCATCTCACTTAAAAAACCCTCACCTTAAATTATACTGGCACAAGCAAATTCCAGGCATTTGCTGCCAGAATTTCTGGAGCTCTAACTTCAGCTTAGCAGTACTCTGCTCTTTGGAAGCCGTATTTTCAACTGAGTCATCTAAAAAGACGCTGGTGCCTGTGTGCAATGTTTGTTTATTCTACCAAAATGCTGGTTGCATAATTTTAAGTCACCATTTCCTGGGATCCGATTACAAGTTTGATGCAAATACGTGAGGTTTTTTGATTTGTGATGTTGAGAGACGTCATGAGAACAGGCTTGTCAGATTTTCCTTGTTTTTTGTCCAAGTCAGGAGCACTAAAAAGCACCCACCATTTTTGTGGCATTTCATTTTATGGCTGAAACAAGAGGTTTAGAGCTGCATACCCAGACTGCGAGTTAAATCAAGGCACCCAGAGAGGTACTCAGAAAGGTACGTTCAAGAGTTAGGCTACCATACCAAACTGCATTGGCTCATCACAAATTTTCCATGCTTAATGCTGAATGCCTTTCACTTCTCAGCTATTGTTGTTTGAGTGGATACCACACATTACTACAACTACACATGTATGCAGAAGTACCACCTCCATTTTTTAGCTAAGCATTAAGAAGCCTGTCTTCTCTCCAGCCAGTGAGTTGCATGCTGGTGGTTCCTGCAGGCCTGATGCACAGGGTATCTATACCCCTGAGCTGGGGAGCAAGACCACCAACCTGCTCTCCTCCTACTCGCACTCCCCTGTCTACACCACACACACCTGACAGACTCCCATCATCTCACTGTGCCACCCCTTGCATGGCTGCACCTTCATTTTAAATCAAGAGGAAAAGTTTTGGTAGGAATGTTTGAGAATCAAAGCTTTATTCTCACTTGCTTTCTTGGAATCTGCTCTCTCACTGGCCCAACAACTTAAGCTACTTACTGCAGTGCTTTCAAATACTAAAAGCTAAACAAAACGATTCTCTACTGTACAGGAAATCAATGCATTTCCTTCCTGATTATGATCTTGCATCTCAGCTTCGAGCGCTTGGCTCACGAAACAATGAGTCCGGCAATTCTACATTCTGCAACTCACCATTCTCTTTGCAGACATCCTCCGAGGAGCCGAGTCACTGGAGCACATGAACCATGAGAAAAGCCAGCTGCCCCATGGCAAGGCCTGTTTCTGCATCACCCCAGTTCTACCAGATTTTGACAATGGACACGTCTGCAAGGATATGAGGCCCTGACAAGCACCTCCAAGCCTCGGCGTAGAGCTAAACATGGGCCCTGCATTGTTTTGTTCCTCAGTTAAGCTTCTGCCCTCAGTTTTCAGGACAGAATGGTTCCTTCACGGGCTACAGGAGGTATCAAGTGCTTAATCCCTTTGAATGAACCTGAACATTTCATGGTTCTCCTATAAAGGCACAAGTGTGCCCAGGGGCTGGAAGAGCACTCATGGTTCATATTCATATGCTTGGGTTTGCTAGCCAGCAGCTTGCCAAGAAACACTGGTGAAGCAGTGCAGCAATTTGCTCCCAGGGTCACTGAACAACAGAAATAAGGTATGGGCTATAAAAATTCTCAGCAAGCAAACTGCACAGTCATCTGCTGCCACATAGGAGCAACAGGACTCCCAGTATCTGGTGGGTAACGCTTCTACATTCAGCATCTTTGCCTCTGAAAAGTCACTACCAGTAAACTAGTGTGAAGGTACCAGAGCTGCATACACCACCACCTGCTGCTGCTGAACAGGAAAGGACTTGAGGAGATACAGGCATCTGCTTTCACACCACTTGCAGAATCCAGCCAGGAACAGACAATACATCGACATCCTACCTGCAGGCAAAAACCAAGCGCGGCACTTTTAATCAAGGTGCTTCTTACCCATGTATCGCCCTCCAGGTTTAATGACTATTGCACTTCGGCTGCGAGTTTCCTCCTCAGCTTGTGCCATGCTCTCCTTTGCCTTCTGATAGGAGTCATCAGTAGCGCACACAGTGATTTTATCCTGTATGCTTCCAAGACAGTCCAGCTGGATATTCCCACTGCTGCAAAAGAAGTGTGATACCAGATGCTATCAAGACTGAAAACAGACACACTTTTGTCGTCTTGTATGTGGTATTGAGTACCTGAAGCAGTTGTGCAGATACAAAGTCTTTTGTCCAGTAAATAAACTGATATATCCCATAGAACTACATTAACACCAGCAGATTCTCCGCACATGCAGAGAAGTTTGACAATGCGAGATGCTGAGTGTGCGTTTCCCTCAGCCAGTTGATAAAGAAATAAATTGCACTCACATGGCTCCACTACCCACCTGAGCAGCTCAGAATACCTAACGAACAGCACAGCTAATATTCCTAGAAGATATTAACTCCATTCGCTGTGCTGAAAGTGAGGTTTAGAGAGGTTCAGTGACCTAAGCGTGCTCTCTCAGAAAGCCTGCAGCAGATCTGGGAACTAGCCCAGCTTTCTGAGCACCATGTCCCAAGTGCCCTACCCATGAGACCATCCTTCTGCACTTGGCATTTCAGCAAAATACATTCAAGGGCAAACTTGCTTCTCTAGGAGCTAATGAGCAAAAGCTGAGTTACTGGTGTAGCTGAGGGGAGTGCCACTGCCACTATCTCGAAGGTTTTTAAGGCCCGGCTCAAAGCCCCGGCTGGGATGATGTAGCTGGGGCTGGTCCTGCTTTGAGCAGAGGGTTGGACTAGATGCAACTTCCTGAGGTCCCTTCAACCCTCATTTTCTATGATTCTCTTTGTTTGCAAGTGCTTAAATTCTTTCCAGCTACTTTTTCCTATCACTTGGCAATACCAATAGAAGTCTCTCTCTCTAGCATTTTAATGCTACAAATCTGGTGGGAAGCAACAGGGAGGGAAGAGGATGCTGTATCCCAGATGTTTAGAGATACTTGGCTCTTGCAATCAACATAAGAGTGGTCTCTTGGTCAGACTTGCTATTTACTCATTGCTCAGTGCCTAGCCCCATTTCCAAGATGTCTGTCTGCAAAGGTTTGTTCCCAACTGTGCATCTACCTGTCCTGAAGGCAGAGCCCTCCTTCATCTACATTGCTCATGGGGCAGGGGCATGTTATTACTCCTCTCAGCCTTTTTAAACTGCTTTTAGTCTGGGTGTGCCTCCAAAAGGGGATGGGGCTGGCTCTGGTCAAGTGTTCTTGCAGAGAATTTCAACAGATGGGCCCCAGACACAAGACATCTCAACAGCAGGCTGTTGCCCATAGCAGCCACCAGGATTTTTACAGCTGACTTCAGCAGAGCAGAGACAGGGCAGCCCTGGGAGGTCCTGTAAATTCCACCTGAAAGTTTCTGGTGAAACTGTTTAAACCAAATTGTACGGCTGCCCATCCTTGCAGCAGAACTGCGAGAGTGATATGGCTTGAGGGTTCATGCAGGGAGGATCACAGGCAGTGGCTTCCGAAACAAAGTTGGGGGCAGCTATAAGGATTATTCAGTGGGCACGTATCAGTCTTTGGGACTACCGATTCATGTCAAGCGGGATCAGGAACAGCTGGCTTTGTCTAAAGCTCCTGCACTGCTGCCGCTGGCTTGCTGCGATGGGAGCAAAACAGAAGAATTAACCTGACTAATGATCACCAGCATTGTAGCAGCCATGTTTTCTAAACCTTCCCCAAGGAGAGCTGGTCAGTGTGGTGGTTAAAACACAGCCAGCCAGCCTGTGCTAGCACCTCCACTGACGCTGCGGCTGGAACAGCAGTGACTGCAGAAAGCTTCAAGGAAAGGAGTCCATGGACACAGGCTGCAGAGCAACAAAAAAGCTTCCAGGATATGAAGTTGGATATGACCTAAACATACAAACCATGACAGCCAGAGAAACGATGTTGGGTGGCAGAGAAGTTCTTCTGTGGATGTTTCCTCATACACCCACTTGATTTCCCTCAGTAAAAGCCTCTTTGAAAAAGGCAAATATCATTTAGGGCATACTTACACTTCCCCTTAGTCCTCATAGGAGTAAAGACTTCATTTTAATGACAGGCTTGTGGGCAGGACAAGGTAAAAGGAGACAGATCCTCCTCACCTGGGGTAGTACTCACCTGGATACATACTGCTGGATACAGTCGAAGCTCCCCTGGGGGCTGTCCTTGCCAATATTTGAAAGGTAAAACGTAAACGATCGCACTTCTGTTAGGCAGTCAGGCCTGGGAATCGTGATGTGCTGTTTGGAAAAAAAAGTACTAGTTAGCTGGATTGTGCATGGCCACACACTTCTTTCATTAGCCACTCTGCAAGCCACTAAGCAAGAACAAACCCTGGGAATTGCTGCAGAGGAAGGCAGAACCATTCCAACCAAGAGGAGCATTTGGCAGCATCTTCAGTTGGCAGCTGTTGCTTCTCTGAATTCCCTTTTCCAACTACCTATTTTCTTCAGCTCTGCAGTACTAGGAAAAGATTAAGTCTTGCCTTGATCACAAGAGGCTTAGGAACACACACACATGTATATATACATATATATACATACACACACACACACACACACACACACATACATATATATATGCCTGTTTGCTACACATACAGTAGGGTTTAGTGCTAAGGACAAAAGCATATTGAAATTTGCTAGTAAATGAAATCTAAGGTAGCAGTTGGCTCTTTAAATTCTGGTTTACCACAGCAAGCAGCAATATAAACACGTTTAAGGAAGGTATTTCGAGAGAGACACTTCCTGAAGATCCTACCTTGTCAGCACATCTGCACTAGAAAATGTTGCCAACACAGCTGCGTTGGTAAAAGCCCCAACGCAGCAGCAATTCTGAATCAATGTCACCGCATCAAATACTTCAATAGGGTACGCCAGACAGCATTTTGCTTGGTGCTAGCCCTTACGCCTGGCAGAATGGTGTCTGAACTAGAAGCAGGAGGGCCCGCAGATGCTGAACAGAGTGGCATGTGTGAACCCCTGCCCCTCTCGGGAGGCTGCACCCTGGGCACTGCCATTCAGCTCATTAGGTCCTGCTTTTTGGAGAGTGCATAAGCTCCCTGAACCTCGCTGCTGAAACTGGGCTTCTGAGCAGCCAAGACTGCAAGACACACAGGGTGGGAAGGGAAACCAGGGGGACATGGCTCTGTTATCAGTGACGAGGGCACTCCCTGAGGGGACAGTCCTGCTTTTAGGACCATTTGTGCACTTTGTTAGACAGTTACTGGCTAAAAAGCAGAAGTAACCCCAAGAGCAAGAAATGGGAAGGTCTGCCAAGCCCGAGCATGCAAAAAAGAGCCAGGACTTTTGCTTTCCTTCCTGTTCAGGGAGCTTTAGGCTTTGGTTGTATTTAAACACTTTGCATCTGTGGAAGACTAGAGGCATTTAAGGGAAAAAAAGTCCCTTTATTTTAGGAGCTGGGACTCGAGCAAAATTAAGTATACGTAAAAAGTGCCCAAAAAATTCAACTGCAAGCCCAAGTGGCCTGGCCCTTGAGAGAGATCCTCACTTTAAACAACACTGCCCACTTCTCAGAGGACAGAGAAAACCAGGAAGACTGAACAAACACATGCAAAGCCACATGCCCACAGAAGTGAAAGACAGACAAAGGAAACGGGAGTGAGGAGAGACAACAGGTCAAAAAGAAAGCTGCACCTGTGCCAGAGGGCAACAAGGCAATGCCCACCTGCCCATCACAAGTGGAGGGGAAAGTAGTGCTGGTCAGGTGCCCACCCACACGCTCCCTCCTGCTCAAAGCAGGCGTGCTAGTATCCCCTGTACATTGAATTGAAAGCATTCAGGCCAAGTTTCTTTAAAAGTCGTGAGCCAGCACCAGACATGGTGCAATGCAAGTCACTGGGCATCATGACTGTTCTCTTTTAAGAGGTTATAATTCCCTAACGAGATTTCAGAGCTCACATTGGAGCGTGACCCTGCTGCTATATGAAATATTTAATCGCACATTAAGCATGCTTTGCAGACAGCTGTATGCACATCTCCAGTACCAGCCTCTTTCTATTCATTTCCTCACTGGTAAGAGTCATAGGTTAGTCCCACTTTCCTAGCACATTCATTTTTAAATAAAAAAACCTGCTGCTTGGCCCTTTCTTGTGGCTGTTCAGGACCCAACATGGAGTGGGTCTCTGGGCCCTCCCCCCAGGTATGAGTGCTGGAACAGAGAGGGAAGCCACAGAGGAATGAATGGACTCTCCATCCTTGGAGGTTTTGAAGACCTGGCTTGACAAAGCCTTGGCTGGGGTGATCTAGTTGGGGCTGGTCCTGCTTGGAGTAGGGGGTTGGACTAGATGTGACCTTCTGAGCGCCCTTTCAGCCCCCATTTCCTCCGATTCTTTGAATAAGTATGGCTGTCAAAGTGAGCTACTGTTCCAGCCTGTATCACCACACGTGCACACAACGCATACATTTTACATCTATCCTGTGCCCAACTGACAGCTATTTATGGCACATAGTGCTCTATTTGATAATGGCTCGAAGACTTTCCTGGTAGAAGAGGCCAAAAGAAAGGAACTCTGAAGTGTTCCAACTGCCCAGGAACGTAATTAGAAGTAAGGCACGATATGCACAAAAGTTAATTTTCAGAACAGGCAGGAAATGCTTTAGGAAGCAGGGTTTGACCACGTAAGTGCAGCATTCTCCATTCATTCCTCCCCAAGCATGGGTAAATGCATCTGTCCCTCATTCCTAAAACTCGGTTTCCTCATTTCACAATAGCAGGTAAACTGGAAACTCGACTTCACACACAGAAAACAGCTGAGCTACCAGGTCAGAGAGTTGGCAATTGGCTTCAAATGCACTGGTTCTCGTGTGGATGTGTTCCAACTATCAGTAGGAAGACACAGATCAACTCTTGCACATCAGCGGCTGTACTGGGAGCCTTGGCCTTCTAGCTCGTTTCCATTTGCCCGTCTGTAAAACAGGTTTAATTCTGACCTATTCTACAAATGAGCTGAGGATATTTAAAGATGCAAACTGCAAACAAAGGGCTCAGGATTAGTCCTTTCTACAGTTTGTTTCCTCTTTCTATATGACTAACTCAATGCTAGGTGAATGGGTGAACAAGCATCTTCACAGAAAAGACGTATCAAATCACTCTGTCCAAGCAGAATTGCTCCTTATATAACACATTTCCTAGTGTTTTGTCCAATATGCTAGTACCAGAACACAAATTAAACGACCTAATGCAATTTCTTACACTAGACTCCTAGAGTGCTGGGTTTGGGCACTTTTGTAGAATCTCGGTGACCGTTACAAAGCTGGCTTCCTCAAGGGACACACTGAGACAGAAGTGACAAAGTCTGCAATTAATAGCGATGTTAAGATCTGCCTCTTTCAGTACTGAAAAGCAACCTAGGCAAATCAACAGCATCTAGGAATTATTTTTAGATAAGGCAGAAGGCCTCTGACCACCCAGTGGTACGGGCTTTAATGCAGCCCCCTTGCTGGTGTCCCGTAAGTGCTATGCCACATAACCACTGATGCTCAAAAATAGCCCATTCACAGATGTGACTTTTGTTCTCTATTATAAGCAATCGTTCGAAACACACTACATAGATGAACGGGAGTTTCAGCTTCAAGAAGTGGGGAAACAATGGCACGTTTCCAGTGAAACTTCTGCTTACGCTTTTGTCAGATATGACGCTTTGATGCAACTTAAGGAAACTTCAGGTTTTAAATAATCTAAACTAGTTTCTTAACCCTGTTTCTCTACCCTGGCTGGTCTTCCTCATTAGCACCTGCAAATCTGACCCAGCCGTACGCCTTCCTGAAACAGAAAGGGCTCGAGCCATTCTGGTTCACTTCGGCCTGCATCACCTGCTCCATTTCAAAAGCTAAACTATTGAAATATTTGAATATTAACTGTCAACCCATGTATTACTATGGACATGCTGACAAAGTCAGCCACAAGACGGTGACGTGACTCCTTGCTGGGAAAATCGGTCACAAAATGGTGCTTGTTAGGCAGGGCACATCCCACAAACCAGGATCATGTATAGTTTGTGATGAAAAGAAATCAGGCCTCTCAAAGCTTTTGACTCTAAATGTAACCCTGAAGAGGGATCCTATGTGGAAGATCGTGCCTTCTGGGGTGTTAACCTAGCAGCAGTCACATTTTAGGGTAAAAAGTTGGACAGTCTCCTTTGCATTACCCAGCCAGTGGAGAGCTGCTGACTGTCAACCTGAACTCAGTTTCTGATGTCTGGTGATGTCTCCTAACATTAGGAATTTTAAATAAGCAGTCATGAAGATGAAAGGTATTTTCAGGCAATTAATGAAGAGCTGGAAGATAGGCAGCCATATGTACCTCGGACCAAAACTAACATTACAGGTTAATGAAGGAGAATGTGTACACAACGCTTTTTCAAATGGGCAATGCAGATTCAGCTGTTATGGAGAGCATTTCTGAAGGGATAACACCATGGGAAGAAAGCAGGCATTTTAAACCTATTTTTCACCCCTCTCTTCTACCCCCAGATATTCCAAATAACCCAAAGATTTTTCCTGTTTGCAGGAGGGGTCCATGCAAGGAAAAACAACACCACACGTGCCTTTTCAAACCATGCACTGCTAGACACTTCTTTAACTGGGACTACTCTTTGAATACGATCCCAGATGCAGAACTTTCTGACCCTCCAAAGTGACATCAAAATCATTTCCATAGCAACGTGCATTGCAAGGTGACAAAAGGCAGCAAGCGAGGGGATTAAGGTAGAGTGGAAAAAACAAGCAAGTCCATTCCAAAAATAAACAGTGGATCAACAAAAGGAGTCCAGCCTGATCATTTGGATTTGGGAGCTCCTGAAATGATTGAACTTAGCTCTTATCTGTTCCATTTACATTCGAGGACACTCACCAGAAAGTGTTTAAAGCCAAGCTGCTAATTCCTTAAAGCAAGGCTCTATCTTGACACATATACTACACTTAAAAGCAGATGGTTACACAGCTGCCAGTGTCTTGTCCTACTCCGTAAAAATAATAAAAAGGACAAAGAGCTCTTTCTATCTGCCCCAATTGAAACTGGTTTTCACTCCCTTCAAAGATCTACCTTTGGCCTTTACTTGGCAGTGCAATTAATTAAACAGCTGACAACAAGGCAAGCAGAGGTCAGCTCTGTCCTGCCAACAGCCCCTCTTTCCACCCACAATGCCTTGGCGCACTTTATACTGTGCAGGTCTCAATGTTTCACTCTTTAAATGGCAATGTCAGATATAATCACACTGCTTAACTCCCTTTTCATTCAACCCAGACTATAATTACATATGACTGACAGCTCTTTCCATTTGAAAGCCCTTCTTGGGAAGCACTGAGTTATGGGATGAAAATAATAAAACACTGTTTTCTTAAAATATGTTCTAATTACCCACATTGTTTCAAAAAGGGTTTTTTGTTCCATGCAGCCCCTACACACCCTTGGTTCAAGAATGCTGGCCCTGGGTTGAGAGCAGCATCACATGAACCTCAACCTCCCTAAGTACAGGGATGCACTAGCTCAGAGCTGTTTTCAAGTCACCAAGATGAATTTTGTCACTGTTAAACCTGCTTCCATGAAGACGAAGATCAAGAGAGGGAACCAAAAGGGAAATTTCTTCTAACACTCACTTTTACATAGATTTAGTGGCAGCTACACAGAGATCCTTAAAAGCCAAACTGAGAGGGGGCAAGGGAAGGTGGTGTCCCTGCTGAAAGGGGTGGTTAGTCCCAGCTATCAAGGTTACCTGATGCTTCATTTCAAAGCCCTGCTTTCAGCTGCTTAGACCTCCATCGAGCTTTGTTTCAGCTGACTTTGTCTGCCAGGTGTCTTGGGCTGAATTTGTTTATAGTGAAGTTCTGCCAAAAACCAAAGAGAGACGGAGCATTGCTCTGTCCCACTCATTTCCCAGAACCAAAACGTGCTTGCATTTTGCCTTTTAAATTGATGACAACTTGTGTTAGTCTTCCTTGCTTTACTGGACTGCAGAGTTGGCAGGATTGAGATATTACAGGTCTCTGAAGGGTTGGCAGACAGGAGGAGGAGAAGCAAGGAGACCTTTTGTAAAGACATATATATCATTCAGGCATTAGTTATGGTTAGGGTGGGTCTGTATGACCTGAGCAGGGAGCAGGAGGAAGGGAGCTCTGTGGGTGCCACCTGCTGAATCAGGAGCAGCAGCACCTTGTTCATGCAGCCCTGCCTCTGCCTTAATTAGCTCTGCTGGGAAGGCCAGGTAATTATGCAAGGCACTGCCTTGCTCTGTGCAGACCTAACTCTTGGCATGTTTACTCTGCAACCACAGAAGGGCCAGAAACATAGGATTTACTGCAGACAGTGCAGCAAAACCCCACCTCTTTGGCATGGGTTTGAGCCCATAGCAAACTGCAGAGCCACAGAACTGCAGAGCACAGGGGCCAGGAACAGCTGAACATAATTCTCATTTCATTTTTAACGAGATAACAGGTCTCTAGGCAGAAACACTTCCCTTTCAGAGGAAAGCCAGTTTTGTTCTGTTCTACTTTACTGCCAGTACAGGGTGGTCTGGGTAAGAAACCCTGCTCATTAAGCTACTGCCTGGAGACTGCTGCAAATAACTAGAAACCAGAGTACAAATCCAGTCCACCTCTACTAGAAACTGCTCTTCTGGAGAAGGGGCTCATCTAGTCCATTCCTCAAAGAGTGGCTTCAGAATAAAGCACAAAAATCCTGCAGACAACTTGTTCTGGACTAAGCTGTCCCCAGGTGGAAAGTTTTCCTCCTGAAACTCAATTGTTAGGTGTGGATTATTCTCTGTCAAACTCAGCATTTGGTCCAACCACTTACTTTGATCTCTAAACATGGGCTCAGCAGGAGGTATTTCAGCTTGAAAAAATGTTGATTTTTTTTAACCAAGTTGTGCCCTCACTTGAACAACCACAATAAAGACAATGGGATCACATACACCTAAATGAAGTTTGCTCTGTAGAAAGCACGCAACTTGTTTCATACACCAGTGCTACTGAAAGCTGAGTAAACTTGAACTGGAGCCACTGTACATTCCCTTACTGTATCTTGATGTCAGACTAGAAATTACTTTTTAAAAGGGAATTATTTAAACCAGAAACAAAGGTAAGGAGTTAAGGCAGCTAACTCATTTAAGAAATCTCATTCCCATGCATCTCACCACTTCCAGAAGGCTGAATTTTGAGGCAAGCAATAGTTCATAGCAAAGAAGTGCGTCAAGGATCAGGCAGGAGGTTTAAAGCTGAATTCTTCTTTTTGCAGTTAAAGCCGCAAAGTTAAACACATACCTTTTCATATTTAAAGATTTACAAATGGCAGTTGCAAAATGGATTGGAAGCACCGAGTTACTTTAATAGAGATAACAGCAATTAATCCTCTATGCTGTCAGTAACCGGGAAGACAGTTTAATGCTTCTATAAATATCTTAGATGAATGTAGCATTAAGAACAGAACTTATAAAGGAACCAAGACCCCCGAATAGAAGAACTTGGTGGTATACTTGGGGTTGGGACAAAAGAATAATTTACAGCGAACTGGAAGGGGCAGAGACTTACTGTACTAACCCACTGTCTGAAAGCACTTGCTCCGAGGTGAATGCGCAAGCTAACCCAAGACAGCTTACACCTCAGTGAAATGGGTCTAAAGCTGCCTCACTTCAGCTTTTATTTACCGCAGGGTAAGCGCGTTCAGACAGCTACCGTGGAGCAGTCCAGGTGCAGCAAGTCTAACTCCCTGCTCCGTGTTCATTTGTCCATGCCTGACGGGAATACGTCGAACCAAAACTCTTGGACACTTCAGTCAATCTACCAGCATTGTCCATGTTATTTTGAACATTAATTATTCTTCACACCAGGGCATAGACAAGTCCAATCAACTGAATCTCAGTTTTCTGTAACTTCTGCTTCCCAGGATTGAGTATTGTGGCACTCAGCACATTAACTGCACTGAAAACAGTGAATCTGAACCAGACATCTCCTGGTTGTCCTTGCAATCTGCATTGACATCTTGAAAACTGCCTTCGATCCTGCCTTGGTGCTTGACTAGATGATATATAGGTCCCAGCCAACCCCTTTTTTTTGCAGGATCCTAAGGAACACTGCACACTCTTAACACATACCAGTGTCAATTTAGTTTTTTGGTTTTCCTACTCCTCTTGGAAACAAGGCCATATACACAGTAGTTAGCAATCCCACTGATAGCAATATTTTCCCTGGACCAAGTTCAGAATGGTGATTTTTTCAATGCTTTCAAGGAGCCAGATCATCCATTAAAGGTAGAATCTGATCCATGCACAGTGGACAAGCTCACCGAGGTTAACTGTCCCAAACTGTACATATATTTACACCCATTGGAAAGCCTTCTAAAGAAACCAATATAAAAAAAACCCAAACAGAACTTACCCCTTGGCTCCCTTGGAACTGAATTGATGGTTTCAAGGCCACGGCATTCTACAAAACAAGGAAAAACAGCATTAGACACCACCATAGTATGCACTACAAATAATTCAATACGAGTCAAAGAAAATATGCTTTTAAAGGGAAGAACTGCATAATTCATAGTACTGTAGTTGATTTTAAATAGAAAATTGTAGAAGGCATCTGCCCTTACAAGAAGGGGAAATGCACACACAATCAGACCACTAGTTTCTCGTGCCTTCAATAGTGGTCAATAGCAAAAAAGTAATAGTCCAAGTTCTTCATCCATGCTACAGAGGGAGACGAAAGAAAAAACAAAACGCACACAATCCCAGCCAGCCAACTTCAACAAACCACACAAGGAATTCCTTCCTGATCCTTGCGCTCATTAACTTATACCCTGAAGCATGTCAGAGAGACGCAAAATCTTGTGGTTTACATTTGCAGTGGTTATGTACTTATTAGTTAAAAGAAATTAGGAGGTGTTAAAGGGAAAAACTTATCAAAGCATTTCTACAACTTGAAATATGAACAAATGACTTTCACCCGTGTGCAATCAGCATTTCAAAACTGCCAGCAGAGTTACATTATTTGAAGGCCTGCTCTCTGCTTGTCCTCTCATAACATTTCATAGAATAGCACGATGAAGCAAGCTGTTGCTCACAAAAGCTTATCCATTTAATCCAGTTAGTCTATAAGGTGCACCTCTACCCTTCCTTCCAGGTATCCAGGAGAGCTCAGCTGGCCACCCCCCTTCTGATAGAGGGTCTGTTATTCAAGAGAGTTGCTGTAGCTCTGGCAGCAGAAAAGCTCCTGCCTAGAGACCAACACTCACACCCAGGGCCCCACCTGCCTTACCTTTGCTGCTATAGTTAGGTGACAGCCACTTCCCTGGTACAGGTGTGGCCTCACTCTTTGAGCCGTACCGCTTTGCCAGGCTGCTAACACTATTCTGAACCAAGCAGGCAATTGCTCCAACTGTCCACTTTGAGATACAGATGCACATGGCAAATTTCTGGGCACCTTAACCTTCCTTCTGGAAGGAGAGGAATAAATAAGGAGCAATGAAAGTCACTAGATATCCTCATCAAGGTTTGTAAGAAGGTGCTGATATAGTTCAATTTGTATGAAGAGTGTATGTAATTCTGGACTGCATCTTCTCACTTCCCAAACCATACAAATTTGTCAGGCTCTTCATTAAAATAGCCCAGTAACCCAGTGCACACACGTTACAGGCAGGACAGAGTACATGGCTAGTAAAAGCAAGCTCTTTGGGTAAAAAAAAGACAGATCAAGTTTGCAAATATTTAAGATGTGTCTCTGCAAAATAAATGAGCTTCTCTTTTCATACGAGAGCAGTTTTCAGAGGGAACATCAAAAGGAAGGTGCTTTGGAGGAAGATGCACATACTAATGCAGGTCAGTGACTTTTCTGTACTAAGTGCACACAATAAGGAAAAGCTTCTTGTGCTGCTTGAACATGTCCTGATCTCCTGGCACCGCAGACAAGCCGATTCTTCATTAAGAAACCTCAAAAGAAAAGTGTGCGGGTGCAGCAGGTGCCAAGCAGTGAAACAGTTAAGAGCCCGGAAGTTCACGAGGCAGAGTTTTCCCAGTCAAATCTCGCAGGCCCCGTCCAATTGCTTTCAGGTCAGGAGTCTCAAGACTAAGCCATAACATGCCGATGTCAAACTCTTGCTAATAGAGGAAAAGGGTTTTTTTTTTTTTTTACCATCAACAAACTAGCTTCAAGCAAGTTGAAGCCTGCTGGATTTTCCGCTGCACATCCAATATATTTTAAGAGATTCAAATTACTTCCCAAACTGTTACCAAGCCACAGGAGTTTAGGGACAGCAAGTATGAGTGGTCTCAGAGTGGGAGCAGCACTTGCTTCTGCTTTGGTAGGGTACCATCTGCAGATAGGAAATAACCTCTATAATAAAACGACCAACAACATTTCTCTTTTCCTACCAAGATCACTAAATTCCTTGAGCGCCACGACACCACATACCACAGCACTCTGTTCATAGGCAGACGGGCCAGCTTTCGTTCATAGCGTCAGCATGTACTGTACAGCGTGTGTCCATAAACCCATATGAATGCAATTTAGAGGACAATGATTTTGAAGGCATTCAGAAGCATACTGTCTAAGTGTCTCTTGCATCTAATTTTAGATTGAAGAAGCTTCTGCAATTAAACCAGGAAGATTACTGAAGTGGAATAAAAAGGCAAAACGACGTACAGAAATACTGTTATGCAAAATATGACAAATTTGTAATCACGCAAGTCATTTTATAAAAATTCACCTAACAATCAACATTCACTTCCAAACCAGTGCAGCTGGAAGGACTATTTATGCAGGATTCAAGTGAGTGAGTCATCAGGTGAATTCACTTACAGACATCAGCTTGTCTTCTCCACTGGGGGCTTGGCCCCTCTTATACCCAGGTCACTTTTTCTTGTGATCTCCCACAGCTGTGCACCACACTCAACATACAACATCGCTGACCTCCGGGAAACTTCAGGGGTCCTGGCTGCTGCTGTACTATTTAAATGAACTATTTTGTCATAAGAGGGTGGGGGTGGCAGGGATCTGTAAGTAGAATAAACTTCTCTCTTGTGGTGAAAGAAAACTGGCTATTAGGAGTAACCTACCTGCCCATTCCTGCCCTCCCCATGCCCTGCAGGTAACGACTTCCCTAACTTAGATGAGGTCTACACAGGGACACTCTGAAAAATTAAGCCATGTTAACTAAAAGTGTGAGTTGGCTAAACCATGTGACATCCCCATGTCCACACACATTCAGTTTAAGCTGTCATAGCTGAGAGCTGAATTTGATTCCAGAAAAATCAGACAGACAATCTGAGGTTTCATATGATTTAACTACTTCAGGCAATTCAGAGGTTTCATATGATTTGGCTAATTCGCCTTGAATTCACAACTGTTAATTTGGATTAAACCCTGTACCACTTTGTGGGGGTTTCTTACTAATTCCCATTGCCATCTCCAAAACTTTGGCATCTTCTGAAAAGTCGTCCAGTTCTCCTCCCCCACTGATGCCAGAACAGTTGAACCTTGATGCTGAGTATGCTGGAAACCCCCATGCTACCCACTACTGGTGGAAAGGATGGTGCTCTTTCCTGTTTCTTCATTTCCTTCTCAAGAATTCAAAGTTGCACTCTCTGTCTTCAGAAAGACTGTCAGCAACAGTGCGTTTAGCAAGCCAGCTTTCCCACAGCACAGCTTTGAAGTGGTCGCGACATCTCGTACGAGTGAGAACTTCTTAGGGAACAGTTTTGCCCACATACTTAATGTTGAGACAAATTAAAGGCAGGGCTGGCAGAGGGCAAGTTGTCTAAACATTGTAAACCCTAATATAGTGCAACTAGGCTGAGCAGACAAGACACCTGCAGAGCCTGATCCATTTGAGCTGACATCCTACGCCTATGGTTTCCCCATGAGACAAAAATTAATTGGCAGAAACAAGCATCTAAAAGCTGACCTGAAAGATGGACTGACTAGAGAAAAGCCCACAGTACTTTGAGTAGTTGGGCTAGCGCTCCAGCGCCAGCCATCTCAAATTTAACAGATCTGCAGTCCCAAGCTACATGCAAGACCACGCAACAGAAGTGCCTCATTATCTGCTTTCCAGTCAGCACGCACATTAGTATCTCAGTGATCCCAAGATTTCTGGGAGGAGGCGATTCAAGCCCAAACCAAGTTCTAGTCCATCCTCAGTCCCAATGGGACGCAGATTAAATGCATGAAGCTCAGATAATTGAAGCTTGCTATGTACCATTCAGAAACTGCATCACTTGCTGCAGGGATCTCTCACCCATCCGGCTGGATGAGCAGCAGAGCCAGTGAGCAGGCTGGACAGGACCCATGAACTGGCCCCGTGTACCATGCAGGACTGGCCCTGTGCACTGCATGCAGCATGTGGGCTAGTGTGGGGCATGCGGGTCCAGTCCAAGCCCCACGGGCAGCACTGTGGGCCAGATAGAGCTCACGTGCCATATCTGACACCCCTGACTTACTGCTTTCCAAACACAGGAGAGCTGGCAAGACCTCACTACACATGCACGCATGTAAACGCCCTGCATGTACTACAGGTACTGCCTCCGTTCTGCTCCCTATTATTTCCACTGAGGCAGCTGAAGCCACAAGCTCTAATTATTTGTTTCAAAAGTCATAAAGGTTTCACAGCCACAGAACTGGATGAAGACAGGCACGTTGAGCCTCCTCTTATCTAATAGAAGGAGAAGAGAAAATAGCAGAGATGGTTTTGTGCTGCAACAGAACCGGATTGTTCTCTCTGTCCTGACACACACCTCCCGTGAAGTGCAGCCAAGAATGTGCCAGCAGAAAGCTTATAATTTCAGTAGATTTAGTCCTCCGAGATCTAGGCATCAGCACAGACAAGTATCACGCACCAACAGGGACCTGTATCGTGTTGCAACAAAAGCACATGCTTGAGCCTTGGTACATATAGCTTCCCAGCATGATTCTGAGAGACATGTCCAAGAAGCCCTATCGATGCACTTGCTTAGAATAAGAAAAGACATTCATCTATTCCAGTCAGGAAATAAGATCCTCCCGACCAAAACCAGCTCACAGGCTTCACACCTCTTCCAGTTCTTCCTAGCTTTGGAGCTGGCTAGTAAACTTGCAGAATTCAGTTTCCAGAATAGAGGTGAAGGTAATATGGAGCGACAAGGAATCCAATACAAAAGCTTTGCACTGAGGGGGCCAAACTGCAGACCAGAGATCAAATTTTGCAAACCAAGATGCTCTTAAATGTCTACATATTATGGCTGCAAACTCCCTATGGTTACCGATCTCATAAGCCTGGGTACAAAGATGCCTTGAGGTGTGAGCTGCCCATTCACCCGAAAAGACTATTAAATAAATACTGAGGCCTCATGATGGGTGCTAGATTGAACGTGAACGCGTGATCGCACAGCAAGCAGGACTGTGCGAACTGGTAACCACAGAGCAGAGAGAGCAGCGTAGGAAGAGCATCACAGACTGTTCCTTTCCCCAAGCACACCTACTTCAACAGCAGCTTCACTTCTCCGGTATCTGATGCGTGCATACCAGCAAAGCTACTGGTAACCAAGGCTGGCCTGCTGCCAAAGGTGGACCGTGCTCCCTATTTTATAGCCCGAAATCACTTTTTCTAAAGGCCATCCATAACAGCCCAAAGCCAAGCATGACCCCAAAGATGTCCCATGATGGTTTTAGAAGACCTGAGACCCCAAAGCAATTCAGTCCAGTGCCTTCAGGATATTTAGAGACTGTAGGCATTTACACTGCAGGCACATTTTCCAGTTTCTCTGTATGGCTTGAGGAGCTGGAAGCTCACGTAATTCCCCGACTCCTAGAGTTCGGCCTCTGAGAAACCAACTATTTTGAGCCAGCAGCACTGCATTTGGTTCTTTCCAGAAGCAGTCCGACGAGCCACCTCAAGAAACACAGATGAGGTGCATACAGAAGCAGGGTGCGAAGGCAAAAAAGGAAGTGCTAAAAGACGTTCCCAGCTCCTTTCTTACAGACCCAGTACTAGTGTCCTGGATGGGATGAGGTGGAGGGAAGCAGGGAAGGGAAGGAGCATTGTTTAAGGATGGCTACAAAACTGTTCTGACTGGATACCGAAGGAGTAAAACGTTTTAGTGCAGGTTGCTGGCCGGCACAGAATAAGCACAAGAGCAGATAACTAGAATACACACATGCTATATTTAGTACTTATACATGGTAGCTTAAAATAATTTTGTACATACAGAACAGCAAAGACGACAGGACAAAAAAAACCTGTTTAAGTTGCAGCTTTAGAAATGTGTTCCTTATATTTAAAGAAACAACTGTTCCGCTAGGCAGAAATCAAGGAAAGCTGGCATATTATGTTTTCAAAACCTGAACAAGTGTTTCCATGCAGAACCCGAAGGTGGATTTCACAGTCCATTTGGATTAACATTTCCGTAGCAAGCAGATCCATGTAATGGAAACAGGGAGAGAAGAAAAAAGATGTAGATATCTGTGAAATCCACAGGTCTTCAGTTACCGGACAACCATCCCTTCATTTTCCAGTAAAATAAAAGATATTTTAAAAGCGTTTCAAGAACCCATTGATTTCCCAGAAGTTCCACTGGAAGACAGTTATTTGCAGAACATGTTTGCCTGTACTTTATATTGGCACGTGCTCCAGTTTTAGGAACAAAACAAAAACTGGAAATTCAGGGCAAACTGCAGTAAATGAGAGCCTCTGCTTCGTGAGGTTGGGCTAAAGTTATTTTCAGAGACTCACACCTAAGCATTGATTTAACATTTGGTAGTAAGAAGAATTCCAATAAATGTCTTGAGAGGCTATAAATACCATGCAAAGCCCAAGATCAGCACTTCACCAGACGTAATTCCAGCTGTCATGCAAATCAGGTCATCTGCACTCCTAGTAGCACAAAATTATTCCAGCTCAGAAGCCAATTAGCGTGGAGCAAGGAAGCAGTTTAATCTTGAAATTCAAGTGACCTCGGCCCCTCCCACATCCTGGGTTCGCCGAAGTCCCCCCTTGAGCTTCATGCTATGTCCCATTTCTTTTCCTTTTGCCCACTACACGAGAGGTGAACTCTGTTCCCTCCCCACGTCACCACATGCTGCTGAAGAGCCTTTACTCAGACTAAGCTCAAAAAAGCATTAAATCAAAAAAAACCCCCAAAACAAGATAATGAATTTAGACCTCCATTCCCCAAAGGTGACTAGTAACTGGGAGCCTAGCTTGGGCAATCCTTTCCCACCTGTCACATGGCAGGTCCAATCACACTTTCTTTTACACACTCAAGAGCCCTAGTTACACTCCAGCATTTAGCAACACCACTCAATTCTTAGAAGGGAAGCGATGAGATCAAACAGCCTAATGAAAATGTGTAGCATGTTGCCCAAATCAGTTGCAGATCCTTATCCTCTCGTGTCTGGAGACTGGGATAAAACAGAGATGATATGCTGGGACATGAAAGGTCCTGAAAGCAACTTGCATATGCACATTTGATACCTGTTGAGTGAGCCAGGTAATAATTCTGTACTTAGAATATAGGTCAGGCTTCAACTTGCTTCATGCAGCAACGTGCAAGTTTTCTTCAGCCCTGAGCTGCGAACTATGCACCTTCCAGTCCAGGTCAGAAACCATTCCCTCCTTATGGAGCTCGTGGTTTTGTTTCAAGCAAGGCATCAAAAAGGATAAGTGATGCTAACAAAAGCTGGGGGGAAGAACAGGCTCGATGAGATCACACAACTGCTCAGCAAAGGCTT
Source organism: Crocodylus porosus (assembly GCF_001723895.1). NCBI lineage: Eukaryota > Metazoa > Chordata > Crocodylia > Crocodylidae > Crocodylus > Crocodylus porosus. The sequence continues at coordinate 2,193,663 of NW_017728919.1, read as the reverse complement.
TTGCCCACTGTACCTGTGGGGACCCTCGCTGAAGTCTCGAGTAGAGCAACTTTATTATTTAATTTTCTATTTATACCTTTGTTTGCATGAAGTATCTCTCGCCATTCATACCAGAGAGTACAACTACACACGGTAAAAACAAAGCAAAAAATATCCAAAGTCTTGTTGCCAGGAATCACAAGAGAGCTAGAGCTCAGAGTCCCAAAGTTCATTAGAGATCTAGCAGCAAAGCACACAAATCCCCCTGGAAACACCTTTATGGAGCATGCCCCCAAGACCTTCCAATGGTGGGGAGAAAAAACCACACGCTCACCTGCAGTTGCTCTCTCAAAAGAGCTAGTGTAGGCAAGAGATGCCTATTGCACGGCGTTCCAAATATCCAATTGCAAATGGGCACCATCCCACAGACGCATGAAATGTGTCCGCTTGCTACCTGTTCCAAGTAGAGTTCCCATTCAACTGCTCTAGAAAACAAGACTTTTTTACCTTATAACTTTTGCATTCCTTTGAAGCTATTGCAAGAACATGCCCTTCCATGCATGAATAAAAGGATTTCTCACATAAGAAGTTCATTCGAAGCATTTCACAGGATTAACTGCATCTCCGCAGGTTGTTTTGAAGAGCACTTATGCATCTATTCACAGAGAAAAATCTAGGCCCAGGCTCAGAAAACTTTTCATGCAGTTTTTAATTCAGACCCTAGTTAGGGAGCCAGGAGGCCAGGTGCCAGCGTCCTCATTTCTTCAAGGAGCCTGGCTAAACACCATTCTCATGGTCCTAAAAAAGCTGCAAGCACCTACAAGTCAAGGCAATGATTTTAGCACCCAAAAGACAAATGCCATAGGAAAGAGTGCACGGTGCTGAGGATTTCCAGCAGTCTTCTTCCTCGAGCCCAAAGCTTTCAAAGGAAAGACCGGCTGAAGAACACAAGAGAGACACTGGTTGTGTTTCCCAACTCTCTGCCGGTCACTAGTATGTACCCTGCCAAAAGCACCAGCAGTTCTGGAGCCCGCATATGAACTGCATGTGGGACAGGACAATTGAGACAAGTGTTTGCGTAAGTTTTTCTGTTAACCACCCCCCCATCCAAATGGAGATACACTTCTTTCTTGCTTCCTCAAAATGAAAACACAGTAGTGAAACATTTGTTTGGGGGGAAAAACTAGGACTGGGAGTTTTACAAGGACAGCAACTGGGGATGCTTATTTTAAGGAAAGCAGGTTCCTAATCAGAACCAGACAGATTGATTTCTAGAGACTACAGCACTACAATGCAGTTCTTCAGGACAAATCCTGTTTTTTCTAAAGACCTGAATACACTAAAGCTTTCAACATTTATACCTGCCATAAAATGTAGGGGCTCAAGATGTGGCACTGCCCAACAGTGGACAAAAGACAGCCCCTACTGACCCCACAGAGCTTTTCTAGAGCACCTCTCTCCCCAGGATTACTCTACAGATTAAAACTTGGTGCCATTTTCCTTGCTCCTGAATTACAGCCTCAATTTCCCCTGTGCATGGCATACCTTCAGCAGCTGTTATCCAAGTTTCAGAAGCAACTTGATTTCTGATCCTTTTAGAGCCTGAACTGAAGCTTTTGTTCAAAATGTCACTGCAGTGGCAAAAGGCACTTACCCAGAGACATAAAACTTCCAAAATGGTGTCTTTGGATTGGAGACATTCAGTATTCACAGCTTTGGAAAAAGGAAAAAGAAAGGAAGTGTTCCAGGTCTGACAGCCCTGTGATATTTGACACGATCACAACACCAACTCACTTCGAGCTCCAGGAAAAGAATAAGTGATGTAGTAGCAAACACAGGGCAGAAGATGTAGGACTCTGTATTAAGCTGGTAGCTTAATGAAAAGATTTTGTATTATAAGCACAAAAACCATACCCTTGGCCCCTAAATGGACAACAGCCTGTACCACCAAACCACAAAGCAATTGAACTCCAGTCACGGGGCGATTGCCTCACAAAGAACATGAGAGCTGAGTTAGCAGGGAAGTCTCTTCCCATAATGGCCTGAATACCACAACTTCTTCTAATCCACATTAGAGAGGGGCTCAGTCCAGCAGCCTTCACAGCATGCATTTATATCAGCCAGGCACAGGGAATTCTGCGTTTCATTTTAAGTTCTCACCTGAGCGCAGTTTGGTTTTCCTTCCCCGTGACGTGCATTACAGGAAACCCAAGGTCATTTTAACTTCCCTGCTGCACGATTATTTTGAGCAGACGCAAACAAGATTTCTAGAACTTCCTTGCAAGAGGAACCAGGTACTCAGAAGTATTGCACTGACAGCAGAACGTGAAGTAGGAAGAAATCCTCATTTCTTGAAACTGGTTTTGAACTGCTCCCGAGTTTGAAAATATAATCTGCCAAAGTTTTGTTTTTTTTAAACAAAGCTACATCACCTCATTTCCTCCTCCTTGTGTATAAAGGCACTTACAGCGTTTGCTCTGTTTCCTTTTAGCTCAATAAAGTTTGAAATGTGAAGTCTGGCCGTACTTGGGGGGAGAGGAGAGGAGGAACGCTGACATATATCAAATGTATGCTTTCTTAGAAGAGACAGAGTGCTGACTTTTTACCAAGATGCCTTATCCATCCAAGGGCTCATTAGGCAACAGAATTCAGGTTTTATGGAAAAAGCTCACAGGAGAAAAAATTTAATTATTTCTCCCTTCCACTGACCATCTCTCAGTCTCTTGACTCTGATGTTATAATTTCACTATAATTGTGTTGGAAACTAACTAACAGAACATTATCAGAAGAACTTAATACCTTCTTGAAAGAAGTGGAATGCAAACCTCGAAATCAGTAGAGTCAATATCTGCATTTGACAGCTACCGTTTAAGATTGCAATTATTAATTGCAACAGCACAACATTCCTCCTCTAAACTGAACCAATGGCTTTCCAGCTTACATGGATCAGGCTGAACTCAATGTTTCACCTCAAAAGACTGAGAACTGAGCCTGCTGCCGACAGAAGACACGTTTCTGCCAAGTGTATACATGAAAAAAATAAATAAATCACTTGTGAAAACCAAGTTAAATTACCACTATTTTCTTCTCTGGGAAGTCTAGCCATAATTACAGGATCATTCATTATATCTTTATACAAGATTAAATCTTTTAATCTTTTTGAAAAGATTAAAAATGTCAATCAGAAGAGAGCCTGGATGAATCAACATGATCACTAAACATCCTGTGTGTGCAAGAAAAAAAAAAGAAAAAAAAAGAGTCAAGTCTGCGGAAAGTAGACGGCTATTTCAGATTCCTCCATCAAAGCCAAAAATGTCACAAGATTTTAAGTGCTTTGCACATTGCTGGGACAGCCCAACTATGACTTTTCCAAAATTTTTAACCAATTGTGGACAGACTATAATTCATATTAATCTCATTAAAAGCATCAAGACACCGGACTACTGCTACAACTAACCCATCAAGACAAGAGGGCATGGAAAGCAGCCTGGCAAGGCGCACAACTTTAAGCCAAGGAGGTAGCATGACTGCAGCCAAAGAGCGAGTCAAGGGGCCTGAAGCCTTGGGCAAGACATTTCAAAGCTGCACACAGAATGGAAAGCAACCAGGCAGCAAAGGCAGTCGAGTCCTTCAACAGGAAGCTTGGTTAGACCCAGTCTGCAGGAGAAAGCATTGCAGAAGACTGAATACCTTCAGCCAGCAGAGCAAGGGTTGGGATCGGACGCCAGTGTTACGAACCTGACTTAAAGCAACACCCTGAGCAGATACAACCAATATGGTTTTAAAAGAGCCATGTGAGTGAGGTGCAACCTCACCGATAAATACAACACGTACGCATCTTTTTTGCCTACTGAATGTCTAAACAAGACCCACGGTACAGCTCCTTTAGTGAAAGGGAGATGGCTGTCTTTGCCAGGGTGGCCGAATTGCATAATTCATAGGTGCTCTGAGACTTTCCTTGCTCACCCAAGTAGAAAAGACAACATACAAGGATCTGGTCTTCTAGGGCTGTGTCTAGGGCCTGCACAGCTGCTGGTAGACAGTGACTGGCGTGTGCTTTCCCATTTTTTTCCTGGAAGGACAGCATTAGATCCCCCAATGGCGATGGGAAAGGAGGAAGCTGTCTGCCTCTGGAGCCAGCTTCTCTAGTCTTGCCTGTTCCCCTCTTCCCTGAAAAGGCAGAACTCCCCATGAATGGATGAAAACAGGGGTGAGACAGGAGACACGGGCCTTTCTTTTTGCCCCGGCTTCCTTGACCTAAAGCTCTCCCTGTTCCTGCAGGGCAGCAGCCACTTCAACTCCTTCTCAGGTGACCTGAGCAGGTGTTGCCCCAGCAGACTAAGACAGCCCTGGGCCTCCATACTGAGCTCAACCATCAGCCAGAAATGTGAAGTACAGTTTGGACTTACCATCACAACAGCTTTGCAAGAGGATTCGATTTGCTACTGAGGGAATGGCAAGAACTTCAGGAGAAAGCAATGCCCTGCTCCAAGACCTGACAGAAGCGGTTCTGCCCCAACATCATACGCCAGCTGAAGCATCCTTAATTAACCGATGTGCTGGTCCTAGCGTGATCAGGAACTAGCTGTAAGCATCTCAAAAACTCCTCTTTCCTGGGAGAAGTCACAACTGGGGCACCTGTAAGAGTTCAGAGCAGAACTCAGTATTGGCCAAAAGGACCAAAAGGAAGGGCCCTCCTGGAAAACGAACAAGCGGAAATGCGCTGAACTCGCTTCTGCTTCATCAACCAAAGCGGATCTTTCAAAAAGACTGGAGCAGCGATTCTCAACTAGGGTGCCATGAGATCCTTTCAAGGGTGGCGCAGGGTGCCCTGCAAGGCTAGCACTGTTAGGCATACAAACAAGATTCACAACAGAGACCCAGAGGTTTCAAATAGGGAACCACAGCATTAAAGACTGCCCTGCTCTTTTCTGAGATCTCTGCAAGAGAAAAACTGCTCTATTATTCTCCTGTAGTCAAAGAAACACATGAAAGCCAGGAGCTGGTATTTCCTGAAGGGGCCTTGAGTCTGAAAAGGCCAAGAATCAATTGGACTAGGGAGAAGAGTTAAAGGTTTCACATTTAAGGAGCTCTGCTAGTCTCCAACTGCCTGTATGCTAGGTGCATTTTTGGGTACAGGATGGTGAGTAAGTTCCTCACGTTTCCTTCCTTAGGATTGGTACTGTGACATGAGACGTGAAGTTGTCCTTCAGTAGGAGTCTTCAACTGGAGTGAACAAAATGGGAGAAGGGAAGAACTGGCTGTGACTGCTGACTGTTTCCAACCCCATCTTTCAAAAATAAAGACAGGTTAATGCAGTTTTAGAAGTTTCTTGGTCCTTATATTTAGCAAGAAGAGCTCACATGTGAGTCTTGCCAATACAGGGTATCAGTGTTAGAAAATAAAGCAATATTACTATACTTTATTCATAGAAGCAATTATTTACATTTTAAAGCAATATAATCTTCCCCTTTAAAACCAGTGAAAAATGTTCTAATTTTATCTTGCACTGGTGTCACTTCACTTAAGTAAAACCTTCCCAGTCCTCTTGTTCCCAAGAGTTCTCACCTCTTGGTACAGGAACCATTGTTTTTACTTACAGTACATGTGCAAAAATAAGCCTCTAAAGCCCCAGAGAGTAGATGCCTCTAACATGAAATACGATATTCTGAACAACTTTTTAAAATCAGCAGACACATATTGTGAAATGAACCTTTTGTAAAGAAATTCCAATTCACCGCATGCTACCAAAGTACCAGGCTTCTGACTAGTCCTTGCCTGCAATTGTAAAGTAGACACGAAGACGAGACAGATTTCTTCTGAAACGAGCTACGTGCAAACGTGGTTTAGGCACACCTTTCAGAGGAAGACATGCAAAAAAGCTCAAGCCCTCAGAAATACATTTTGCCAAACTAAATAAGTTTTGATCTCTATGTATGCTACAAACCGTGCATGTGATATAACTCATGTCATTTTCTACCCCTGCAAGAAACCAATAAGCTTCATTTCTGGCAGTTCAACCACTGTGGAATTACTAGGTAATAATTTCAGGATCAGGGTATTTGGACCTGTTGAGTGAGGCAGATTCACTGTAAACTGGGTTAAACCCTTCCAGGAGTAAGCTAAAACAATACCTTACTAAGGGGACGAGTGGAAAACAAGCAGGGAAGCAACACAATGGGTCCAGAAAAGCAACCTCTAAACAAACATTTCAGGGGCAATTATTAGCTTCGAGGGTCTCATTTCTTGTTTTCAAAAATGCAAGCTCTGTTTTTGCCAGGCCAAGGTGCTTAGAGACAAAAACACTCAGCAGCCAAATGTCTGCAGGGAAAAAGGGGATGCGGGGGTATCTGTAAAGGAAGTAGGTTGAAAGAGAGAGAAGCTCAGCTGAGGAGCCAAGTCCTTCCCCAGACTCAGAGGAAGGTAGGCCTTAGGGAAAGGCACACACAAAGTTCAGACTGGTTTATTATAATAATAATAATAATAATGTTTACTTTGAAAAATTCTTGTTCCAAATAAATATTTTCCTTTAAAATGCTATTTGGTAACTGGATACTGCTGTCATTGCTGCCAAACAGAACAGAAGCGCAGGTGCCCAAGTCAAGCCTGCTTATGGTAATCATGGTTTGTACTAGGCAACGACAGCTCCCAGGCTGCTCAGAGAAGGAAAATCATGCAATTCCACCCCAAAATAAGTTATGATGCGTCTCAGACACGAGGGGATCAGAAGTGCAAGTACCCTAGAACCCATAATACCATGTGCCCACTGCTCCCAATGAAGTCAATGCCAGGTAAACATCATATGCATCTAGAAAAATCAAGCTATTCATCAAGATAATACATTTTGGAAACTCTGGCCAGGACATTTCGTACTTGTGTGCCTCTCACTCTTGTAGCATAGCAGCTCAATGAAATGGCCATTTCCCTACAATGAACATAAGCTAGCTTCTTAAACGTTGCTGAACTGGTCACATGCAATATGAAAACACTTGAAATGGTGTCAGGGGTTTGGCTTGTTTTACCCCACCGAGTTGGAATCAAATCCAGAGCTGAGTCAATAGTGGAAAGGTTCAGTTTGCCACTTCAGAGGTATGGCTATTAGACAGGGCCTTGCAGACAAACTGCATTCAAAAGCCCACCACTATGCTCACCGATTACTGTTCGAAATTTCGGTCTTCAGAAACAAAACCTGTATGTTAAAAGGAGTTGAAGGAGTACTTATCAGCATCACCTTACTCTGACATGTCTGGGTGATGTTATCTTAGGTGTAAACTTGCCTAAACTACTGGTGAATTTCCATCTACCACCAGTTTCTACTACAGACAGGAAAAAGACTTAAACTGAGAGGATTCAACATGCAGAAAATGTTCATGACTCTGAACTGCTCCGATGTTTCACCTTTGAACAGCTACTACTTTAGTGGTGCTTTAATTGCTGTTTAATCAATGCAGGAGAGGCCCTGGTTGTTACAGCTTAATTCTTACGTTCTGACTTTTGGCTCGCTCACAGTCTCCAAGTTGTTGTCTTAGCCCTGGGTGAGAGAACATGAGATAATGTGCCAAATTAAACCATTTCCTAAGAGGGCTTCCAATACAACATGCCAATGCCACTCCAGTATGATTTGGGTTCAATAGGAATTGGTATTATGTTTTGAGGTAGTCCTGCTCGGTCCACCTAGAGGAACAACTATTATGGACCCCCACCTATGCTTAAATTCATAGCTATAGGGTCAGAAGAGACCTTGCAGATCTTCTAGTCCAACCCCCTGTGCTGGGCAGGAGAGAAAACTGGGCTCAAATGACCCAAGCTACATAATTGTTGAGCCTCCTCTTAAAGACCCCCAGGGTAGGAGCCAGCACCATTTCCCTTGGAAGTTGGTTCCAGATCCTAACAACTTACGGCCATTATTCCTTGTTACTTCGGGGGGCGCTCAGGGGAACAAAGTCTCTCCCATTCACCACTGGCCCCCCTCTAGTAAGTTTATAGATGGCTACATTCAGGACATTCATAAGTGCAAAGTTTGGACAATAAAGAGGTGGGGAGAGGGTTGTCCAAGAGCTAGAAACCTCCTCATGATTTCCAGCCTAAATTTAATTCATGAACAGTTTATACCTACTTGTTCTCACAACACTCCTTTAACCAAATCAGTTTTTCACCCAGCACAGTGTTTGCGCCAAGTGCCTGTTCCACGAATTCTCTCACCTCCCTTCTCCCATGCTTGTGTTAAGAGCAGACAAACTACCCCCAAGGAGACCTCTACAACATGGAGATTAGAAGCAACAAAAGACAATCCTGGGAGAGTCACCTGTGAAAAGACCGTGTCATGCTGGAAAATACTGAGCAAATTTCAGATTTTAACTAAAATAAAAGTTCTATACTCCGATAGCTGGAGAATCATTTTAAATACAACTTACTGAAAAAACTGTTAACATAGCACTTCCCAAAACTCATCCTTGACAAAAATAGCAGCCATCTAGTGATTCACTTAGGAAGCAAGGAAACATTTTAAAATGAAAGACTGACCTGAACCTCTGACTCACTTTGTGGCCAGCACCTCTTCCTTTCTTACAAGACACTGCCATGTATCTTGTAGCACAGATACCAGTAGTATAAGTGCCAGCATATTTAAAAAACACTCTGTGGCTTAAAGATAGGGACAAAAGATAAAATGACTACATTTTAACTCACGTAACAAGGACATCTTCCTTTCCTATTCCCTTCCAAAACCAGTGGCAGAAATGTTAGCCAAGAAATGCAAGAGAGCTTTTGGACAGGTAATATGCACAGAGCAACCCTGGATATGCTAGAAATCAGAAAAGATTGTTAAGTTTATAACTACAAAACATTCCCTCAAAAGCCGAAACGACGTAGCTACAGCATGTGTTTAAGTTCAGGTCTCACTTGTATCAAAAGTTAATTTACCAACTCTATTCTGGCAGGGTTCCCATTAAGACATTTATACCCCAAATTCCCTAGATAATAGTTTTTTTGGATGCAATGCTGGTTGTTTTTTGAGGCAGTACTTTATTGGCACTATCAGATGATCTTGTTAAACTGAGAAAGAATTGAAAACAAAACCAATAGAAGGAAAATGAATTACCCAAAATTCAAGTCTGCTCAAAGTGTACAAGTGCCTTCCCCAAAACATTTGACCTAATGGTGATCTGGTAGGTCTCACCAGCTCCTCCAGGTCTTGGACTCAGTCAACACTGGAAATCTACAGTATTTAGAAAATGTTTTTAAACAATGTCAAGAAAACTCCTGCCCCCTTATTCCCTTGACACAATGGATTTATAGTTATGTTCTCCTAATTTTGAAGCTTTTTTCTTCCTGATATCAAATAAGAGCCACACAAGGAAAAGGGGAGGCTGAAAGGCAACAGACAGCAGAGAACTGACCCCCTAAAGTGCTAAAAAATGCAGTGTAAAGTGAAAGTGAGAAAAGAGTTCAGACCTGGGCCTCGGATGCGACTTGTCACAAACAGATAATCAATCTCATTTCAGTCTGGAAAACAAATTCAAATTACCAGCATCCTCTTAATCACCTAGTACTAAGAGGGCACCTTCAACAGGTGCACTAGCTCAGGTAATGCTTTCCAAAGTCAAGGCAGCCCAATTACAGAACATTTCCAGCTGTAAACTAATACCAAGTCAAAGCAAGCAATTAAAGCCAGTGGAACATCGCACTGCAGCCTGCAGCTAGGACATCAGGACAAAGAAGATAGGAGACTCAGCTATTGTGTGGTCAAAACCAAATGGACAGAAAAACTATGAAAACCTCACAATACGGTCAGTTTGGGTTGCCATTTCAAGTCCCATGAGGGCAAGAAGCCATTTTGCCCTACACCAAGGAAACAAATACACTCAGAACAGACCACAGGAAGTCATTCTCCACACAGAAACCACTGAAATGGGTGTGCAGGCCCCGAAGTTCAGAATATCTGAAATGACCAAAAAACAAATCAGATGAAACTTTCCAGGGAACAAGCGTCTTACACAGCACAAGGGCTTTTGAGTCTCAGAACCGCACCCAGTCTCTCAGCTGCTCCGGGTGGTGCACCACTGGTCCTTCCCCAAATCTCACACCCAAACCTAGGTAAGAAACCAGCTGAGTGCCCCAGGCCCCAAGATGCCAACAGCAGCAGCTGAGAAGTCAGGAGCTGGGTCATTTTCAAGACCTGTTTAACCTATAAAAAAAAAAATCACCTTCATTAAAACCATCTTAAGCAGCTGTGCGTTAAAGTCCTATTCCCACTTAAGCTTGTTCCTTGAAAATTGTTTCACGGTAAGTGTCAGGCATAAGTGGTTCTAATCAACCCTGAAGTTGAAAACTAAAATAAAGCAGCAGTTGCTACTGAACTAATATGCTGCCCTCCTCTCTTGGTACATATATACAAGCTGGTTCATGGTTAATCTCACACCACGCCATGCGCTCCAGGGACTGGGGGAGTATGGTTTTCAAGATGCAGAGCGCCAGTGGAATGGCTATATTAAGTGCCAGACAGGATTTCTAAAGGAAAGACCTGTTCCATGTTATCCACCAACACACAGTATTTTCCACCACCTTGTTAACGAGTGACTGTCAAGCAAATTAGGTAACAAATGTAAACAATTAGAACAGCAGTTGTACAAGAAATCTTAATCCAAGAGGGTTTTATTTGTTTGTTCTTTACCTTCAAAAGAAAGGGCATTCAGGTTTGAATTGCAGTAATTCCATCTAGGACGTGCAGGGTTACTAAGTACGAGCCTGAAGCCTCCCTATTGTGTAAAGGGAGTGAGTCGGAAGAATTAAAACAAACATGAAGAGTTTACTTTAATACACTCACTTTGTGCAAGAGGTCACACTTCAGCAGCACAGGTGAGGCGTACCTTTAGAAGCTAGGAGATGTCAACACTGCCTGCTATGGAAAGGATCCTCCCCCGACTCTCAAATCCTGAAATATGGTAGGACACCTTCTTTGTTGTTGTTTTTTTTAAATAATTTTTAGACACATTAGCAGTTTTTCACCTGTGAACCACCACTGATCAACAAACATTTGTGCCATAGGCATAGGGGGGCAGCAGGAAACAGCAAAGTATTAAAAAGTGTTTGAAGGAAGCGCACGACAAGCTTCTGAGCAGAGGTGTACAGGACGCTAACTAAAACCAAATGGGTTTCAGATGGCAGCGAGGGAGCAGAGTGCTTCACCTGTCCTGCTACAGGCGCCCTTTGATGTACAGCACCTCCAACGCCAACACACCAGCACCTCTCCCACTACAAAAGGCTTCTTTTCCACCACAGGGAACATGCAACACCAGCAGACTCTCCCGATGCCTGAAGAAGGGCGGTTGAGCCCGAAAGCTTGCAAAGACCATATTTTCCAACTCTTTAGTTGGTTTAATAAAAGAGATCACATTTACCCAAACCACCTGATCTCCCACTACAGGCAGCCAGAAGCCAGCCCTTAACCCCATGCAGGCATAGGTCTCTAACCCAACACTCATCCAATTCTGAAGTGATCTTTGTACTAAAAAACAGTTACCAGGCTACTAGCAGCAGGAAAACACGTCCTTCCAACCACTGGGAGCTACTACAATTTAGTACAGACCAGCAGCTGGAACTTGAGTCAATCTAGCCAGGGGACCAGCCTACGTAGGCCAGCGCCATCCTGACTGAAGGGCAGCAGTGACGACAACAGTACTGTAAACCATTCTTGCCCCAGTATTTATTACACAAAGTCAACATTAGCGGCTGTACTTCTGTTAACTGACTGTCAGTTAATGGCTAATGTGGAACACCGCACCGAGACTGAATGAGAAAGAGGCTTTTTCATTCTGCTGCATTCTTTTGTTGAAAATATGGTTATTCCATGCCACCACATGGGGTAAAGAAAATCTTGTTTGTTTTAGATGATTAAAAAAGGATCATTCACTGAGTGCACTCGCAGAATAGCCGTGGGGAGCTGATGGAAGCATCAGTACAAGAAATTTTACTGGTCGTTGCAGAAAAGACTATAGCAAGGCAACTCTAAGCTGTCCCACGGAGGAAGTAAATCTCGCTTACCCCATTCACTCTGAGCCTACAACGCACAGCCCCGATTGATTTCCACCTTTCCTTGTTATGCCTACCCAGGTCTTACACATATATTCATCTTCAGTTAGGAGCCTGTAGAACTAGTGCTTGAATCAACCCCAAGATATTCAACACAGAGGTGGATACAACTAGCCTGAAATGAGGTGCTGGGGGTCAAAGTACAGGATCCTCAGAGGCTGAACATGCAGAGAAGTGAAGGGCATCCTGACAAGCTCCCTCAACCACAAAAGAAGTCAAAATGCACCTTCCACCCTGTTTTCTGGAAGCCTGGACCTCTAGGGAGACATGCTCTGAAGTCAGTTGAAAGACTTGTTATACTCGTTACTTGTGCTTTTATCTGGACTACTCTGCTCACCCACACAAGAATTTTTCACTGAACCGATTCATTCTTCCACGCAGGCCGCGATGTTTCCGACTTCCACGTCTCGTGGGAAGCGCCCAGCACAATTCCAGCGGAAGTCCTGCTTGCAAAATTAAACCAGCTGCGTGCGCACGTCATCTGCCCAGTGCCTCAGCTTTCTTTCCTTCTCCTCCTCCCCCATTTCCCCTCACCGTGCCATGAGGAACCTCTTTCCAAACAGTTTCTTTATGCAGGCTGAAGCTGCCTTAATTGGCTGGAGGGGTGACTACCTAGTTAAGTCGGGCACTCCCTTCCCTTCAATAGACCTGTTGGGTTGAGAGAACACAGACCTAGCACTGTTCTAACTACATTTTTATTTGCACAGCCAGGTTGGTTGGTAACAAACCTACTCCAAAAATAAAAGTAAAACAGCAAAAGAAAGAACACACTCTTCTGAACTGGCAAAATCTGCCCCAAAATGATGTTTCTGTGCTTCTAGGGGCAGTCTGTAGAAGTTAATGGGTACAACAGATTCCAAAAATGAATATCAAAAGTCTTCAGATAAGAATAGTAAAAACATACTTTGTCTCCCAACCAAACAAAAAACCCCCACATGCCTAGAACAAACCTTGCACTGGTCCAAGCTTAAATACCCCCAAGAGATTTTACAGCCTAAGACGACAGAGGGTTTCACCTAACAGAGCAGGTCTAGCAGACAGTCAACTGTTCAATCTTCACTTCACTGTCTGATCAGAATTGCTGGCATCAAAAATGCAACCTAGAATCCATGTGAATGGGTAAGAAAACAGATACGGGGCATAGGCTCGCTGAGCTCATTTCAAGTTTGGAAGCTGTGTGTTCGCCACTCGTTCATCTACTCTTTCAGAGTAAGTGTGGGGTGGGGAGAAGAGAAAAAAAAAATCTTGTCTGGGCTAGAGAAGTTGACTAAAGTTGAATAAATGAAACCCCATATTATTAACAAGATGCCATTTAAGCCTCTCTTACTAGACAGATACCACCATGGGGGTTTCCCCTATCTTACCAAAAGCTATAGCACATCATTGAGAAAGCTATAGGCATCTGTCTACCCAACACAAAGCAACAGTAGCAATGACTTCAACTAGTTGAGGGGACATACACACAATTTAACTGTCAGAAGTTACAACACAGAAGTAGATGAGCTGGTTTTTAAAAGGTAGGGATCAGTCCACTAGTATTTAAACAGCGCTTCATCAATGTTACCACCCTGTTACACCTAAACTCACATGTGGATTTCACAAGAGATTTAAAAGGACAACCCCAGCCCCCCCACTTACTTCCACAGGCGTTATATAATTATCCTCACTGCTACCCCCTGTTTACAATAAGCCTTGGAAACTTGAAACTCAACCCAGCTTCCTTAGTAAGCGTATTTGTGTTCCAGAGCTCCCTGTTATTGTAGGCTTGTTCCCGAGCGCTGGGCTGCACATACCGGTTCATTAGAGCACAGTTATTTGCTTGCATCAATTCCCCGGCCCCCCCGATCATCTCCCAGCAATAAAGGTCCAACTGGTAAGTGGCCAACAGGGGAGTCAACATCAGTTTTTGGTTGCTGCTTTGAGGCATGGACCTCCCCCCCACCCACACCCAAGAGCTTCTAGGATCAAGACAGCAACAAAGCCACAAGAGCACCCAAAAAAGCAGTGCTCAGGGCTGCGGCAGGCAGCTCTAATGGCAACACAGGAAGTGCCAATGCCAGACAGCAGGACAGGCCCCGACACCCTGCAAACCAGGGAGCTAAAAAGGGAACAGCAAACTCCACAGAGGGGCTGGGAAGCCCTCCTCACTGTGCTGTGGGAGGGAAGTACCTGGCTTGGATCCCAATCTCCCCCAAACAGCAAAGCTCCCCAGCCCCCGAAGCCAGGAACAGACTGGAAAGGGAGGTCCCAAAACACTGCCTGGAGGCTTCTTGGATGGGGCTGGGGGCAGGTGGAACTGGTAAAAACTCCCTGAAAGGACAAAGCGTCCCCCAACATCGAGGCCTGACCAGCCCTGAGAGCACCTTCTCAGCAGCTGGCTTCTGGGGAAATGCTAAGTTGCTTTTGGAGCCCGATCCAAACACAGGAGACTGGTGCTCGTGCGGTCCAGCAGCAGCCTGGACTGGGCCCTTCTGAAGAAGGCACGAGGCACCTTATAAAAGCAGAGGTGATGGGATAACCTGGCCAAAAAGGAAGCGTCATTCTCCCTGCTGCCAGCCTGCAGCCACTTGCACCCTGACTCACTGGTTTTCATCCCTGCATCCAGCCAACACGAGTCAGACAAGTTATTGAACTGCAGAGGCCTAATCAGTCCTGCCCCACCCAAAGCGGCTGTCAGGCTTTATGGGAGGAGCGTGGAAGGGGGAGCCCAACCAGCAGGTGCCGGGCTGGGAGGGGGCAGACCTTTACCTCTCGCCGTAGGAGAACAAGGAACCAGAGACGCCTGCTCCCTCTCAGAGCCGCCCTGCAGAAAGGCAGCCCTGGCAGGAAATTGCTGCCGCATATGGCTGCCAACCACCAGCTCAGCCTTTCCCGAGGCCGGGCTGAGAGGACACATTTGCTTGCTAGGTGCTCAGTACTCCATCTCCTCCGGGCCCCAGAAAGCATCCCCAGGTGACCGAGTCCAGAAGGGACAGAAGAGTTGACATTGTGTTTATGCTGGAGGTTGGGGAGCCTGGGAGGGCGAATCTCACTCAGGAGGAGCTGAAGCACCAGAGGCAGCAGCAGAGACGTTACCCTAACCTCTGATCCCTTCCCACCACCTCCCTTTTATCCATACACGTGCGATCCTTTTGAGTCCTGCTGCAGGAAGCCTTACAAGTGAGCAACACACTGCTTACGACACAATTTCCTCTTACCGGTTTAAGATCCATCACCTTTCAGTTTTCGTCTTCTGCCACCGCAAGCCTTGTTTCCAGAGTCAAGCCCAAACACAGCCTGAGGTACTTCCAGTACCAAGATCCATTTTACATTCGAGATGGAAAGCCCCAGCATAGCTGCTACTTACGGTAACTTGTGAACTCTGAACTTAATATTATTTAATATGTTCTCAGGTTTATTTTCCTGCTGATAGCATCGTCAATGGATGCTGCTTCCATCAGATCAGCTTTACATACATGGATTGTTTTCTCCATCTGGGTCAAGTTAATGCTTCATCTGACAGTTGCAATTAGCAGTCCTAAAAGCCTACTTTCTGCCCTTTACATCCAGCAGGACTACTTGGAGCAGTCAGTTTAGCATAATTTAGGTCCCTGTTATTCTCAAGTTCCAGAAACCATTCATCTTTTAACGACGATGCCGGGCTGCAAAGAATGGTGCCCAGCCTCATTCCCAACATAAGCAAGCAGACCCAAAAGCAGATTCCGACAAACCTGCAAAGGCTCTTAAGAAAGTTCCTGGTTGCAAACACAGCAGTGGTTCTGACTTGCACCAGGAAGGCTGTCTCAACTCCATTTGCAACTTGCTTGTGGGTTGGTTAAACCCCTACAGTTATTTTTACTTTAAAATAAATAAATAAATAAATGTGATCACTGATCTCTTTTCAACCCTGCTCTGAAAATTCATATCCATTTCGTTCACTGAAAAAAAATTCCTCCTGAACCAATCATGGACACGTGGCTGCAAATATCTAAATGGTTTGCTCCTATATCTGTCAACCAGTGACCAACTGGTACAAGTCACAGAGCACTGCAGTTTACTTCAACCAGCAAGCAAAGGTTTCCTTTGCAAAGCCAAAGATGGTGGCAACAGCAGGGGAGGGGGAGCTAACAAGTGAAGTTCTGTCCATTCTGTTGTTCCCCACTTTTTTGGGAGGGGAGGTGGGGGAGGAAAGAAACAGAGGCCATTTGATTTTTTTCACAATGATTGTGAGCCAAGAAAAACATGAATGCACACCAAGGAGCCTGCGAGGTACAACAACACCACCACCACACACAAACACTTTGTCTAGACACCAAAATGTGGAAATCTGACTCTAAGAACTACCACTGGTGCATAATTTATTGATTGTGGCCCATCATACGATAGACCCTCACTGGCAATATATTTTATTTTTATCTATACCATACATAAATATAAGAGTACCCACACCTCGTAATATCCTCTGTGGAAGAAGTTTTTAATCCCCTGAAATTTTAAAAAAATATATAGTTTCATAGTTTCTAGGGTCGGAAGGGACCCGAGCAGATCATCTAGGCCGACCTCCTGCCATGGCAGGAAGAGTACTGGGGTCAAATGACCCCAGCAAGATGTGCATCTAACCTCCTCTTAAACACCCCCAGGGCAGGAGCCTGCACCACTTCTCTTGGAAGCTGGTTCCGGACCCTAGCCGCCCTGACTGAAGTAGCACCTCCTGAT
>NW_017728919.1:2172550-2176799 GCF_001723895.1 Crocodylus porosus | reverse complement strand
GACCCCAGCAAGATGTTCATCTAACCTCCTCTCAAACACCCCCAGGGCAGGAGCCTGCACCACTTCTCTTGGAAGCTGGTTCCAGACCCTTAGCCGCCCTGACTGTGAAGTCGCGCCTCCTGATGTCTAGCCTAAACCTGCCCTCTGCCAGCTTGTGACCATTATTCCTGGTCGCTCCTGGCGGTGCTTGGGGGAACAGTGACTTCCCCAATGCCTGCTGGTCCCCCCGACTAGTTTATAACAGGCCACAAGATCCCCCCCTCAGCCTTCTCTTGTGGAGGCTGAACAGGTTCAGGTCCCGTAGCCTCTCCTCACACACAACTTTTTTTAGAGGATTAAAAACTTCCTTCACTGAAGATATTAAGAGGTGTGGGCACTCTTATATTTATGTATGGTATATATAAAAATAAAATACATTGTCAGTGAACAGTGACATTTATTTATTAGATTTTTGTTGCCCTTCCCAAAAAGACTCAGGCCAGCATACAAGGCCCATAAAAAACTTCCTTAGCACTCCAATCTTATATGAGCAAGCCTGCAACATGTACGAGAAAATGATTTCTCTTTATTAAAAAAAGAGGGGCATAACATCCAGACTACATAGTACTTGACCAATGCAAATATGTCTTCCAAAGAGAAGTGTGGCAAAAAGGACATTCACCACCAGAAGATCTCACACTGATGCACTGGCAGAGAGGACTGGCTTGTTTTGCAACATTCGACAGAACCTGCTCACAGGGGTAATGACTAGTGTCACCTCAAGAAACATTGTCCAAAAGTCAGAGACAGAACGGTGGGTGGGGTCCCTGGCTTGCAGTTGCACGCAGCACGCTCCCAAGCCGCAAGGTCCAGTTTTCTTGCCTAAACAAAATGATACCAGGCAATGGAAGAAAACATCAGAATGGGCTGGTCCCTACACCCTGCCAAGGACCCCTCAGATGGCTACTGTTGGGGGCTCGGAGCACCTTACCAGAGAGGAGAGCCAGTAAGTAAAGCCTTGCTTCTCTGTTGCTAGTCTCCCTTGCCACGCAAGAAGCTATGCTGCACAAATGAAAGGGAGAAACCAGAGGGTTAACCAAACGCAGCAGGCCATAGCTAGGATCAGGGAAGCCTCAAACTGGGTGGAGGTGGGCAGCCAGAGTCACAATCATATACAGTGACCACTTTTCAAAGTCAAACAAATGCCGGTCTCTTTAAATTAAAGGCACTCGTCCAACATAAAGAAAGGAGAGACTACGGACAGGCAGCAAGCAGTGTGTTTCTAAACCCTGCTTTCTTGCTAGAACAAGGCAAAATGCACTGAATTTCTTGCATCTCCCTTCCTCGTTGCACTGCTGGAATTAACATACTATTGATTTAAGACAAGGGCTGAAAAAAGGACAGAATTCTGTTTGACAATTCTAAAAAGAGTCACAAACAATCCTCATTTGGACACTGGGCAAAAGTGGTCTTAATTGTATGGGATGCTCTAAGCATCGTTCCTGCTACCACAGAGAGCTATTTCTATCACCCAGGCTGAAGTCCCTCCTCTGGATGAGGCCTCCATGTAAGGACTGAGATGTGCTCAGTGGGGAAAGCAGGCTGCACTGTAGTCTGTTTTGTACCCGCTCAGTGGATGGGATGTTCACCAGGGGGCTATTTAACTAGCTCATTTCATTAGCACTAAATTCACTCAATAGTAAAAGGTGTTCACAAAAGTGTAATTAACCCTAAGGCTTCTGCGATAAGCAGGAAGTTATTAATGGTCCCAGAGTTATTGGTAACATGAGACAGAAGAAATCTCCCTCCCTGCTCAATAAAAGATGCCCCCACATCTTTCCTACTGTACATACAAGTCTGAACACTCAACAACATGGTCCCAGACTGCTGGTGCCTCTCCAAAACTTACTCAAACCTGCAGAGCAGCTCCATCCATTCCAGCGTCTTCCTCTCACGCAGCATTAGCAAAAGTACTTTACCAGCCAAAATGTACTCCTCTCCCATGGATTAGCTGGCACATGTTGGTGTATGTGATGCATGCAGTCTTTCCCTTTCTATTTTACAGCACACACAAACACCAGAGATTTAGAGACACTTTGTAAATTCATACTCACTTCTGCCCACAGCCTGTACTGGGGGCTAGGCAAGTGGCCCGGTAGATAAGACAGCACTGACCATTCCTCATTTTACAATAACATTTGAATGCTGCGTAGGAAAAACTGCCCACCCCCCTCCAATTTGGTAACAAAATACTCAGCTTTCATAACAAAGCCCACACTCTGAAGTGACTGGCTCCAACATAACAGCAGCAGGTTCCCTGCCAAAGAATATCATCATCAGCAAAAATGAAGATGAAATAAAGTGCATTTCAGAAAGGTTGAGAAAAGCGAGTGTGTTCCCAGGTCACCGGCTAGGAGCCAGGGCTCTGCCTACAAGCCACGGAGACATGTCATTTACAACAATGCAAAATGATCCGTCTAAAGACGACTCAACTGGGCCTTACGAGAATAGCTTGAAAAAAGCAGTTATGCTAGGGCGCTCAAACAGCAACTCCAGTTCTTAGTGTTTAGAGAATTTAAGAGTTTCCTTCCTCTGTGGAGTTTAGCAGGGTTTTTATAAAACAATAAAGAAACTACACAATCATACAAGGGAATGCACTCATGGATACGGTCCTACGAGGTGCCAGACAGCTGCTGAATCGGGGCTGAACGTTCTGTACTTTAGGAGTTACTTGTTACGAGAATTTCCAGACAAAGGCAATTTCTCGAGCTAACAGTGTCCCTTTAATGCACAAACTTTCTGCAGCAGTTTCTCAAACATGCTTTCAGTGATAGCCTGTGACAAAACTCTTTTGTCTTTCTACTTTTCACCAGCATGCTATCAATTAGACCTAGTCTTTCAGTTTGCTACCCCCGTATGAAAAAAGGATAATAGGTTTATAATCTGCCGCTGAATCCCATAGCAACTGTACGTCACTTTAGATGTAAATTATAGACAATTCCTTCCCATGCAATTTGAAAAGCAGAGAGAAAAATGTATAATTTGAGCAGATCTAAATGGTATGTGGTTGAGAGAAAAAGACTACCCTAAATAATCAAAAGGAAGCAGCCATGGCCCAAAACATTCCTCAAACACTACGTTAAGCCTGTCTGTCCCCTTCCTTTAAACAGGAGACACCGCATTCAGGACAACACTAACAATGTGTAATGAGAGTGTGAACAGTCTAGATCCTGCCCTGTCTTTGCTGATTACGAAGGGATGTGCGTGTGCAAATACAGCTTCCTTTCTAACCAGCCTCCTCCTCTCTGATTCATTTAGCCGTGTCACAATCCCATGTTACTGATGTCATAATTGCTTCAGTTCTGACAGACCAGCACCAGTGAATTAATCACGCCAGAGAAAACCCAGGTTACAGGGATGGAATAATGATGCAAAAAGGTTTAAAAATAATGTAATGGGTTTTGATTGATTAAAAGCCACTCGTTATTCTCCCTCTGACACCTGTAGAAAGCTTGTTCCTCAAACCAGCACAAAGCATAGCCCTGAACAGTCCATACTGAAAATAAAGGCCTTGTTTTCCATTCCCCACTTCAAACATAATAGGAACAACAAAAATAGAAAGGAAGCCACCTATGACAACACACTGGAAGAGAACTTGCTCTGCAGGAGAATGTTTAACCAGACCTCTTACCCCCAAGCCCCACTGCAGCAGTCTTCGCCATTAAGAAACAAATGGTTATTTTGACTGAAAAACAAAAACAAGCATCAACTGGCACAGGAGAGGGACAGCCAAGTCCTTGGAGGGTCAGATCTGTCAACAGGCTGAGGCTCCAGGATTTGAGCCAAATATTATAGCATGCTGCAGATGGCAATATGTTTAGTGGTGTCAGTGCAGCCCTGAGCAAACACCCTCGTGTTCGTGGGGCCTGGGGCAGGTGATATGGGTGCAGCAGTGGAGATGGGTGAAGGCGCGTGGGTGGTGCAGGGCAGCACCAGGCACCATGTGCCACCTCAAGCAATGACACTGGCATCTTGCTTTCACCCATGCTAAAATCCTCCCGGAGAGGAGGAAGGATGAAGAGCAGCTGTCACGTCATGCAATGGGAGGGTAACAAAGTCTAAAGGTTCGCACAATACTGCCCTTTCCCTGACAAAGTGACTGTCTAAAAGCGTAATGCCAGAGCACTGCAATGTACCCGGGATATGCTGGGAGGGTTTCCAGCGTCCCAAGCAGCTGTGTTCACTCTCAGTCCCTATCATGCAACAGCAA
>NW_017728919.1:2171191-2172425 GCF_001723895.1 Crocodylus porosus | reverse complement strand
CCTCAGCATCCGGACCACAGACCACGTCCCTGGCCATGAGTCCGCGCCCACCGCAGGGTACTAGGGCCAATGCAAAGTTCGGAGTCCGAAATGACCCGGCAGCGAAAATGATGCGGCGAGAGCGCACAGGCAGGCAGAGATGTGGGGGCCGACCAGAAAGGAGCTGCAAGGAGTGGGCACGAGGCGGTGGGCAGGCCAAATCCACGCCAACGGCCAGGGGAGAAGAAGGGTGAGACCAACGCTCGAGATGCGGCGTGCCCCCATCCTAGGTCCGATCCAGCACCCCGAGGTGTGGCTCTCACGGCTCCCAGGCCGTGGAAGGAAGGTAGTGCTGCAACCGCAGGGTCCCGCAGCACCACAACTGCCCAGAGCCCTGCCTATCCTGGGCTCCGCACCGGCTCACAAGGCGGGTGGGCAGGATCCTCGAGCCCCAGCTGTGCAGATCTGCACCGGGCCTGGGAGCCAAGCCTGCCCCGGCTGGTCCACAAGACGCTCCAGAGCAGAGCCAGGGGCCACCCCCTCCCCCAGCGCCATGGCAAACAGCAGGAGACCTGTCTCCGGCGGCACTGGCTTCTGGAAGCGCCGCAGGGGCCCAGGACATCAGAGCAAGTGCCAGGGGCCCCAGAAGCGCCTCAGGGGCCCAAAGCCCTTGGGTCAAGCATGGGCGGGGGGGCCTGGAAGCAGTGGAGGAGCTCAAAGTCCTTGGGGCAAGTGTTTGGGGGGGAGGCTTGGAAATGCCTGCAGACCCCAGAGCTGACAGGGCAGGTGTTGGGGGGGGGGGCTTGGAAGCACGTCAGAGGCCCAAAGCCCTTAGGACTAAGGGGGAGGGGCTGGAAACACCTTGGGGGCCCAAAGCCCTTGGGGCACGTGCCAGTGGGGGGGCCTGGAAGCACTGGAGGAGCCTAAAGCCCTTGGGACAAGTGGGGGGGTGGGGGCTGAAAGCACTGAAGGAGCCTAAAGCCCTTGGGACAAGCGGGGGGGAGGGCTGGAAATGTCTGCAGGGCCCAGAGCTGTCGGGGCAGGTCCTGGGGGGGCTGGAAGCACCGAAGGAGCCTAAAACCCTTGGAACAAGTGGGGGGCAGGGGCTTGGAAGCACCAGAGGAACCTAAGGCCCTTGGGACAAGAGTGGGGGGGTGGAAGAAAGCACTAGAGGAGCCTAAAGCCCTTGGGACAAGAGTGGGGGGTGCGGAAGTGTCTGCCGGGCCCGGAGCTGCCGGGGCAGGTGCTGGGGGCC
>NW_017728919.1:2154494-2171091 GCF_001723895.1 Crocodylus porosus | reverse complement strand
CCTGGGGGGCGCGGGCGGGCCGTACCTTGCAGGCCTGGTAGGCCTCGAAGGCGCGCACGGCGCTGTCCGTGAGCTTGACGTGGAAGACAGAGAGGCGCGTTCCCCGGCCGAGCCGCCCGCACGACAGCCCGTAGCCGCGCTCCGCCTGCAGCGCCGCCATCTTGGGACCGTCTCCCCGCCGCGCCGCGCCGCCAGGCCCCGCCCCCTGCTGCATCATTCATGAGGGCCGGCCCCGCCCCCCGCGGCCCCGCGCTGATTGGCGCGCTGCGCGGGCTCCCGATTGGATGCCGGGAGGAAGGGGGGAGAGAGCGCCGCGGGGGCGGCTGGGTAGCGTAGTCCTGGCGTCACCGGGGAAGCACGTGTGAAGGGTGGGGCGGGCGCACGAGGCTGCCAGGCGGGGCCGTGCGCTCGGGCCCCGCGCGGTGGGTGCGGAGAGCCCTCGTGGGAGGGGTGCACAGCGCTGCTCGAAGGCCCTTTCATGCCACCCCGCCGGGGCGCTGAGCACCGCCCCCCTGGGCAGGTGGCAGCGGCCCACCTGGCACCGCATGGGAGTGACCTTACGTGTGCCCACGCAGGTGCCCTTCCCTGGGGGCGCGGAGCAGCCCCGAGAGGTGCGCACCCCCCAGCCTGCGCCTCGGGGAAGGGAGGGTGGGCTGGCGGGCTGGCGGCGGCAGGAACTCCTTCCCCGCCGCGGTGCTGGGGCCAGGGCCCCAAGGACGCCCCCCCGTGTCTCTGCTGTCGGAGGGGTGGGCTGGAAGCAGCTAGACGGATCTGCTCCAGCACCCCTTGGCCACGAGCCGGCCTGGGCACGGTGCCGCAGACCACGGCGGACCAGCTGGAGGACGTGCCGGCTGCCCTCGCCGTGCCGCCCTCCTGAGGGCGGGTGACTAAGCACTGGGGTTATCCGGAGCACAGGATGTGGTGGAGGAGCAGGCCTGGCACCCACCATGGCTCCCGTGTTGGCGTTGCTTCCTTCCCCTGTTTGGAGAAGCTCTTCCTTCCCTGCCTAGACAGCGAAGCAAAACTGGGCAGGGGGAAGCAGCCTTGCCTCCTCGCTGCCATTGGTGCTCCCACGTCCTACGCTCGGCCTCTGCAGCCAGAGAGCAGCAGGCGAAGCTGGGGTTCTCCAGCGCTTGACCAGAAAGCCAGAGCTCACCTATGCTAAGCAGTTTCAAAACGGGTGCATCACGTTGCTGGTGTCCTTGGAGTGGGTCCTGGCTCCCAGCCCAAGCTGCTGAGGTCCCCTGCCCAGCGTGGTGCTAGCTGCAGGCCCGTGGCTCTTGCCCCCACACCACAGGCAGGGTAGCGGGCAGCGGGGCAGCCATCAGCGGTCACTCTGCCCTGTTCAAGGAGTTTTCTGGAGCCGACAGGCTGGCACAGAGCAGCTGCCCCAGGTAAACAACATGTGGGAGCTGCCAGGTGCTCTGGGCAGCTGGGTCAATAGAGACGCAGGCTGGCTTCTCAGTCACTCGCGGCTAACTTGCGTCTTTAGGAGCTGCTCCAGGGGCCCTGGAACGAGCTTCAGACCAGCACCGAGCTCTCCAGCAGCCCATGGCTGTGGGGCAGGTTACCTCCCTGGGTGAACAGGGAGATGTGAGCTACTGGCTTCAGAGCATCCTCTTCCTCCCCCAGCGCTGGCCTAGAAGGGAGAGGCTGCACTGGCTTCAACCCCGCCACCGGCTGGCCCCTTGCTTGGCCAAACAGAGTAGCTGCCACTCTTGTGGTCCATTGCAGGCCGGTCCAGTGACCCCCGTACTTAGCCTCACTTAAAGAGCCGCCGCAGGGCAGCTCCAAGGGTCAGCATGCATCCAAGCGCCAGGCTCCACGTACGACAGCGTGGGGCCGGACCTGGAGCTCTGTCCGGCTGCAAGGAACAAGGAATTCCCCCTGCACTTCCAGGCAGGCAGCCGTAGGGGCAGGGAGCAACCTCTAGGGCCGATGTGCAACGTCAAGGAGCTCAAAGGGACGTTAAGAGCAACCCCTTGCTGCCAGCACTTCTGGTGGCTTCTCTGCTGCCCTCCACCCACTGCTGGGCAAGGCTGGTCAGCAACACCCACCGGGTCTGTGCCATGCAAGGGTCCCCCAGGCACATGAGATGCTGCTGGGCAGGCTAGAGGAGCCTCCACTGCACCCAGTGCAACACAGGCCACCAAACTGGGGTGGCTTCAGGAATCTGCCACCCCTGTGGCCCCTGCTGCATTATGCTGGAAATAAAGAGGCCCTGGGCACAGGAGATGCAGTGAGACCTGTCCTTTAATTGGGGGTTTCACAGCGAGGTCAGGAGAGAGGGCAGGGCCATGTCCACAGATAGCAGCTGGGCCCCAGGGGCACAGCACAGAGACAGAGCAGCTGGGAAATGCAGGCACAGGAACCGAGCTGGCCAGAGAGCTGCAAGGCCAAAGAGACGCCCCACGCGGCCCAGGCAGGGGGAATGCCGGGAGGCCGAGCCTAGGACACAGCCAGGAGGAGGTGGAAGTGGGGACACTCAGGCCTTCCCCTCCTGGGTTGTTCCTGCCAGCTCTCTCTGACTGACACCAGGCATCGCGGGCATGGGACAGCTCTGAGCTCGTCTCCCATGGCCCCAGCAGGCTGGTGAAGTGGGGGGCATGGGCCAGCGGTGTGCCCATGCAGGCAGCCCTCCTGGAGAGCTCTGGGAGGCTCACGGCTCCTGCACTGCTCCAGCAGCAGGCTGCATCTAGGGTGGGTGCTGGGGACCCCCTGTGCAGGAAGCAGGGCTCAGCATCAAGCAGCATGCTAGAGTCCGCTATGGGGGGAGCCGCGCAGCCGGGATGGCCAGCGCTAGCAGGGCTAGGGCAGGCAGCCGAGGCCGCGCTCGCTCCACTGCTGGACCTAGCAACAACCAGCTGCATCCATGGGCCAGGGTGCTCCAAGAAGCCCCCCAAGGCAGGGCAGGGCAGGGCAGCCAGCCCAGGGACCCCAGTCCACACACGCAGGGCTGGCCTGGGCTCCTTCCCTCCCAGCCCTGCTCCTTCTGGGGCCACAGAAAGAGCTGCACCCGAGCACAGGTGCTGCTCCTTGCCTGGTGAGGACACCACGGCGGGCGGCACCAGCTGGGCCACGTGGGCTGCTCTACTGCCACCAGGTGCTGCAGGGGCGGGGGTCACAACAGCCCTGTGCAGGGGAGCCTCTCGCACCCTCTCCTGCTGCAGAGCACCCCTAGCAGCCACGACTGGGGCAGGGGCTTAGTGCCTGGACTGGGCAGCAACTTGGGGCTCTTATCCTCTACATACAGGTATAAGCCAGGGCTTCCCATCCTAGCAGAGCGACTGCGGGTGTGAGGAGGGGGCAGGGGTGAGTGCTGGATCTGTCACCAGGGGCACCGATCACCTCCAGCAGAGAGAAGTCGTCGTCATCATCATTGTCGTTTTGGCAGTGCATGGGGAGGGAGCGCTGCACCGAGCTGAGCTCACCTTGCCAGGCCCAGCACAGCTGCTCCCCAGGCCTCTCACAGACCGGCATCAGTTCCTGGCAGCGATGACAACCGACAAGGCCACACCACCCAGCGCCACAGCCGTCGCGCCAAAGAGCCACTTCCAGGGAATCGACTGGAGGGAATGAAAGTACCGATGAGCACGGCCGGACATGGAGCCCTCCTCAGCACACCCTGGCCCAGCAGAGAGGCCTGCTCCAGCAGGTGGGGAGCACAAGGGGCCAGTCCCAGGCTGCTCTTGGACTAGCAACCCCGCTCCCAAGCTGCGGCCGAGACACCGCAGCCAGAACTCCTCTGCCTGCCAACTGGAGGATCTCAGCACAGGCAACCACTTCGATCAGAGGCCCGATCTCTCCAGCTGGCACTGCCGCCAGAAGCAAAGCAGCAGCTCTGTTTTCCTGCGGTGAGCCAGGAGCGCTCCAGCAGGCACAAGACGAGGATGTCCACATGCGCCTGGACACTGCACCCCGGGCACAAAGGAGTGGGCCCACAGTGAGCTACCACCCACCAGAGACCATGGAGGAGATGACATGTGTCCTCCCCTCCCCGTGTCTGCACACCCCTGCCACTCACCCAGGGTGACTTGTCTTTGCATTTAACAGGGGTGCTGCCAGGGCTGGGATTCCCCAGCATCTTTCTGTACATCTCCGTCTCCACAGTCTTCTGGTCCGCGTGCTTCTTCACCAGCTTGGAGAGCTCTGCGTGGATTGTCTGGGGACAAGATCACGCACATAACTGGAACGACCAGTCCCCTCTCCCTGGCCCAGCCCGTCTCCAAACAGAGAGGAGCTCCATGCAGAGAAGAGCAGAGCTCGGTGCCAGGGGGGCCGAGGACTGCCCGCGCCACCCCGGGTTTTGCGGGTGCTGCGCGATGCAGCTCCGACACACTCACTACTGCTCATCGCTGGGGCAGGAGATGGCAGGGACAGAGCCTGTTTGTCCCTGCCGGCCAGGCCGCCTCCAGCAGGGCTTACACCAGTCCCAGGCTGCCTGGATCCCTCCTCCAGCACCTCGACCCTATCCCAGGCCAGCCTGCATCTGTGAGAACTCGCCAGACCCCTCCAACCCCAGGTCCCTCCGAGCACCCAGGAAGCAGCTGCGTGTCCTGCCTGGCTGGGGCTGCTGGCCAGGGCACAGCCTTCCAGAGCACAAGGGACTCCAGCAGGGCTGGCGTCTCCTCTCCAGCGAGGGCAGGACAGGACACAGGATGGTCTCCGAGGACATGCTGGGCAGCACAGGCCCTGCAGCTTCCAGCCTCTCCCAGGGCGAAGCCACAATCAGCACGGCACACCTTACGCCACGAGACCGAAGCCACGCCTGGGCCTGAGCTCCTGGCAGCCGGCTCCGTAGGTGCTCGGCACGACCGACGAGTGGAGCTGGCTGCACCAAGCCTCGCTCTCCTGCCTGACAGTCCGAGGTTTGCCTCTGCACCGAGGCCCAGGCTGGGTTCGATCCCCTTCCCTCCACTGCCACTCACGTGCCCCAAAGCGCAAGGCAATTCTGAACAGGTTTTGACTGAGCTCAGATTCTCGCCTTTCTGAGCACAACAGGGAGGGCCTGACCTCCGCAGACCAAGCTTGGCAAGATCCAGCTCACAGGAAGCAGAGCCTGGCAGCAACCTCGTCACCCAGAGAGGTCTCCAGGGGTGTTAAGACTAATAAGAAGCTTTTGCCCATGCAGCACAGAGCAGGCAGAGACCTGGAAGCCAGTGTGAAGCTGGACTCCAGCAGGACCTCTCAGCCCTGCTGCACTCCCCAGCACCTTCTGCGCTTGCTTAGCAGCCATGGTCATTCACCAGGGCCCGAGAATATGGAGTGAGATCTGCTCCCTCCAGAACAGGTCACTGCACGCCCAGAAGCAAACGTAAAAGCCACCAGGTTCCCCGAGGGGCAGGCCAGCCCCGGCACAGCTGGGAACATCACTCCAGCTGCCAGTCACACCCAGCTCTTGCACCAGCACGCCCTGCGAAGGTCCCCGTGCTGCAAGCGGTCCCCCCTCAACCCTGCCCTTGAGGCTGCAGCATCTGGCACGCACCCCACCGGGCTCTGGGCCAGGGCCCCAGCTCCTTCCGAGCAGCCGCTCTCCAGTTCCCAAAGCCCACGTCAGAGCAGGCGCAGGCCCGGAGGAGCCCGAGCGGGAAGGACACGAGCCTCCGGGCAGGCATCCGGATCCTTGGCCCCGGCCCCAGGCTCAGGCGGTGGCACGGCGCCATCTGCTGGGGGCCGGGCTGCTCGGGGCAGGCGACGGCGCCCCCACCCCCAGGAACAGCCCCGTGCAGCGGGGCGCGCCCAGGCCTCCCCTCCATCCCTTCACCGTGCGCCACGGCAGGCTCCCCCCCACCCCCGCCAGATTTCCTCTTTTGGGGCCTTGGAAGAGAAGTGGGGGGTTCACTTTCCGGTTCTCACAGAGGGGCAGGAACTTCCGATGGAAGTTTTCACTTTTGTTTCACAGGAATAGATTTTGGTTCTGAGGGAACGCACGTAAAAGCCGGCTGCTGCTGTGAGAAGGGGGAGCCAATTGCACCGCATCGTGGGGGCGCATTCTGGACGGCGACAAGCAAGGGCAGGCCAGTCTGGGGCGTGCTGCTTCCACCAGGCCCGGGCTGTCAGCCGGCTCCGTTCAGCTAAAAGCAGCCCTTGACGCCCAATGGCTTTTGTGCGAGCTGCAGGTCCGTGGCCAGAGCAGTCTCTGGCCATGCAGGGGCAGCGAGGCACTGGCATCCTGCCCAGCTTGTGCAGGACCGGAGTCTGAGCGTCAGCGTTGTTTACTTGTTTTGCAACAGGCAACAGGTTCCCAACCGGCAGCCCTAGGAGCCAAAGTCTACTCTGGGCCAGAAGGACAAAGCTACGCAATTAGATTGCTGTTTTGCACCGGCTGTAATCTCGTACATGACCAAATCATGAACTACGTCACTCTGCCTGCCAGTTCATTGCAGCTGCTTCCCTGGCAGCCTCACAGCCAGCACTTTGCTGTACTTGTTCTACTGGTCATGGCAGCATCCTACATTTGGGTAATTTCCTTTCCAAGCACATTAAAAGGGACAAGATCCCTGAGCAGTCCCTGCTCACACGCACAGCATGCAGGGAGCGCTGGCAGCCCAGCTTCCACCACTGCTCACATCCCACATGCTCAGCTGCTGGTTTCCCCCTCCAGCCAGCACAACTGCTCTTTCAGCTCCTCTCTCCTACATAAAGACGAGTTCCTGAGTTGCCTAACGTGAGCTAAAACCCCAGGAAGATGAGACCACACATTGCTTGGTCCAAGCCAGCAGCTCAGGACAGAGGACCTGGCGCACTAACTTGAGTTACGAACATGCCTGCTCTTGAGCCTGGCACATGCCACAACAGTGCATGCTCCACAGGAAAGGGGCTGCTCGCCCACCATGTGTGTTCAGCACTGGGTGTGGCAGGACCTCATCCTGATTTTGGCTGTCACGTGCTATGGGAAGGTGGAGTCAGGAATAGGTTGCAGTGAAATGCCAATAAATAAAGCAATGGAAACTCCCACAGAGGAGAAGAGCCTATGCCCAGAGCAACGCACAGCTCTGACCCACATGTGTCTGGATGTGTGCATGCCATGGCTGGCTCCTGCCGTGGCCCTGGACCCTGGAGGACCTGGTGGAAGCTGCAGGGGCTGGGACCGCAAGTGTAGGGTGATCTTTCACAAAGCCCAGAGCTGGCAGAGAGCCCTGCGGGGAGCAGCGAAGGAGGCAAGAGGAATTTCAGGACTGCAGCGAGGAAACCCAGGAGGTCAGCTCACTAACCCCAGGCAGTGCCAGCTTGGCTCTGACCCCCAGAGAGCCCCGCATGCAGAGCTCCACAGCACCCTGGAGGCGGGAAAGGTGCACTGGGGAGCTAACAAGCAAGAACAAGGAGCCCCCAGCAAGCAGGTACACGGGTCTTGCAGGAGCAGAGCCGCAATGCCCAGCACGAGCGTTGAGGCTCCTGGCAGCAACAGCCCCGGGGGCAGATCCTGGCAGCGTCTCTCATTCCCAGCCCTGCTGTGGCCACACAGCCCAGCCCCAGCTGGCAACAGGACAGACACCCACCTTGTTGGAGGGCTCCAGCTTCAGTGCTGCCTTCAGGATGGGGATGGCTTGGCTGTACTCGCCCTGCTGAGCCAGGACCTGGGGAAGGATGCATAGTTCACAGAGGAGCTCTGAGCTGCCCCTAGCCCTACCACACATGGCTGCACCCGGGGTCCTGGCACTGAAGGCCCAGGAAGGAGGGAGGCAGCCTGCCGAGACCCTCAGAGCACCCTGCCCCAACCCACCCTCACCTTTCCCTTTCGGAAAAGTGCCTTGATGTTCTCCGGCTGGTGCTCCAGGACCAAGTTGCAAGATTTCAGGGCAGCCTCGTAATGGTCCAACTTGAGCTGAGAGGCTGCCAGGTTGTTGAGGCATTTCACCTTCACCTCCAACAACTCGGCCTCCTCCTCAGGGCTGAAGTCAACTGCAAAGAGTATGGAGCCCAGTTAGACGTGGGCAGAGGCACTGGTTGCAGAGAGTACAGCTGCTTCCCATCATGGCTTGAGCACCAGGGGGACCGGTCACCACGCTTTATATGCTGCAGCAGAGCCCAGCTGCACCCAGCAAGGACTGCATGGGTTTCCCTGGGGACCTGCTGGGAGGCTGCCTGGCCTGGTGCAGGTGGAGAGGAGCCTGAGCAGTCTCACTTGGCAGAGAACAAACCTCACATCAGTACGAGGTGGCCGCAGGGACCAGGCCGCAGGGACAGGCGGTGACACCCGTGAGCTGGGGAGGAACTCATGGGCTTTAGAGGGACTGGAAAGAAGGGAGAACATGATGCAGGGGAAGGCAAGGACCCTGGCATGAGGCTGCCTTGAGAAGATGCCTCAGGAAGAAGACAGCTGCTCACCATGTCTGTAGCTAGAGGGCCAGAGCGCTGGAGCCTGGAAACAGTCTGGGGATGGTGCAGGCAGAACTCACTCGGGCCCCAGCTGACTCCACCCCCACCAAGCAAGGCCCCCCCAGCAACCCCTGCCGTCTCCACCAAGACAGGAGCCAGCGAGCCGAAGCAGGCAGGCACCTTTGGAGCTGGAGCCGATGACCCTGAGGGCAATGTCATAGGAGTTAATGGCCAGCACGTAGTCAGCCTGCTGGTAGTAGAAGTTCCCGCGCTCCCGCTTGCGGTTGGCCAGTTTGATCTTGGCCCTCCCGCTGAGCAGCTCCAGGTCGGGGGCGTCCTGCACGGCCAGCAGCTCCACCTCCAGAGTGAGGGCGGCGTTGGGCGGGATGTCAGGGCTCCTGCTCGGAGGGAAGGGACACGCTGACGCCTCTCGTGCAACACGGCGCAGGACAGGCCAAGCTGTGGCTACAGACCCCCTGGGCCGCTCAGGCCCATTCAGCAGCTCAGTCTCAAGCACAGCCAACCTCCGCCCAGCAGAGCCCCGGCACCTGGTATCGCTCGCGTGCACCTCCCCGTGCATGAGCCATGTGGCATTAGTGCCACTGTACAGCTCTGGAGACCACTGCCGGCCTGCAGAAACCTCACCCCACAAAGGTGAAGCAGCGCTGGGCCCGTGACACACTCACACCTGGGCCAGCTGCCAAGGGGGCTAATCAGGACAGACCAAGACCAGCCGCTCACTCCACAGCCCCCCGGGGAGACTGTCCTGGTGGCAGCTCTGCAGGTACCCAGGGCCACACCTGGCCCTGCCACCCCGAGGCCCCCGCAGGGACGAAGGGTCCACCCAGCCCCTGTGCTCACCTGCCCTGGGGGCCGTAGCAGTACTTTGCATCAGACACGATCGAGGCCATCTCTCCCGTCTCCAGAAGCTGCGTGCACAGGTCTAGCGCCTGCAGGAGCCGGGAGGGGAGAGGTTAGGGGGGCACTCCCCCGTCAGGAGCAGAAGGCCCTGGGGGAAG
The DNA here is from genome assembly GCF_001723895.1 of Crocodylus porosus. Lineage (NCBI taxonomy): Eukaryota > Metazoa > Chordata > Crocodylia > Crocodylidae > Crocodylus > Crocodylus porosus. The sequence goes on along the minus strand of NW_017728919.1, from coordinate 2,161,753 downwards.
CCACGGTGGGGGTGGGAGAGCAGAGCAGCAGCGGGGTCCGTCCACCAGCCCAGTGCTGCAGCGGGTCCAGGACATGCTCAGGGCCCAGCTCCCAGACTGCAGGGGCAGTGAGGGACCCCACAGCTCAGCATAGGGCACGATGGTGATGGGAGCATGAGCCCTCATGTCCCTTCATCAGCAGCCCTCCTCTTAGCAGGAGCAGCGTGGGGCAAGGGGCACTGCAGGGCAGGAGGCACCTGGTGCTGGGGCAGCAGGGGACTAGACTGGACGTGGCAGCGGACGGGCTCCAGCGTTCCCATGTCAGCAAGCCAGGCTCCGTGCAGGGCCCCGTGCTCACCTGCAGGACGTCGCAGTCTCCCAGGGTGAAGGTGAGGCCGGGGTTCTCCTCCACCACACTGCCGTCCTCCAGCATCATCCTGAGCCGCACGGTCACGTTCTGGCCTTTGCGCGGCCGGCTCTCCACGCCCTGGCCAGGCACCAGGGTCTTCTTCTTGAGCAGGCCGTTCCCTGGGCACAGAGGGGAGACAGGAGAGGGTGAGGGAAATGCCCGCACCGCTCACCTGATCCCAGCACATTCACGCCCTCGCCTGGGAGCGAGCCCCACGCTACTAGGCACTCACCCAAGACATCCAGCCACTCCTCAGCTGCCGGTGGCTCCTCGCCCGCCCCCTCCCCGGCAGGCTCTGGCCCCGAAGCCTGCACGCCCTCCTTCCCTTTCCCGACATCCTCCAAAGGGGGGAGTTCACTCAGGTCCTCCTCCTCCTCCTCGTCTAGGACCTCAAAGTCCTCCCCGCTGTCCAGCATGGAGGCGCTGGCCTTGGCCTGGTCGGGGGAGCAGCGGTCCAGGGAGCTGCCGGCCGGCTCCTCCCCTCCGGAAGCCATGGCAGCGCGGCGCGAGCGACCTGGGGAGGCAGGAGGAGGGGGCTGGGTTAGGTCGGAGCTGCAGCTCGAGGATGGAGAGGCAGCCGAGGGGAAGAACTCGGAGTTTGGAGCCAGGCGCTCGGCGGAGAAACGACCCCAGCTGCAGCAAGGGCACGCCGCTCTGCAGCCTCTCAGTCTGCGGCGGGCCGGAGCGGCGCGGGCCCGTGACGGCACCACGAGCACCGGGGAAGCTGCAAGTGACTCCACCGAGTGCTGGCGCAGGCGGCATCGCTCCACGCTCAGAGACCCGTCGCGACCCCCACCCCGCAGGCAGGGGGCTGCGCGCCAGGCAGCGTGCGACGGGCCACACGCAACGCCCCGGCAGCACGAGACGGAAAACCTGCGCAGCCCCGCCAGGCCCGGACCTCTCGCTGCTCCGGCTTAGGCTGCGACGCGGCGCGGCGGGAAGGCACCGGCAGCTGCCAGGCGGCAGCCCCCCGCGGGGACAGGCAGCGGGAAGAGGCGGCCTGGGGTGCTGGGCAGGCAGCAGAAGGAGTTGGGAGGGACTGGTGGCGGCGGGCTCCCCCCCGGGCACTGCTGGGGCAGGCTCCCGCAGGAGCGGGGGTGCAGCCCCGGGGTCCCCGGCCCCCGGGCCGCAGCCCCTCGGCCACGTGCGCCCGCGACCCCCAGCACCCACCGGCCCCGGCAGTCAGCTGCTCGAGCCCCGCCCCCTCCTCCCATTGGCTCAGCTGACCCCAGAACGCGGCTGCCATTGGCGGGCGGGGCCACTATCACGCGGGGGGTGGAGCCCCCCTTAAAGGGGCCGTCACCGCTCATGGGGCAGCAACAGGTGAGTCCCAGCTGGGCCCGGAGCCCCGAGGGGACGCCCCACCCCGCCCCGCCCCCGATTTGTTGTTCCACCTCTCCGTGCTGCTTTGATGCCCCCCCCCGCACAAGGAGGCAGCGCCTCGCTCCCCCAGCCCGCGGCTGCCCACGCCCCGCGGTGCCGGACACGCGTGAAGCCCCGCCCCCTGGTGGCGTCTCGCTGCCTTCCACCACGCCCTCGCGGGGGGACGAGTCGGGAGGACCGCGGGCTAGAGCGCCGCCTGCAGCGGCGGCTCCGTGCGGCGCGCCGCGGGTTACGCACGCGTGACCCCTGATCCCGGAAGTTCGGCTCCAGCTTGGGGACCCCACGAGCTGCCCCGCGCCGGGCGCCGCCATGTGAAGGCCGCGGGGGCGGACAGGTGCGCCCGCAGGAGGGGAGGGGGGCAGGTGATTTGCCGTGGGGGGCTGCCCCGTGAGGCCTCCCCGGGACCCCCGTGTCTCCCCAGGCGGCAGCCGACGGGGCGATGGAGCCCACGGCCTCTGACGTGTTCTGCAGCCGGGTGCTCAGCATGGTGAACGTTGAGGACGTCAACGCCATCATCTTGGCCCAGAAGAACATGTGAGTCCTGGAGAGGGATCGGCAGCAGCAGCAGCGTCCCTGCCTGCTCCGGGGAGGTGGGACCCCTCCCTCCGCCCTCGCCGCGGGGCAGTGCCTGCCGGTCACTCCTGAGGATTCGCGGGAGGCCGCGTGGCAGGTCCGTTCCGCCACTTTCGAGGCCTCATTCTGGTTCGGGAGGCCCAAGCCAGCCCTGGGCAGGGAGGGCGGGGCAGGGCTGGGCAGGAGGCGGTGGGAAAACCTCCATCGTTGCCCTTGGTTACGCTGGGCTAGGGGACGAACGGGCCAGCGCTCTGCAGGGCCATTAGTTGCCCCCGTCGCTGTAGGACAAAATCAGGATTTTAGGTGGGAAAAGTCTGCCTTCCCTCATTACAGGGGGATGTGGGCACACTGGAAGGGTGCAACAGGCTACCATCGGACCTAGACAGGTTACAAGGGTGGGCGGACGAGAATAGGATGGGTTTCAACACAGACAAGTGCAAGGTGATGCACCTGGGGAGGAACAACCGGCACCATACCTACAGGTTGGGGAACTCCCCTCTTGTCAGCACGGAGGCGGAAAGGGATCTGGGGGTCATCATTGACTCCAAGATGAACATGGGCTGGCAGTGTGGGGAGGCAGTTAGGAAGGCCAACCGCACCTTGTCATGCATCCACAGATGCATCTCGAGCAGGTCCAGGGAGGTGATCCTCCCCCTCTATGCGGCACTGGTCAGGCCGCAGCTGGAGGACTGCGTCCAGTTCTGGGCGCTGCACTCCAGGGGGGATGTGGACAGCATGGAGAGGGTCCAGAGGAGGCCACTCGCATGGACAGGGGGCAGCAGGGCAGGCCCTATGAGAAGAGGCTACGGGACCTGAACCTGTTCAGCCTCCACAAGAGAAGGCGGAGGGGGGATCTAGTGGCCTGTTACAAACTAGTCAGGGGGGACCAGCAGGCATTGGGGGAGTCCCTGTTCTCCCGAGCACTGCCAGGAGTGACCAGGAATAATGGTCACAAGCTGGCAGAGGGTAGGTTTAGGTTAGATATCAGGAGGCGCAACTTCATGGTCAGGGCGGCTAGGGTTTGGAAGCAACTTCAAAGACAAGTGGTGCAGGCTCCTACCCTGGGGGTGTTTAAGAGGAGGTTAGATGCACACCTTGCTGGGGGTCGTTTGACCCCAGTATTCTTTCCTGCCATGGCAGGGGGTTGGACTCGATGATCTGCTCAGGTCCCTTCCGACCCTAGAAACTATGAAACTATTACGCTGGTTTGTCTCTGTCCTTTGTTTCTCCTCCTTCTTACTGCTTTTGGGGGTTTTGCCCATTTTTTCTGGTAACTTCCCCTTGGTAGAGGCTAGTTTGGGCTTTGGTTTTGTTCTGAGAACTGCAGACCAAAAACAATGATAGCTTCTTGGGGTCCTTGGCAGGGTACAAACCTGTATATGTGGCTCTTCTGGCAGAAACGCAGCTGTCAGAGTTTCAACACCTGTTCAAGGACAAGACGGACCATTGTTTTCTTGCTTTGGCTTAGGGGTTGGCGGGTTGTTTGGAGCTAAACGTGGAGAGCCTGGTCTGGTTGCGTTTTGTCTCTGAGAACATGTGGACAAATTCTGCATGTCTCCTTCTCCCCAAACTAGGCTGGATCGATTTGAGAAAACCAATGAGATGCTGCTCAACTTTAATAACCTGTCCAATGTTCGCATGCAGCAGATGAACGAGCGATTCCTGCATCACACCAGGACGCTGGTGGAGATGAAGAAAGATCTAGATAGTATCTTCCGGAGAATCAGGTGGGGTCCCGTTTCGAGAGCTGTGGGGGGAGCTGCATGCGGGTGCAGTGCCTCCCGGGTGTGGGGTGGGGGATAGAACTACAAGGGAGTCCTGCCACATGCCCCCACCCAAGCAGGTTGTTGGGACACGGTGTCTCGAAGGAGACAGGAATCTCGGCCTCGGACCCTTTGAGGGGGAGCTCAGGAGGGTCGCACCAACAGGGACACACAAAGCACTTCTGCTTTGCCGGACAAGAACTTGGAGGGAGTGGGAAGGGAGCAGTGGGGGTTGTGCTGCTACTCCCAATATTCAGTCTTTGCGTGACTGATCCAGTTACTTCACCTCTTGGTCCCTGTGTACAATTAAGATGGTTGAGACCCACCTTGGAGGAGTTGTGAGGCTTGAATGTGCGCAGAGGGATTTGAGGGCCTTGGTTGGAAGGTCTAGAGAAGCAATACAGGCCACTTGAAAACCTCTAGGCTTTTACTCTGGGGAAAGCCTTGTCTTTGCTGAGGTGGTGGTGTCACGAGGCTGCTGCAGTTCTGTAAAGCTGTGGTGGTTTTGCTGATTTACAACAGGTAGGTTGAGAAATGGAACATGCACAACGGCTAAATGCCTAAAGTGGGACGAGCAGCATGGGGAGTACTGATGGACGTGCCCTGAGTGGTCATGCGAAACCTCTCAGCCCTGGAGCGGAGCCCCTTCCTGAGGGAAGGAGAGAGGGAAGGACTTTGGCCTCCCTTAGCACTTGCTGCAAAACTTAATGAAAAGCTGCTGCAAATACAAACTTCCTCTTGGGGAACAGGTGGTGAAAGGAGATTTAACCAAGATGGTGACGCTTCATGCCTCACTTTAAGTGGGGCCCAGAGCTCATTACCGGCTGGTGTTAAAGTTTGTGTTTGTGCTGCAGGCCAAACATTGCTGCACGAGGGCATTTTACCTTCATCTGCCTTAAGGTTTCATTTAAAAAAGGGCTAGTTAAAAGCTGGTTGGGTTGAACGTGCAGCTGCTGATTGGTTAGTGCATGTGCAGGGCATCGTTGAAGTGCGTCTCTCTCTTTCCCTTTTTTTACAGGACTCTGAAAGGGAAGTTAGCTAAACAATACCCAGAGGCTTTCAGCAGTGAGTGTCTTCTTGTTGTTTGACTTGCACCTTTGTTGATTTCCTCGCAAATTGAGAAGTCTGAAAAAACATGACCTGCTATGCTCGAATCTCAGGATTTCAGAGCAAAAAGTGAAGAGGGATGCAGGCTTGTGCCAGCATCTGACTCCAGTTGGAGTCTCTAGTTTCCTTGTTGGATGCCTCCATGACACCCAGCAAAGATGGGGGTTGGGACCTGGGGGAGGGGGTTGCAAAGCAGCCAGAATTTCACACTTGAGATCCTTGTGCTTTTGCTGGACTGCCACTTACTCTGAGTTAACGTGAGCGGCACCTGGGGCAATACCGGGAAGCTGCCCACTCCTTCCAGGTGGTGTGAGCAGCGGAAGTACAGAACTTGTCTCTTCTTTCAGATATTCACGAATCTCCAATTCTGGAAGATGATGATGATTTCGATCCTATTCCCAAAAGCACAGCAACGACAATTGCTACCTCTGAACAGAGCACAGAGTCCTGTGACACAAGCCCCGACATTATTTCTCCAACCATGAGTCAGGATTTTGAGGATTTGTCACAAAGCCAGTATGATTCACCGGCTGTCAACGGACAGAGTCTTACAGATGACGAAACGGCCCATGACCTGGACTAAGGGTGTCGGGAATGTATGGCACGAGCCCAATCAGCCGCCTGAACTGTGCAGCACCCATGGACTTCCTGGCCTGTATTTATATTCGTGTGTTTCCTTGACCATTTAATTTCTGGGGAGGGGAAGTGAAGGTCCAGCAGAGGAAGGTCCCTGTCTTTCTACCTGCCGTCATCTGATCGCAACCCCCAAGCCTACCTGGGGTGGGCGAGTAAATGGATTGAAATGTCTTTATCTGTTTGCATTTGCGTGTTCAGGAGAGAGCAGAAGCCCCAGTGGGCGGGTTGGGATGTTTAGTTCCTTGGAAACAGGGGTCTTGTGCTCTCAACAGCTTCTGTGCGTGTCCTTTTCTTACAGAATTTACTGTTTCTCACCCATCTCAGCCTCTGTAACTTGCAGTGCATGTCAATCTGGCAGCCCTCCTGTTGGCCTGGTACAGGGCTCTGCTGCAGCGGGCAGGAGGGGTATGCATGGGAAGCAAGAGCTGCTTCCGTCCTGGGGAAATGCTCTCCTTTATGGTAGCAAAATGGCCCCGTAGACAGGGCAAATGTAAGCCACAAGCCAGTGCTTCCTGTAGCCCTGTGCGTGTTCAGCCGCTGCGTGGAACCTGGCTCCTCTCCCCGGTGCTCTGCTGCCCCGTTGCTGTGTGAGGGCCGCTTTTCTAACCGCACATACGCTGCTTAGCAGAGACCTGGCAGCTGGCAGGCTCTGACCAGGCCACGGCTGCAGCTCACGCTCCCCGTGTGTCGCCGCAAGGCTCCGAGTGCTTGTATTTGCGTATTTCCCCCCGTGCCCTTGCTGGCACAGGGGCTGTCTGGGCACGTCTGCCTTTTGTGTGTGTCCCTAGTGTCACCCTCATCCATGCCCACAGCACAACCTGCATGTGGCCCAGGGGTGCAGGGGGAAGGCTCCTCTGGCCCTGGGGAGATTTGAAAGCAAATATTTTTGTACAACAGTGGAGAAAATAACCCAACCGCGCAAATCCCTCAATAAATGATCCATCTGCACCCTGTCTTGGCCTCGCTACTAATACATGATTCAGGAGCTCTTGTAGTAAGAGGGTTAGGCCCCCCCTTAAACTACCATGAAGATCTTTCACATAAGTCAAGAATAATCCTGTGTCCAACTCCCATCACTAAGCTGCCAAAACCTGTGCGTGCCAGCAAAAGGGATCTCGCCAGATTCATAAACTGCCTCTCTCCTTCACTGCTCCAAGTGCGTTGCCCAACCTCTTGCCATGTGATTACTGCTCAGATTAGTTCCTAATCTGGAACGGTCACTCCCGTGGCACGTTGTGGGGGGAGATGAGGTGGGTTGGAGGGGCAAATAATGGGAGAGCAGCCACCAGGATGAAAGCCAGGCTGCAACGGATTGTTTCCAAGGGCAGTGCTGTGCAGCCAGCCTCCCCTGTACCGTCTGTGAAAGGGGACACGTGCGCGTGCAGAAGTAACTGCTTGAACACTGGAGG
>NW_017728919.1:2150726-2154173 GCF_001723895.1 Crocodylus porosus | reverse complement strand
CGCCTTTCTGCCCACGTGTGCTGGGGAGGGGGCGGGGCCTCGGCCCAGACATTGTGACGCAGCGCGGTGGGCAGTGAGGTGCGGCGGTTGTGACGTTGGAGGCCGTTTCCGCTTCCGCTGGGCTTCTCTTCCTCTCTGTCTCTCCAGCGCGGCGGCAGCGGCGGTGTGTGGGGCCTGGGGGCACGTGGTTGGGACCCGCGTGGGGGCGGTGGCCATGGTTGGTGCCCGACGTGAGGGGCTGACGGCGCCGCCCTGCCCCCCAGGACCCGAGCGCCACGATGCAGATCTTCGTGAAGACGCTGACGGGCAAGACCATCACGCTGGAGGTGGAGCCCAGCGACACCATCGAGAACGTCAAGGCCAAGATCCAGGACAAGGAGGGTAGGCGCCGGCAGCGCGGGCTCCCCGTTGGCACCTGGCCCGGCTCCGTGCCCCTCTGGCTCTGGGGCAGCTGGGCCAGCGGGAAGCTCTGGGGCCGCGTCTAGGCAGGATCGGTCCCAGACGTGTCCGGGGCCCAAACGCTGTGTAAAACAGCCAAGGTTTGCGCTGCCCCAGCAGCCCGGCCTGCCCTATGTGACGCCAGTGTCCTGCTCCCGTAAAACCTCCGTCTGTGCTCAGGAGGTCCCAGGCGGAGGCCATGCCCCTGTCGAGGAAGGCAGCCCCGCTGTCCATGGGGTAAAGTGCCACCTTGGCGCCAAGCGCAGGGGCAAGGCCATGCAGCTTTGCTCCTAGCAGGAGAATAGGCGCAGCCCAGTCGGAGGCCCCAGGCATGGAGCTGCTAGGGTGGGAGTCCCACCTCCCCGTGCCCAGCTACCTGCTGTCTCCCAGCACTTCAGTGTCCTTGGTTACACATTTCCTCTTTGGCTGGCAGTGAAGCCTGAGCTGCGTTCCCTGTTGGATCCTCTCTCCTAGGCATCCCCCCTGACCAGCAGCGTCTGATCTTTGCTGGGAAACAGCTGGAGGATGGCCGCACCCTTTCTGACTACAACATCCAGAAAGGTATCGCGTGGTGGTGCTAAGCGCGGTCACTGAACAACTGAGAGGAGGGCCTGAGCAGCCAGTGGAGACTGGGTGGTGTCTGATGAGCACCAGGCAAAAGGGTTTTGATTATATCCACCTGGATGCTGTAATCAGCCTCTTAAGAGCCAGGACTGACTTGTTGTTGCGTTGGTCCACAGGGCAGGGCAGTGGCGAGCAGCAGGTACAGCCTTTGAGCTGTGGAAGTAGTCTGGATTGTATGAACCACGCAAGATGCCAGTACAGCAGTTACTGGGAAGCTGTACTTGCTTCTGGTGTCAGTGCATCTTTGATTTTTTTTCCCAAAAGAAAAAAAAATCAAATTGGAAAGAGCTCAGAGGAGGGTTTCAAGAATTATACAAAGTCTCAAGGAAAATATAACTTATAATAAAAGAACCTTTTTTAAATGAAACAAAAGAGATTGATGTGACTTCAGCTAGTTTTTTGGATTAGAATAAAGTTTGACTGTTAGTGAGACAGCTAACTGCTGCAATAACTCTGGGAAGCCCGGCCGGTACAGAAATCCTGGCTCTGTTTCCCATGAGAGGCATCAAATAGGAGCGAGTGCCCCATTGCTTCTCCTGACCTTGGTGTGTTTCCCTTTCCAGAGTCAACTTTGCACTTGGTGCTGCGTTTGCGTGGAGGCATCATCGAGCCTTCCCTCCGTCAGCTCGCGCAGAAATACAACTGCGACAAAATGATCTGCCGCAAGTAGGTTCTTGCTGGTGGGACTTGTCCCATAGCCTTGGGGGATGGTAGGCGGAAGGGAGCAGGCTGCTGCCTCCTCTGTGTTGGGGCACGGGGCTTCGGTCAACCTCGATCAAATGTCGGGTCTGTGGAGTGAGTACTCATTGGTGCGCTGCTCAGCCAGTTAGCGTAGCAGGCCACTCTGCCTAGAAGGAATTGGGCTGAAGAAGCCGATCTTAACCTACCACAACACCTGCCAGTGCTATCACTTCTGAAGGGAATTGGGTTTGGGTTTTGCAGCCTGAGGCAGAATGTTTTTCTCTGGAGCATCCATTTGCCAAGAGCTGATGGCTCCTCTGTTACAGGTGCTACGCCCGCCTGCACCCGCGTGCTGTGAACTGCCGTAAGAAGAAGTGCGGCCACACCAACAACCTGCGCCCCAAGAAGAAGGTCAAGTAGAGAGAGCAGCCTCTGCTCTGGCCGTTGGCCACATGTCATTCAGCTGAAGCATCGGAGCACTCCAGAGGGTTGGTTGTAATGTAGCGTCAGTCCTGTGGGAGCCTCGAGTCCTTTAAATAAAGCTGTGTTGAGTGCTCAGCCATGGGTCTGGTGTCAGTTCTTTTCCCTCTCTGCTCAGAAAGTTGATTTCACACTGAATAAAGCTTGCTGTCTGCTCTGTGCCACCTGAATGACTTATCTTGTGCTACTGCATTGCCATGTGCACTGTACCCTTGCCTGTTGTAAGAAAACACTTGCCTTAAACCCAAGCAGTGTTGTCTCACAGCAGCAGCAGTGAAGTGATGCGTCCTTTCACAGCAGGCAAAGCACTTGCGTTTCTTAGTGAGCAATCCCCATTAGTACAACTACATGATTCAGGACCTCTTGTAGCAGAGAAGTCCATTAGAGCAGCAGGAGGCCTTGCACAAATCCAGTATCGAAGCCATTCTGAGCAAGGGCTGTTGCCTCTGTCAGAGTAGAACTGCAGCTGTCACTGGCCATGTCTAGGCTGTGATGATTTTGCAAGAGGCAAGGGTCTCTGGGCAATACCTTATTGGACCAGCTGTAGCTGGGATGGAGTTAGGCAAGGTTTTGAATGCAAGACGTTCTCCTAGACTGCCCCCCTTACACTACTGTGAAAATCTTTCGCACAAGTCAGAATCATCCTGTGTCCGACATCCGTCGCAAGTTGCCAAAACCCGTGCGTGCTGCCAAGAGGAATCTCACTGGGTAATAATCTGCCTCTCTCCTTCACTGCTCCAAGTGCGTTGCCCAACCTCTTGCCATGTGATTACTGCTCAGATTAGTTCCTAATCTGGAACGGTCACTCCCGTGGCACGTTGTGGGGGGAGATGAGGTGGGTTGGAGGGGCAAATAATGGGAGAGCAGCCACCAGGATGAAAGCCAGGCTGCAACGGATTGTTTCCAAGGGCAGTGCTGTGCAGCCAGCCTCCCCTGTACCGTCTGTGAAAGGGGACACGTGCGCGTGCAGAAGTAACTGCTTGAACACTGGAGGCCGTGTGGAGAGCAGGAGCAGCCGCAGCGCGGTGCGGGGAGGAGGGCAGACGTGGTGGGCACGGGGTGGAAGGGGCCTCAGGAAATCCTGTCGCCCCAGCTCCACCATGCCAGCCCGGCTTGTGCTTCGGGCCCTGAGCCCCCCGGCCGCTTTCCCAGCGGGGGCGCGCCTCCTCGCATCCACCCTCAACCTCCCTCCCTGCAGCGGGAGCCCGTTGCTCCTTGTCCTGG
>NW_017728919.1:2142456-2150559 GCF_001723895.1 Crocodylus porosus | reverse complement strand
CTGCTGCGGCGCTTCTACGCCCTGCAGGGCGAGCGGGCGGAGGCCTACCGCCTCCTCGAGGCGTGAGTACCGCCCCACGCGGGAGCGCGCGGCGGGGAAGGGGTGCGTCCCGCGCCCCGGGTCGGCGGGAGAGGACCCCACGCGCGGGCGCCGCCGCGGGCACCTGAGCCGCAGCCGGGGCGGCTTACTCCCCGGGGCCCGGCCCGGGCTCTGAACCCCACGCGGCCCGAGCCCCCGGCCGGCCAGCGGGCGCTAAGCTGGGGGCCTGCTAATAATCCACGGTAACAAGCCCCCTGGGGGAGGCAGCCAGCGGGGGTGACGGCTGCTAATTCAGCAACGCTGGCAAAAGGCAGGAACAGGAAAATACCTCGAACCTGACTGCAGCCCCCCAGCGTGGGGGAGAGGGCTCCGCTCCTCGTGTGCCCTCGGAGGGCTAAGCCCTGCTCTTGCTGGCGCCGCAGGGGCCGATGGCCCACGCTGCCTGGCCCCAGCCAACTCGGCTTCATCAGCCCCGCTGCACAGGGTTGGGAGCGGGGGCCTGGAAGGGCTAGGGGAGGTGCCCAGGGTCACACGGGGAGGTGGTGGCAGAGCGAAGGTTTGAGCCCAGCTTGTTGCAGCACCACCATCCTCCTGCATCCCGGCCTTTGCTCTGCAGGGCCGTCGATGGCTTGCCAAGGAAACGGGCTCTTCTGGCCTTGGGGGGAGGCCTTGCCAGCATCTGACTGTTGTCTCCCCCACCCCGACTCGCAGGGGGCACCAGGCGTACCTGAGCAGCGCGCCGCACTACAACTTCCTGTGCTACCGCCAGCTGGTGCACGAGATCACGGTGGCCTTCAGCGGCATCTCCAGGGAGATCCTGCAGATCAAGGGGCGGCTGCAGGAGCAGCACGGGCGCCCGGAGCTCGCCCAGCACCTGGCCAGAGTCCAGCAGAAGGAGCAGGAGAAGCTGGAGCTGGTGAGGCGCCACGTTCCCCCCCCCCCGGGCTGGGGCAGCAGCAACGCAGCCTCCCTGCCAACCCCATCTTTGGGCTGCTGGGCTGAGACCCGCTAAACTCATCTCACGCAGGGCAGCAGCTTCCATCACTGCTAGGCGGCTGCAGGAGCCCGGCAGCGATCCGGGCCCTGAGGTGCCCCGAAAGTAGGCGTGGCTGGGGAGGGGAGGCGCGGTGCGGCGCTTGCCCAGGTGCTGGGGTCAGGAGGCACTGCCCCGCCTCAGCCCATTTGGCACCAGCCGCGCTGCCGGCGAGGTCAGGGTGATGCTGAATCTGCTCGACTGCCAGCTCCTGCCGACAGACCCCATCCTGCAGCACCTGGCTCCTCGGTCCACGGGACCCTCCCCACCCCGCCTGCAGGCTCGGGGGCCGGGTGCTGCAGCTTCCTTGCTGCGGGCAGCTCAGTCTCCTCTGCCTCGTCCCTGCAGACGGCCCAGCTGCAGCTCGCCAAGCAGAACGCGCAGGACCAGCCCGGGCTGGAGGCTCATCAGCAGGAGGTGCGGGAGCTGAAGCACAAGTAAGTGCTGGTCCCACCCGGCCCGGGCCCCTGCGTCTCCACCGCCCCGGGGCAGGGGCGCATGGCTGCTCAGCAGCGTGGGCCCCTCCAGCCCGGGTGACGTGCGTGCCCGACGGGGCGGGCCAGGGCGAGGGAGGCGCGAGCTTCCTGCCGGGCCTCCCAGGGCTCGGGTGGGGGCGGGCGGACTTGGCATGCGCTGCGCCAGGGCCTGGCAGCCCCTTTATCATCGCTGCGCTGTGGGGCTGGAGCGGGGGGGAGGAGAGCGCCTCCCCCAGCCGTGCCCCCACCCCGCGCCAGGGCTCAAGGAGACCCAGATGGGGCCTTCAAAAGCGCGGTTGTCTGTGGCCCCTCCGGATTGTTTAGCGATGCTGCCTGGCTCTGCCGCCGCCCGCCTCTCCCGGGCCGAGTGTTTCATAAACAGCACGGGGAGCGCGAGGCGGCCGAGATAATACGCTCCATATGGGCTTTATTTATAGTTTCCATCCGCTCTCCTAGGCTAATTAAAACCATTGAGGCAATCAGCGAAATTCTCCAGGACCTCAAGTACGATTCGGAAGAAGCTGAGTGATGGGTCTCCCCGTGGGAATGGCTGCAGGAGGCGGGGAGCCGGAGCGGGCGGGGGGGGGCTGCGCAGGGCACGCCGCAGGCTCTGCAGCCTCGCCGGCCCCCGCTTGCCGCGCAGCACCGAGCGGCCCCCCTTCAGCCGCGCGGGAGCAGGGAGCCAGATGGGCAGCGTGTGCAAGGCCTTGCCCCGAGTGCTGCGTTGCTCTTGGCAGCTCGCGTGTGTCCATGAAGGGAGGGCTCCACGCTCCGCCTCTCCGCGGGGGCTTCTGGGGTGGCCACAGCCAGGCCTGCGGGTCTGGGGGTGCATCACAGAGCATCCCAGTGCCTGCTGCTGAGACGGGCTTTGACGTCCTCGTGGTCTGCGCAAAGCCCACCTTGGACCCCTGATTCAGCCCTGACTCTTGCCTCCCTTCCCCCTCACGTCTGCCAGCTGCAAACATGGCCTCAGAGCCCCGGTGCTGTTCAAAAAGCCCGTCTGAAGGATCTGGGGCTTGTCCGATGCCCTGGCTGCTGCTTGCCCCGGGAGCAGGAGGGCTCTGCCCAGGCAGCGCCAGGCGCTTGTTCCGCACTGTGGGCACGTGCCCGGCGGGTTTGCTTCTGCTGTGCCGGGACAGTTTGTCCTTCAATAAAACCTTTTGCTGGGCTCCGAGTCGCTGCCGCCTCTCCTTTTGCAGTGACCAGTGGTGCTGGCTGGCGCGCTGGGTGCCTGGGTCCCACCCCTGGCTTTGCTGCCCGTTTGCTCTGCATCTTTGAATGAGCTGCACAGGTCGTTGCCCGTGCTCCCCCGCCGGGCGCTGCGCAGCACGGCGCGGCCCCTGCCAAGAACGCGGTGGCCCGGCGGCAGACGCTCGCCTGCCCCACGGGCTCTGCTTACTCACCGCTGCCCTGCCGGGCTCCCCAGCCCCTGCTCCAGGGCAGGGGGGGTCTGCTGCCTGCCACACACAAGGGCCAGCACGGAGACCAGAGGGATCAGCTGGGGACAGGAAGGGGCTTGTGCCTGCAGCTTTTCCAGGGGCATCAGCCCTGCGCGGGATGGGGGGGAGCAGGAGTCTTCCCCCTTCCCTGGGTCCAGGAGTCACCCCCCGCCGAATACGTCTCTGGCCACCTGGGAGCTGCACAGAGCCCCGGGCCCTGGTGCGGGTGCAACGTATCCGATTGCAGCAGAGCAGCCCCTGGCCCAGGCTCTGCTTGGAGCTGCCAGGAGCTGCAGCCGCAGCTGGAGATCCTCTCGCAGACTCGCTGGTGTTAGGCGCGTTCGGTTCAGGGCGTTCTCCTTTCCCGTGCGGGGCCCAAGCCGCCGCTCCCAGGGGTGGCTGGATGGGTGAGCAGCGCCAGCACTTGGTCCCGTCAGCCCAGCTCATCCGCACACTTCCAACAATGCTCGCGCGCACCTCCCTGCCCTGCAGCCGTGCGCCAGGCTCCCTGGCCGATGCCCTTGGGATCGCTGCCTGAACCCCCCTGGGCCGTGGGCCCTGTGAGCACCGCGGCCTGCACCTGCTCTCGAGCCAGCAGGCGGGCCACGGACCCGCGCTCCCCACCCAGAGCGACGTCAGCTGCTCCAGTGCGTTGCCAGTGGTGGGGTCTGCGCCAGGGCCCCCCAGGCCCCCCAGCTGGAGGAAGAGCGGCTGGTGCGGGTCTGGGGACGCCAGGCTGCGGCGGGGCTCACGTCTGCATGGAGCCACTGAAAGGACCCGCGGAGCCAGTGCTGGGCCCGGCGCCGGCCACTGAACCAGGTCAGTCTCCAGCCATGCCAAACCCACAGCACCAGGCGTGCCTGCGTGTGGTCGTGCCTCCCCCGGGCCAGCACCTTCCCCTGAGCCGCCTCTGCTGCTAGCCAGGCCAACTCTGCTTTTCTGACTGTTTTTTTCCCTTTATTAAATACAAGCGCGGGGCTCGCACCCAGGTGCAGGCAGGCTGGCACGGCCCCGACGGCTGGAGGCCAGGCCCGCTGGGGGACCAAGGAGAAGCTGCCCTGATCCTGGACCCATGGGCCTGTGTCTGGTTTGGCTTCTATGGTTGGCGGTCAGAGGGGCGGCTCCCCAAGCCCTGCTGGCTTCGTATCACCGGGGGATGCAGCGGTGGGGGCTGGGGGTGAGCGCATGCAGCCTCTACGTGTGGGCCCTTGGCCACTTTCCAAGCTGGCCGGGCTGCCAGCCAGCTCTGCCCGCTCAGTGTGGCCCCCTGCTCTGCCCCACAGGGACCCCTGGCAGGGCAAGGCCACTGCTCCAGGAGGGTCTGGCTAAGACCCATCTAGCTCGTCTGCCCCCAGGCACGGAGCAGCAGTGCCCAGCGGCTGCGAACGCCACGGCGGGTCCCAGGTGGCTCCAAGGTCCATGAGGACCCCCATCCCCTGGGATGCTTTCTGGTCCGCTGGGCGCCTGTGGCCAGCAGCCCCCAACCCAAATGTGCCAAGATGCCCCAGGCCAGGCTGTGCAAGGGCAGCTCAGCCGGCCCCCACTATGCTGGGTGCACAGAGACATTCTGCCCCCAGCTCCCCCCCAGGCCCGAGAGAGGGATCCCGTCCACCTCGGAGGTCTGGGGTGAAGCAGGGGAGCATCACCCAGCAGGGATGGGGGGCTGCACCGCTGACCCCAGCCCTCGCGGGGAGCAAGGCGGGCGCTGGGGGGATGGAGGGAGGCCTGGGGGAGCAGTCCAGAATCCAAGGCTGTTTCTTCCTGTCCTCGCTGGAGAAGTGATGGGGGGCCTCCCCTGATGCCACGGCTGGGGCTTTGGTCCTGCACGGGGAGACCACTGATCTGGCCCCGCGCTCCCGCACCACTGCCAAATGTGGCGGGGGCTACAACTTATCGCTGGGTAGAACCTGGAAGAAGAGCACAGCCCAGCTGCAAGCAGAGCGAGGGCGAAGCCAGGACCCCCCTGCCCTGCTGAGACCCCGGCCTGTCGGCCTGTTTGCCCTCCGGGGCCTGTAAAGCCAACGGGCCGTGTCTGCTTCATCCCGTAACCCAGAGCGCGGGACGCTGGGCTGGCAGCCACGTGGGCGCAGGGGGGTTTGGCACGGGCTCAGGCCCCGCTTACGACGTCTCCGGGAGGCCCGGGCCGCATCCCAGCGTGGGGCCCGGCTCCCCCGGGCGCCCTGCCGTCCCCAGCTTGGCTCAGCCGGTGCTCAGGCTCTGCACCGCCCATCCAGACACCTGGGGCACGTGGCCCTCGCAGCCAGGTGCTTGCCTGGGGGAGCGGGCCAGGGGCCCCCTGGGAAGGGGCATGGGAAGCTGCCCCCCTGCACCTCTGGTCTGTCCTGGGGAGGGCTACACAGCGCCCGGTGGCCTGGGCTGGGGGGGCACAGGCTTTCCCAGGGGTGCTGGTGGCTGGGCCCCTTGAAGGATGCTCTGTAAATGTTGCAGCCTGGGCGCTCTCCACAGCGGGGCCCCCGGCCCATCTGCAGAGCTGGGGCTGGGGAAGCCTTGCTCCAAGACCCCTATGCCCCCTCAGGGCAGCTCCCGGGGCAGACAGCGTACCTGCTTGGGGGGTTTGCTGACAGCAGCCCCGCAGGCGAGGGAGCTCTGCACTTCCCAAGCTGGGCGCCCTGTCTCAGGGTCTCCTCTGGGGGTAGGGGCCCGTGCTGCCCAGGTCCGAGGCTCTCCACCCGCCCGCCGGCCCCCCGAGGTAAGAAAGAATCAGCGAAGGGTCCTTACCTACCTGGTTCCGTGTTTTGTGCGATTTCTGCAGCCAGACGCGCCACTGGTCGTACAGCTTGATGCTGAGGTTGGAGCAGCCGTAGGCGTGCTTCTTCACCCAGCCGAAGAACTGCTTCAGCTCCCGCCGCAGGGTGCTGTTCTGCTCCCCGCTCTTGGGGTCGCACACGCCGGGGATCCTCTCTGCACGGGGGGAAGGGAAAGGGGTCAGCGCGGGGTCCCAGGGGACGGGGCAACCGGTGTCGGGGGGGTAGACATCGCCTGGGTAGGCTGGGTCGGGTCTCGAAGCGAGCTCTGTGTCTGCACGTAGGCGCCTGGGCAAGTGCTCCCTGGCTGAGGCTCCAGCTCTTGCTGGGCTCACGGAAGGGGCAGGCCGGGGCCGTATCCAGCTCGGCCGTGCCCCAGCCTGGCAGGATGCACGAGCCCTTGGCAGCTCGGGAAGGACCTGCACCTGCCGATCGGGGCAGGAGCAGATGCCCGGGCAGGCGTGACATCAAAATCACGTCATAAATAACGGTGGGGGAGCCGCGGGGCTGAGCTGGCGCGCTTGGCCGGAGGCCGCGAGGCTCGCTCGCTCCCTGCTGGGAAACAAGAGCTCCAAATTGGCTCCCGCGCAAGAAATCCAGGTGCCGGGCACACCCGGGCCAAGGCAAGGAACAACCTCTCGGCACGTCCCGCGCTCGCGGGAAGGGGGAGCGGTGCCGGCCATGCCAGGACCCCCCCGCCCCTCCGCCACCCCCCAGCACCAAGGCGGAGTGCAGCAGATTTGCATATGGCGCAGGATGAATCGCGGCCGGGAACGCTAATCTAATTACAGCCAGAGCCAGGGGCGGGGGCGACCCGACTGCAGCAGCTGGAGGGGCGCCAGGCCCCCCGGCACGCCACAGGGAGCTCCGGCTCCAGGCGAGCCCCCTGGGGGGCGGCCGGGGGAGGCTCGGGGCCGGACTTCCGGCCCTGCTCCCACGCTCCCCGCCCCAGGCGGAGGGAAGTGGAGGAGGAGGGGCTGCGCAGGCCCTCGGGCTCCCAAGACCCCGACCGCGTGCGAGCTGGGGGCCGGCACGGTGGGCGCCGTGGCTGGCGTGAGGTGGGCTGCTCCGCTTTCTGTCACCAGCTGCGGTGCCCACGGCCGGGCCACGGGGCAGGGGGCGTGGGTGTGATGCGGAGTCCTTGCAGGACTAACCCAGCGCCACCCTCGCCTGGGCGCCCGCGTGCAGGGACCGCTGCCGGGGGAGCTGGGCACGCCTCTGTCCCTCGCCTCCCAGCCAGGCCCCGTGGCAGCTCGTCCCCCCACCAAATCGCCGCGGGGCTGCGCTGCTCGCCACTCACCGCTCCGCGGGGTCGAAGCTGCCGTGGGGTTGCTCCAGTCGCTCCAGATCCCGGACTTCTTCGAGCCGTAGATCCCGAAGGGGTTGCACCGGACCTGGACGAAGTAGACGGTGCCGGGCCGCAGCCCCGCCAGGCGGCACGATGTCTGGTTCCCCACGTCGTCCACCACCTGCCCGGGGGCAAAGGGCAGGCCTCAAGCTCGGTACCGCGTGGCGTTGCCACCACCACGCGCGGTGCCGGTGCCCCGAGCGCGTCTGCCGCAGCAGCCCGTGCTGGCCCCCGGCATGCCCGCTCTCTGCACCGTGCCAAGCCCAGGCAGTGCCACAGAAGCCGGGGCTCGGGGCTCTCCTCTGCAGCCCCTCGAGGTTCCCGGCGCCCCAGGAGGCACGGCCCCGACTCCAGTAGGTGCGAAGGGGCGGGACGATGGCCAGGAGCCGAGCCAGGTGTCCAGGCGCCGGCACCCCACACCCACCTTCCACTCCGAGCTGTCCTCCACCCGGTATTGGATCTGGTACTTGGCTTGGAAAAGGAAATCCTTCAGGGCTGGCGGGGAGCTCCAGCGCACGCTCAGCTGGTCCTCCAGGTCCCCGACTCGGCTCACGTGCACGTCCGTGGGAGGGTCGGTCGTGACTGCGAGCAGGAGGGGAGAAGCGAGGAGACACGTAAGCACAGGCAGGGTGGGGGGATGATAGGGACGGGCTTCCTGGCCCCCGCGCCCAGCTGTAGGTCGGGGTGCGCGCAGCCAGGTGGCAGCTGTGCCGCACCGCGCGCTCCGGCCGGCCGCCCGTGGGGACGGGCCTGGGACCGGATCGGGTTTCTCCGGGGGGGAGGCTTTTAGGCGGGAATCTGCACTTGTCACCAGTTCCTTTAACACCCCGGGCAGAACGAGGTGTAAAGTGGAAAAGCATCTCGTGTCCAAGTTCCTGTCCCGTTTTCATGGCAACCGGAGCACAGAGGGGGACCTCTCGGGTCGCAGCCGCCAGCTGCACCAGCTCCGGCCGGGGGGTGCATCCTGCCAGCGAACCCCCCCGCCAGCGTGCGCCGAGCCGCC
>NW_017728919.1:2140299-2141401 GCF_001723895.1 Crocodylus porosus | reverse complement strand
GGGGGGGGGGGCAAAGCAGTGCAAGCCAGGGTCTCACCCACGTCGAGAACATCCAGCATGACCACGTCCGAGACGGCGACACCCAGCCGGTTGGAGGCCTCCACCCAGATCTCGTAGGGTGTGAAGAGCGCCAGGTCCTTGGGGATGTGGCAGGAGTACGGCCCGGCGGTGTGGTACTCCTGGCACGTGTTATCCCGGCCGTACCACCTGGCAATGAGAGACACCATCAGCCCAGTCCTCTGGCCCGCTGTTATGGGTCACGCTCTCAGCAGGGCCAATGCGGCTTTGGAGCCAGGGCGGACTCGCTCTCCCCCCAGCCTGCCGTGGGTGCACAGTCGGACCAGGGGCCTGCCCTCCTGGTGCAGGGAAGTGACTAACTCAGCCCGGGCTGCAAGAGGCAGGACGGTCCTTTGGTGCCACCGACCAGCTCCTAAGAGGGGCGGTGATGGGGCACTGGGACGGCACTCCCTGCTCGTGCCCCCGGGAGCTCACCAGCTCTGCCGGGTCCTGCTCACCGGGGACTCTCTTGTGGGGGGGGGCATCAGATGGCCTAACCTGGCCCCAGCTGGCCCTGGTTTGGGAGTGGGTCCCGGCTATCCTCACCTGCCTGCACGGGCCTGGCTGCCTGCTCCCAGGTGGCTCCTGGGTCCTGCTCGCTTGTTCCTGGTTTCCTCCTCTCTGGGTCCTGCTTGCTGGCTTCCCCCCAGCCCTGGTTGCTGCTTGCTGACTCAGGCCCAGACCAGCTGGCTCCCGGCTGGGTGATCTCCCGATCTAGAGCTAGCTGCTCCAGATGCCCTGGCTACAACACGGGTCCAGATCTCTGCCTCCTTCCTGGCTCTACCCAGGTATGTCTTGATCCCTTACAGGCCCTTATCTTCTGACCCACCTGTTCCTGCTCCCCAGCCTCTAGCTGGGACCTTTGCTTCCTTGAACTTGTCTATTCCTGATCCTCTAGGTTGCATCCACCCAGGGGTGAGCCTGGTACCCCTGTCCTCTCTGGGGCTACTGGACATGGGATCTACGGTGGCCTGAATGAAGCCCTGCTGTGCATCTACAGCATCGGCACGCAGGGATCTCAGCACCTTTCACCAGTGATACCTCC
>NW_017728919.1:2134250-2140029 GCF_001723895.1 Crocodylus porosus | reverse complement strand
CGCCTTTCTAAACAGTGTCGGGCACTAGCTCGCTGCCCCCATGCCGTACCGGAGCTTGTACTTGAGGGTGTAGTTGGTGTGCAGGTAGGTTTCGCCCTCTGTGCCGGGGGCCCATTTGCAGGTGAGGTCTTTCATGTTCTTGGACCAGCAGGTAATGTTGACTGGTTTTTCCGGTGGCACTGAAAGGGGAAAGAGTGCCTGACATGAAACCAGTTCTGCAGAGAGCCCTCCAGAGCTGCCTGAGATAAAAGCTGCCCAGGACATGCGAGGGCGAGGAGTGGCTGAGAGCTTTGCTCACTGCGTTTGTTTAATGAAGGGCTTTAGGATCCCGGCTTGCACGTAGCGACATTCCTCAGGCGCTCTGCTCAGGTGCCACTTGCCTGCCGGGACCTGAGCTCAGGACTGCGATTCCCACACCAGGAAACACAGCGTCGTCCCCAGGCGGGAGCCTGGGGACATGGGGACATGCCCCGAGCTAAGTGCCAGCAGCAGAAGCATCCACCGCTGCAGGGAAACACCAACATGAGCTCAGGCCTCGGCAGGTACATGAAAGAGCAAACGACTTCCAGTCTCTTGTTCTTCAATGCAAATGTATTGGGGGGCATCTTTACTTCACTGTGTTTTCAATGTCGGCCTATTTATTCTATTACTGGGCCCAGCTCCGGTGGAGTTTTCTTTTGGGAACAGGAGGAAAAAATAGTTTTCTGTTCCCAGTTAAGCCTCTATCCTCTGAGAAACTTGTAGATGTGTCCTTAAAATAGCCTAAGATAAAATCTTATGATTATTGATTCGGACAACTGCAATTTCACTGCTGGTTGCCAAAACAGCCTTTTTGCTGCAGAGCTCTCATTGTATTCAAGGGCCGAGGCCATGTGTGATAACTCACAGGATTAGAGCTACGTTAATTAATTCTGGGAAAAACACTGGGCTGTGCAGATGAGCAGTAAGTGCAAACTGCTGTAAGGACACGAAAAGTGCAAGTGGTTAGTGCCTGAGCGACGGTTCCAGGGGCTCCTCTGCCTCTCGGTCTCAGTTACAATAAACACTTTTATAAATCATTCGATTTGTTCTCACGAAACCTTCAGCCACTAATGAAAGCGCCCGGCGCATGGCGCCACGTGACTGCTGCTTTGGAGAAGTAAGACCCCTCTGAGCACCTTGGGGTCATTAGGAGCCCAGTGGCCTGGCTGGCTTCCAGCCAGGGTGATTTACACACTCGCTCTCCTAATCCTTCCTGCAGCTCGGGGTGGAGACCCCCTTCTCTGCTTCCCGACGGATGCAGCAGCCCTCCTGCACAGTGGTTCGCCCCAGGGACAGCCGTGTGTCAGCGGGGAGGAAGCAACGGCTGGGTCTGCCCGGCCTCCGGAGAGACTTGGGAACCCTTTGGATGAACGGGCCCGGGCGGCGTCGGGTGCCGGCAACCACATTCACCCTGGCGGGAGGTGCCACCACCCACGAGCTGCGCCCGGGATGGCCGTGGGCCGAGACGGCTGGCCGGCCGTAAGCACGGCGCATTGGCTGAAGCTGCCTGGAAGACGGGACGTATGCATACCGACACCCCGCGGGCAGAGCCGTGCGTCTGCCACGCATATACCTACATCCGACGTAGAGACAGGAGCCAGCCAGGATGCCGCCGTCCCTGCTGTGACACACCAGGTTATCGCCCGACTGCTGCTTGGACCCGTTGAGGTGGGCGAGCGCCACGCTGAGGGTGGTGGCGTTGAGGACCTTGTAGGACTCGGCAGGGAGCCGCCGGCCATTCAGAGTCCAGTACAGGTCCTCCGCGCTCAGGTGCGAGTCGGTGTTGACGGTGCAGGCCGCGGTCAGCGACGAGCCGATCACCAGCGTTGGATCTTGGGGGGATATGAGCGCGGGGTCTGCAGCAGAGGGGAGAGAGCGGTCGAGGGGCGCTCTCCTGACCGACCCAGAGCTCCCGCCCCCACGAATCCTGCTCCATCTCGGTCTGTGGGCTGGCGAAAGGCCCCCCCGCACAATGAAAACATATGAGATGGCTGGGATTTCTACAGGCAGGTTTGGCAGCTTTTGCACCGCAAGATGTACATCAAGGCGGTCCCTCTCCGAGACTCAGCTCTGAGTTATCTGGAGAAGGTGTTTCCCGTGCGGTGCTGGGCGGGTCGGGCTCGGTTAGGTTCAGCGTTAGGAGTTGTTTATGCCGTTCTGGATGCTTTGTGCTGGCTTTCATTTCTGACGGCTTAATTTGCTTTCTCTGCGTGTGATGTGGTTGGCTGCGGCCGGGCGGGCGTGGGGGCTGTGGCTAACTTCTTAAATCTTTGCGACAAAAAGGATTTGAAAAGCAACAATGGAAACTTTTTTTAAAAACCCAATCACAGCCAAACCGCCCCAAAAGTGGGGGCCAGTCCGCGAAGCTAAACACTGGCCAATGCCTCTCTGTTCTGGAAGGTCACCCTGGCACTGGGAAAAGTGCTTGGCTTTAAGCGTATGCTTGAGTGCTTTGTGGGGCCGGCGCCTACAAAACACTGAAAATGCACTGCTTCCACTTAGAAGCCCAATCCGCGGTGAAAGTATGTGAGAAATGCACCTGCCAACCCTGCCCCCAAATCCACCCACGAGCTGGGCCATTGGTGGCATGCGTGGCGGGTTGCCACGTCTGCGTGCCAAATGCATCCCGAGCCTGTAGGCTGCTGCCTTCGCAGGCAGGGCTCAATTCCCTGCTCCGGGGGCAGCTCGGATGCACGCTTGCAAGCCCCGCACCGGGCGCTCCTCAGCCCGCACAGCTGGGTGAGAGGCAGAAGTGACCCCGTGGGCCCCGATTCTGCAAAGCCCCCGAGCCGGGGGTCGACTGTAAACGCACAGGCCAGAATCCCTGCCAGAGTTAATGTTCAAATGCCACTTGTTGCCCTGGAGAGATTCTCGTGGGCAGCTGCTGCAACTGCCGAGCAGATGCCGCTTTGGTAAATTCCTTACAGAAAAGGCATGTTTTCACCTGGGCGGGTTTTTTTTTTCCGCCCCTGGGGTGACGTTCCTGCCCCTGGCACTCTGCCCTGGGGAATTTCCACACGGGGAGGTGGACGGGGATGGGAGAGGGGTGTCTTCCAGCATTTTCAGGCCCTGCAAACGCCCAGCCTGGATGAGCACCCTTCCTGCCACGGGCAGGGAAGGGAACATGCAGCCCTCTGCCTTCCCAACACGCCCGGCTTCGCGCCCCGCAGGCTACATCCACCCTCGCAGGGGTGGTGGCACAGAGTCAGTTCCCCAGGGCAGTCGCCGCCGTCGGCCCCGTTCGCTGTGTTGGCGCAGCGGGGCATCCTGCCTTGTCCCTACAGCCCCCCCGTGCCTGTCCCGACCCGGGCAGCCCCACGTTGGACCGCAGTTTCAAGCGGGACAAGCCCTGCTGAGCCGAGCCTGCGCCGTGTCGAGCGGCTGCTCCATAGCTGGGCGCTTGCACGAGATGGAGGAACAAAGGCCCTCGAGAGCGGCCTGTGGGAACGCGCAGCGCGGGCGACGCACGAAGCTTTCCCTTCCTCTCCGTGAAAAAACAAACAAAGGACATTCCAGCCGCCGCGCGGCCCGGGCCCCCCCGGGCCCACACGCTCGCGGGGGTTTCTACGGTTCAAGACATCCAGCCCAACAATTACTGGGGCGGCAGGAGGCCGAGGCTCCTTCGGTCCTGGGCCCGGGCCTCCGAAAGCGTTCTAGCTCTGGATGCAAGCGCTTCCGTCCAGCCGTCTCCTCCATTAGGCAAACCCCAAGGTAGACGGCTCTCTGTTAAAAAGCTGCAGCCTGCCGATAAAAGGGCCCAACGCTCCGGGCCCTAATTCTAGTAAATCTCAGTCTAAACAACACTAGCAACACGTATGAGCTTCATAAAACAGACACGTTTCCCGGCCTCCCCGCAGAACCGTGGAGAGGGGACGTCTGGAGGGGCCGAGCTTTTTTTTATTTTTATTTTTTTTAAGCTGTGCTTTTTTTTTTTCGTTCTAGACACAGAAATGAACATGTGTTTTGAAAGGGAAAAGTGTGAAGTTTTCAGATTGGAGAGGAACGGGCCGGGGAGACGCGGCCAACGTGTGGAATGCGCAGCTCGGATCTAACATACCTGCTAGAAGTTTTATTACTTTCCTATTAAAAAAAAATGCTGATCAGGTGCTAAGTAATACTATAAAGTAAAACCACATTTCCAAGGTGTCAGGAACATTTACTCTTTTCTTTTGAATGGCCGGATTTAATTTTATTTTTATATCAGCGTTTTGAGCGGCTGGGAAAGGGCCGGGGGGAAAGAAAAGAAAAGAAGAAAGAGCCTCGGAGAAAAGCATCTGAGCTCACGCAACAAGACAGAACTTTAATAGGACCTGCCCGGATTTAAAAAATAATTGTCTGGAATATCCCCACGTGGGAAAGCAGAGACGAATTTTTGCAGCATCAAATTTTGTAAAGAATACAGTTAAAACTCCTTCCGACCCAGAGAAATGTGGTCTGCAGCCTCCCCAGTTGCTGGGCTGGCAGGACAACGCTGGCCCTTTCCCCTCCAGCCGGGTCACCCGCGTGCTTTGTTTCTACAAAAACCCCTTTGCACTCGGTTGTTCCCTGCCACGTCCTGGCTGGCGTTTCCCACACTCCATCCCTCAACTCGGTGGTGGATTAAAGACAAAAATTCAGCTCAATTGTTTAAGTCAAATGTGGGAGGAAAATCCTTGGACAATACGTTTGGGTTTATTTTTCTTTGCATTCGGGTTACTCGGAGGGGTTAATTATTGCACGTCAAACCCGACAGGAGCTTAGCCTCCATGCAGCCGGCATGCCTTTGACAGGGCTGGAACAAAGTTGTGAGCGGCTGTAAACGCCAGCCTGACTCGTGGGAGCTGCGGGGTCGCATGCAGCCTCGCCCCGAGTGTGCACACGTGGGTGGGCTGAGCTCGCAGGACAGGGGGTGAGTCTGCTAGGGCAGGGGACCTGTGGGGACGTGGATTTGAATCCCACCTGCAGACGGGGGCTGTCTAATGCCCAGGAGGAATCCGCTAGACGCACCGTTGCTGCCCACTGCCTGGGAACCGTCGGGTCCCCCGCGGGGCCCTCGCACTCGCTCTAGCAGCAATCGTCCCTAAGCAGCCACAGCCTCCTGGCCCAGGCGCCTGTTCGGGCCATGCCCCGCTGGGCCCCTCGTGCCTTCTAGCAATGCCACGGTGGGATGGCACCTGTCACGCCCCGCTGACACCGTGCATGTCCTCCCAGCACTCCTGGGGACCGTATCAGACTTGCGAGCCCGCAGCCCCCAGCCCGGCTCCGAGCGGGAGTCTGGCCCCTTGCTGCAAGTCTGCCGGGCTCTCCTGGCACGCAGCGGCGCGGCTGGGGCCCGCGCTCCCAATCCTGAGCCTCCTCGTGCCATTTCGTATTTAACGGTGGGTGATTCCTGATCGGTCCCTGAACTTCTCACTGCGAGGGAACGGGCTGGGACAGGCCCAGGGCAGCCTGTGCACGGGGCCCACGTTTCACGGGCAGCTTTGCCCCTCCCTCTCCAAAGTAGGTTGCAGCAGCAGCACGCCTGGGAGGACGGGGCTTATCCCGTGTCCTTCCTCTTCCCGGGAGGCCAGGCAGCTTGAGACGCAGGTGTTTGGGAGCCGGGCCGGGCCGAGCGGGCAGGAGGCAGGCCACGGCCTCCCGAAGAGCAGCAGCAGCTTTTCTTGGCCTGCCTCGATGGCGTGTTTGGAGGAAATCTCGCCTTGAGAAATTCCCATCACCAAGAGGAAGCACAAACTTCCTGCTCCAGGAGAAAGGGAGCGTTCCCGCCGCCGCTCGCCCG
>NW_017728919.1:2127855-2133627 GCF_001723895.1 Crocodylus porosus | reverse complement strand
GGCACAAGGCCCCCGGCACGCGGGGCGGCCGCTGCCAAGTTTCACAGCCCGTGCTGCGCTCCGAGGCACGAGAGCTCCCCGGGATTGGTTCTCGTTTTCCCGCAGACGCAACAGTGCCGTTCCCCTTGCCTCCTTCTCCGGCGCGGCTTTGCTGAGGCTTCCCCAAAGGCCAGGCGGAGGCCGGCACCCGCAGTGGGAAATTTCAGCCCACGCAGGGAAGGCCTGGCAGGGGCAACGCCGCCGCCGCCGGGAGCCCGGCGCGGGCAGGTCCTCACCTGCCTGCGGCGGAAGGGACGTGCCCCGCGGCCGCTCTGGAGCCGGTGCGGGCGGCACAGAGAGGCCGCGCCGGGGCGCCGGGAGAGGCTTGGCCGTGAAGGGCGTGGGCTGGGAGTGCGGGGGACTTTCCGACGCGGGGCTGGAGCGCGATCGGGGCGCCGGGCCTTGCACCTTCAGCCCTGCCAAGAGCCTCGTGGGTTTGTAACAAGCACCAGCTGCCTGCTGACCCCCAACTTCCCGCAGTCTGAAGGGCTGGGCCGGGCTGGGGGAGACTTGCTTATGGCTCTGGGGTTGGAGCAGCTGCGGGGAGGCCGAGAGGTGCCCCCGGCCATGGGCAGCCCCCAAGACGCACCCGTAGCACAGGGCAGAGCCTCGTGGGGGAGGGGCGGGGCCGGCCTGACCACAGTGCGCGGCCGGGGGCAGGGGCAGGGTGTCGGTGGAGTCAGGGATAGACCCGCACCTCCGGCTGGACGGCTCCGTGCCCGCCCGCTGGACCGCCGTCGTGCTGTGGCAGTGCCCAGCGCCCAGCTGCGTTGCCCTGGCACGGAGCAAACCCAGGAGCCGGCCGGCCCTGGGGACCCGCGGCTCCTCCAGAGGTACCTGCCGCGCGGCGGGGGCGGGAAAGCAAGATTTCTGTGCGCCAGGCCGGGCGCGGCCGGCCCGCTCTCCCGGCCCGGGGCTCGGGGCCCGAGGCGCTCCCGCCCCAGCTCAGCCGGGTAACGAGGCCCGCAGAGAGACGGCAGTGTGTGTGTGTGTGGGGGGGGGGGGGATCAGAGAAAGCCGCAGCGGAGAGACTCATCCCCCCATCTCTGAGTCAGCGCGGCAGCCAGAAAGCAGATGTGGTTTCTGCCCTTTGACAGCGACCTTTAGCGAGCTGACTCCATGGACATGGGCCTGCCCACAGGCCGCCTGGGCTGAGCTCAGAGGCTCGGAGCAGGGTGTGGGACCCACTCAGGACAGGCTTGAGACCAGGGGTGGGTGAAGCGCCTGGGTGGCGGCCGCCGCCATCCTGGCACCATGGGCAGGAGCTGCTCTGCTTCCCCCAGGGCTGGGCCCCTGCACCAGCCTTGCCCAGAAGGGGATTTCCATTACTCCGCTCCTTTAATCTGTGTGTTATGGCAGTACCCAGCACCTCCCCGCCCCCCGCCCCGGGACCCAGCCCCTGGGCCTGTTCCGTAACCTTGTCCTGGCCTGCCTCCCTCTGCCTGCCGCCCTGGGGCGAGGAAACTAGCTCACCTCCACCCCCACAGGCCCCAGCATCAGTGCCCAAGGGTGGGAGTCCTGCAGACCCTTTGATCCTGCCTTCCCCACCCCTTGGATGCTGTCAGCCCGGGTCCTGCAGCTTGGCTCTGAATGAAGCTAATGGCTGAGTTTCCCAGCCCGGGGCTTGCTCAGCTCCGGGAAGTCTTGGGACGGAGATAGCATTTGGCTCCAGGGCAAGGGTGTAAAAAACAAACCAGCAGAAGAAAGCCTTGGCCAAGCTCACAGCGGATCTTTGCATATTACTTTCTGCAACCTTTTAAAGTGACCTGGGGGAAAAATAAAGAGGCTAGAAATGCGAAGAATCCAGCAGTCTAGCTTTCCTTTCTATTCTTCTCAGTAACGTTTCCATGTTAATGGGTAATTTATAACCTGGTTAACCCCTCCTGCACCACCAGGACGCATGTGCTGGGCATCATCGAGCCCTGCACTCTTTCCCTACACGACGCTCAGGGTCGCCCAGGGAAAGCACAGATGGTTGCAGGGGGTGCAGCGGGCTGGGGGGAGGGAAGGCAAGAGGCTCGTTTGCTCATCTCAGGGCAGGGGAAATCCATGACCAGTGAGTCCAAGGCTCGGTCTGACAGGACGGATGGACCTGAGCGGTGCCCATGGGGGTGGGGGGCATGAGGGCACCTGGGTCTGTCTGGGTGAATGGGCAGAGCTGGATACAGACCAAGCAAACGCGGGGACATCCTGAGCTCAGGCCTGTGTCTGCATTTCCCCCCAGGCTGCACGTTTTGCGGAGCGGGTCCTGGGCTAGAGGCTCCTTGGAGAAGCTCAGGTCATTTTTGAGATGCTCAGAAAGCATCCATGAAATGGGGGGAGGCGGAGGAGGGGGAGGGGGAGATCGCCAGGCTGTAGAGATCTGCCAACTGGAATACTGCTGCCTGGGAAGGTTTTTTCTATTAAAACTTGGGTGGATTTAGTGCTCGTGCAGCCGGGGGGCCAACAGCGTGGGCTGGAGCCAGGCATATTGCAGGCAGGTGCGGTGCAAGCGTTCCCCACACGCCGCCCTGCCATTGCACTGCAGTCCTGACCCGCAGTCCCCCGCTGCTCCCGCCATGGGCCTGGCAGTGCACTGCAGTCTGGCCTCGGCTGCCCCTGCTCTTCTAGCCCTAGGATCCTGGCTCTGCCCCCGTCCTCACCTAGGGGCCCTGGCTCACCCAGCGCTCCTCAGTCCTGAGCCCGAGCCCCTGCCATTCCAGCCCCGGGGGTCTGCAGAGCAGCGTGAAAACCGCCCCCAGGGTCTTGAGCCCTGCACAGGGCGGGACCGCACTGGTCCTTCCTCACATCTGGCTCAGAGCCCCATGCTTCAGCCTGGGTGAGCATCCCCAGCAGCCGGTCCCTGGGGGGGTCGGGGGGAAGCCCTGCCCCTCTTCCCCGGAGCTTCGGGAGCCGTGTTAGTGCAAAGCAGTGCCCCCAAGCCTGCCCGGTGCAGGGAGACAACTGTGTGGCTGGACAGCGCAGAGGGTGCCCAGTGGCAGAAGGCACTCAGCACCCTCAGCAAGGGCACCTGGCTTCAGACAGGCACCAGCCGCAGGGGAGCAGAGCAGACTGGGGCGAGCGTAGAAGTCCAGACCCTTACACAAGCTGTAGCACCTGGGCCTGTTCCCCTTCAGCCTGGCTCCTGCCCACCCTATCTGGGGTCCCAGATCCCCTGGCTCTGCCCGGACGGTGCACATGGACCCTGCTTGCTCATGGGGACTTTGACCTGGACTCTGGCTCTCATGCAACCTCAGCCCCTGGTCCAGATGCGCCAGCTCTGGCTCAGGTTCTTGTTCCCCCCCCCCATCCCTCCGGACTGCCCAGGACCCAGTCCATGCACACCGCTCCAAACCCTGCGTGCCTGGTCTTCAGAGGCACCAGGCACCCCTGGCTCCCACGCTGTCAGCTGGAGCCCCGAGTGCCCGGCATCCCGGAGCAGCCCTGAGGCCACTGGCCTGGCAGCGGTGCCAGCAGAGGGATCTGCACAGAGCCTGGGCGGGGGATCCTGCGCTGGCTCTCTGAAGAGAGGGTCTGAGCCGGAGGAGCTGCCAGAGCCCCACGGCAGCCAAGGGGGCATCAGCTGGGGAGCCGGCCCGGCCTCTCCCTGCCACCCCATGCCCGCAGTTGGCGGTGCCTGGTGGGGAAGCACCGGGTAACGAGCCCGGGCGGCGCGGCCGAGCAGGTGGAGGCAGCGAGGCCAGGACACAGCGTTCCCCTGCAGCGCAGGGCGTCCGCCCCCCCGGTGCCGGGCCTGGGCGAGCTTGCGGGGGAGCATGCCGAACAAAGGCCGGCCTGTGCCTCGGCCGGCTGCTGGGAACGCGCAGGCTTTGCCGGTGAGATCAGTGCGGCTTGGCCCTGCCTGCGCACCCGGGGCGGGAGCGCTGCCCGCCGCGGCTCTGCGGCCGCCTCGGCTCTGGAAACCCTATCTTTTTGTCAGGCATGTGACCGCTTGCCGGGCCGTTTACTGTGACGGCTCCCAATCTATTCAATTTACTTCGACATTACTCACCGATGCAGGACACGGAGGCCGAGGAACTGGACCAGGGCCAGGACGGGAGGGGGTGGGGAGCGGAGCCAGAGCCAGAGCCCAGCCAGCAATGTGCGAGCCTGTCCGGAGCAGACTTGTCCTCGGCCCCGGCTCTGTGCGACATGAATCAGCTGGCAGCGCGCAGGGGCACGCAGCGTGGGACCCACCACCACTGTCTCGGCGGGCACCAGCCCAGCCCCGCGCACCGGATCTCTGGCCCGGCCCCCGGGGGACCAAGTCATTTCCTCCTGTGGCTTCCACGGGGGCTCGTGCCCCAAGGGCTGGAGCAGGGAGGAGCAGCCCCTCGACCCCCACCACTGCCCCCGCCCTGTGGCGGGACAAGGCAAGAGCCCCTGCCCCAGCTCCAATGGGCTGGCGAGGCCGACTGCCGGGCCCCTGCCCAGGTGTTCCCCATTAGGGGCGTGAGGCTATCAAAGCCGGTCAGCAGCCCCTCGCGCCCATCAGGGTGCCCCATCAATCACAGTAATGACTGGGGCCGCGACAGCCCCGAGGAAACATTTGTATCCTAGCGCGAGATTGACACCGGAGCTGGGGGGGCAGGGAGCGCGGGGCGGGGGGGAGTCTCTCCTCCTGCCTATTGTGTGCAGGTTTTATTTTATGTTGAACCCTGTGAAATAAAAGCTGTAAATCTCGGGTGTCAGGCGAGACCCAGCAATGCGCAGCTCTGTTTGCAGGCGTGCCTTGCCGAGTCCCTGGCCCGGGCGGCGGACGAGCCGCGGCCGCGGCACGGGGGTGGGTGCCCGCGTGGAGGAGCAGGCGCTGCGGGGCAGCCTGGCCGCAGCTCTCTCTACCACCGGGGCTGAGGTCACGCCGGCGCTGGCGCCCCTGCCTCGCCGGCCGGGGGAGGCACTGGGGACACGGGCCAAGCCGCCTTGCATCTAGGAAGCTCTAGGCCAACGTGGGTGTCGGCAGCAACGTGGCAAAACCATCTGTTGCAAGGGGGAGAGATGTCCTCTCCAGACCGAGGGATTCCCACGCGTGGCTCTGTCTAGGCCGGGCCGCGCGGGAAGGGCGTGGCGGGTGGCACCGGGGCTTGCCCGGCAGGCCTGAACCCGGGGCCCGAATGAAAGGCAGAGGCCCGAGAGCAGGCCCGGCCGTGGCGCCCGTACCCAGAGGTGGGAGGCGGGTCTCGACCGCCTGGTTCCCGCTGCCCCTGCCCTGAGCGCGGCTCCACCGAGGTGCGAGGTGCACGTCCGGGACAGAGGGGCCGCGGGGGCTGCCCGGCGCGTGCCGCCCGTGCTCCTGGGCGGGCACGGACACCGCGGTCTGGTCCCCGCAGCGGGGTCCGGGTGGCCTTGCCCTCCCGCCGCAAGGCTCTGCGTCAGAGGGGCGAGGACAACGCCTCCGGCTTGGGTGCAGCGGGCCCACGCCGGGAACCGGCTGCGCCCGGCTTGTTGTGCCGCGCGGGGCGATGCTTGCTCTTCTTGGGGCCCGGCCCCGCCTGCTGCGCGGGGTATAATCGCCCAGGAATGCGTGGCCCAGCGGGCCGCCGTGCTCCGGCACGTATTTGCTCAATTAGCCGACGCTTTTCACACCAGGGATAAGCAGCAGCAGGTCGCTGGCCTCCCGCCTTCCCCTCCGCAGCGAGCAGCTGGCCCCGCTCTCCTCCCCGGCCTGGCCCCGAGGCCTGCTGCCCGCCTGCCCGCGCCCTGCCCCTCTGCCCCGAGGCGCCGGCCGCAGCTTCGTGCCACGCACCCCGGGGC
>NW_017728919.1:2118706-2127590 GCF_001723895.1 Crocodylus porosus | reverse complement strand
CCGCCCCGTGCGGGTGGGCCGGGGCGCAGCGGGCACACGGCACGCAGCACCAGCTCCTCACTCCCCCTCTCCTCGCGGCAGGACGCTGTTCTCAACGCCTGTTACCGCGGGTGCCGGCTGTTCTCCATCTGTCACTTCGTGGACGCGAGTGCGGCGCTGAACGCAACCAGAGCTGAGTGTGAATCAGGTGCGGCGCCGCGCCGCCCCTCCCCCGCCCCGTTACACTCTCCGCAAGTCGCTTCCCCACTTACTCGTGCCGGGCTGCGCGGCTCCTGCTCGCTCCCCGACCCCTCGCTGTCCCGCGCCCGCGGGCCAGCCCCTGGGAAGCCGGGCTCCGTGGCTGCGAGCAGGGCGGCAAGCCACAAACGGCCGCAGCGGGGTGCGGACACGCAGGCCGGGCTCCAGCCGCGCCGCCACCCCCAGCACCTCGCCCGGCGTCTGCGGCGGCGCTCCCTGACTGCCCCTGCCCCCGCTGTCTTCCAGCTTGCGTGGAAGCCTATGCCGAGGTGGAGGAGCAACTGGGCTGCGCGACAGGCTGCAGGAAGCAGCTGCCTGAGATGGAGAGCAGGAGAGACAAGGTGACAGACTCCCCTTCCACTGGCACTGGCTGCCCCAAGGCCCGGGGATGGGCCCGAGCAGGGGACACCACTGAGGCCGCAGGAGCAGCCCCCGGCACCATCGTCCCAGCCCAGCCCCCGGCAGGGAGTGTGGGGCCCATCAAGCTCCAGGCGGGGAGCACGTGCCTTGGCTTCCCCCACACCAGCTTTCACCCATTGCACCGTGGCCACATGGCACCCTGTGGGCAGAGGTGCTGCCTGCCCTGGCAGCACTCCTTGGTGCCCAGCTACTGGTGCACGGCCTGGGACGTGATCGCACGAGCGATGCCCAGTGCTGGAGAGTGGGGCGCTGCAAGTCCACGTTTCCTGTAACCTGATCAGAGAAGGCGCCTAGTGGGACTAGACCCCTGTGCTCTGTTAGTCCCGGGAGGCTGAGGTGCCCATGCTTGGCTCTTTCCCTGTCCCTGTGGTCGGCTGGCCAGAGCCGGGAGGCAGGACTCTGGGCTTTTCTCCCTGCAGCCAGTGCTGGCGTCCCCAGGCAGCGGCAGGGAATCAAGGAGACCGGTACCGTGTTCCCTGTCCTGGTGCTGATGGGTGGAGTGAGACCTGGGCCAGACCTGCCCCTGGGGGAAGCCTCCCCCAACCCTGTTAGAAGGGCGCTCAGGACCTTCTCTGCTTTGCTTTGGCCTCTGCTCCTTTCAGAGGCCAAGCCTGACGAGGACGAGGCACAGGGAAGTTAAGTGACCTGCCCAGGGTCAAACAGAGAACTGGTGGCGGAGCCCAGTGGTAGGAGCTGGAGGCCTGGGTCCTTGGCTGTGTGCAGGGGCAGGCTCAATGCATGGTGCTAGTGGCTAGAAGTTTGCCACGGTGCTGGGGCCTGAGCAGGCCAGTCCATGGGCCTGCATTCCCTGCACTCTCCCTCCACCCAGCCCCTTCCCTTGGGCGTCTGCATGCATGCACAGGCAGAGCCAGGTTAGCAGGCCCCACGGGGCATCGGTGGTAGGGGCAAGGCACCGACCTCAGGTCTTCTGCCTCCCAGGCCCATGCCCTCACTATCCTGTTGTTCCCAACCTCACTGAGGAGAGGGGTGCAGTGGGGGATCGGACCGGAGACCTGGTGCATACACCCTCAGCCCTGAGCTGCGTTGAGTCTGGACAGCGGGGAGGGCGAGGGGGGTTTGTGCTCAGCTAGCCGTCTCTTCCTTGCCGGTCTAGAGTCTGGAGCTGAAGCCTGCATCCTTCTCCATGTTCAACTTGGTTTCCTCCTTCTGCAACGACATCGTCAGCTCAGCCCAGAGCTTCATCTCCTTCACCTGGACCTTCTACCTGCAGGCGGACGACGGCAAAGTGGTTGTGTTCCAGGTAAGGTGGGCTCCCTGCATGGCTCTGGTCATGGAGACAAGTCAGGGCAGAAGCTGTTGCTG
The DNA here is from genome assembly GCF_001723895.1 of Crocodylus porosus. NCBI lineage: Eukaryota > Metazoa > Chordata > Crocodylia > Crocodylidae > Crocodylus > Crocodylus porosus. The sequence continues at coordinate 2,125,610 of NW_017728919.1, read as the reverse complement.
CAGAGTTCCCCATCTCCCTAGCCAGTGACGAGGTGCAGGCACCTACCTCCAAAGCAGGAGGCCAAGGCCAGGCGGGCAAGGGATGCAGGGCGGTGAGAGCTGGGCTGGTCCAGCAGGGAGGTGGGATGCTGGTCTCCACAGGGCTGTGGCCTGGTCCCGGGCTGGATTCTCTCAGCCCTGTGCACGTAAGACTGGAGTGAGACTGACCCCACTCCATAACCAGCCTTAACACTGTCTGGTGCTTGGACACCGCGTGCAGGCAATGAGCACTGAGAAATACCCCGGATGGACAGACAGACTGACCCACTGACCAGCCAGTCAGCCAGTGCTTTGGGCCTTCATGGTGGGCTCTGCGACCCTGCCAGATTCATGGTAGCTGCTGCGGTTGGTCTCCTGGTGCCAGGCATGGCCCAGACGCAGCGAGAGCGAGCCCCTCCACGTATTCCCACGTGTGCAACCTCAGTGCCAGGTCCCATGCGCTGTGCTCCCGTAAGAGATTTTGGGGCCTGGTCTTGACCTGCTTTTTCTCCCTTTCCCGGTCGCGCCTTGGTTGTTCAGTCCCAGCCTGAGATCGAGTTCCCGGTGCCCGAGGTGCAGGCGCCCAAGCTGGACCTGACGGAGAAGGCCTGGCCCGACACCCTGCAGCCCCACACAGGTGCGGCAGGGATGGAGCCCGGCTGGCCTGGCTGCTCTGTGGGATGGGGGTGGGGATGGGGTGGGGAGCTGCTGGATGGCGCTTCTGCAACCTCCCCCAGGCCAGCATCTCAGCCGTGTCGTGCAAGCCGGCACTCCGGTCTCTCGGAGAGCAGGGGTGGCTGTGCCCAAACTACTAGGCACAGGGCATCCCTTGGACTCGCATGTTTTCCCCCAGACCCTCAGGAGAAGCTGGAGAAGCCCCCCGTGAGAGAAGCCAAGGGTAAAGCCAAGAGCCAGCACGTGGAGTCCCAGCAACCGGAGCATGACTTCCTGGGCTGCATGTCCAAGTAGGTGCCGCCTGGCTGGGGGCAGTGAGGGCAGGGTACTCGGGTCAGCTGGGGGGAGCACTGTGCGGGCAGGTGGGAGTGGGCCTCGTGGTCTCCCTGGGAGGGGGTGCTTGCCCCCAGCCCCCTGGGCAGGCCTGGCCCTGGTGACCCGTGTAAACTTGTCCTTTCTCCTTGGCGGGGGGCGCTGGGCTGCTGCAGGCGCTCGGGCCTTCCTCGCTGGATCCTGGCTGCCTGCCTCTTCCTCTCCATCATGGTGATGCTGTGGCTGAGCTGTGCCAGCCTGGTGACGGCCCCGGACCAGCATGTCAAGACCCAGGTACGAAGCTGGCAGCCCCCCCTCTTCTTCAGCTCCAGGGCGGGGGTCACCCCCTGCAAGCGGAGAGCTGCATTTCAAGCCACGGCAGGAATAAATCCTTTGGCCTCTTCCCTGCTTTGCTTTGGCCTCTGCTCCTTTCAGGAGCCTCACCAGTTCCCCCCTCCCATCTGCTTGACACCACCTACAGCAGCTGGCTGCAAACGTGCTCCTGCCACCAGACACCCCCCACCTCTGCCCCACACCCCAGCCACCCTACACTGCCCTCCTGCCTGGCACAGGTCCCCTCTGCTTCTTTTCCAGCCACTGAGCATCAACGGGGATAAGGAGCACCTGGAGGACCTGGATGCCCCAGCCCCCTTCTCCCTGCACCCCGTCATCGCAGTCACCATCTGCCCAGCGGACGACAGCGAGGAGGCAGGGCCACTGCCAGTCAAGGTGGGCCTGGACAGAACCGTCCTGTAGAGCCCCTGCTCCCGGCGGCGTCTCCAGGCCTCGTCCCTGTGAATGCTTGGACGCAGCCTCCCCCTCCCCTCCTGTTTGTTCCCTCCCTGCTCTGTCCATCCGTCCGCAGAGCAGCCGGGCAGGGCCGTGCACCACCGGCACCACAGGTGTGGTCATGATGCTGCCCCGACTCCCCCCCACCCCCTGGGCCTGGCCTTGCTGTCCGAGGAGAAGTTCCCTGGGGCTGGGGCTGCAGAGGTATCACATGGAGCAGAGCTCTGTGCTGACTCTTTCTGCCTGTGCTTCTGGGTCATGTCTCAAGCCCCCTGGGGCGGGAGAGCACTGGGGAGTGTGGAGGGGTGGGGATCTTGCCCCCGCTTTGGACTGCCTGGGACCGAGGAGGGCACGCGAGCTGCCTGGATGGTAGGAATAGCCTCTTGTCACCTTGCAGCCCCACTCTGGCCACCTCGGAGGGGATCCAGCTGGGGGTCCTGAGTGCATCTGGGGCTCCGGTCACGGTAGCTGGCAGGCACCTCCCCAAGCTTGTGGTTTCCTCTCTCTGTCCCTCGCCCTTCAGGATCTGAGGGAGATGAGGCCCCACAGGGCTCGGTCTAGCTGTGCACTTGGGGGTGGCCCCCAGCCATGGGGGAGCATCTCACTCTCATCCTCTCCGGCCTGGTCTGCATTAGAGCAACCCGTGCAACTGGTGCCAGCGGCTTGCACTGCTGCGACTTCCTTCCCTCCTTGCAGTCAATCCAGAACATAGATGGGGCCTGGGGGCTGCAATGCAGCAGGCAGCACAGTGCCGTGCCTTGCTGCCCTCTGCTCCTGGCATCCGGCAGGGCCCTGGGCTATGGCAGGAGCTGCCCAAGTCAGTCATGCTTGGAGAGCAGCTGGCAGCACCAGGCTGCTGCTGTGGGATCTGGCTGAGTGCTGGCGGCCCTGAGCCAAGCCGGAGGAAAGTTCCCTCCGGCTGCCGGAGCAGGAGGGCAGAGACCCCATCACGAGCTGCGGGAGAACCCCCTGTTGTCCTGATGTGGGTCACGCTGCCCGGGCTGCTTGGATGGGCACTGTAGTGCTGGGGGCAGGCCAGCTGGGAGGCCCTGCCCTGCTTTCCCAGCTGCCCTGAGCCCAGTCCCAGGTCCTGAGCGCCAGCCCAAGCAGACTCCAGTGGCAGGGTGGGCCCGGGGGGCCACTCTTGCTCCTGCATCCAAGGCCCTGGGACAGGCGTGCCAACTGCACTGCTCCCTATGGCTCCGACAGCTCTAGGCTGTGCGCTGACTCCCTCAGCGGTGCCACGGGGCCACCGCCTATCCCCGCCGTCCCATGTCCCTCTCTCACAGCTTTGCCTGCTCTGGCATGTGGGTCTGAGTCCCTGCAGCATGCTCCATCCATGCTGCCCTAGAGAATGCCCTCTGCAAAGGACAGGCAGCTGGACAGCAGGCATGCCAGCCGTCTCCTCGCCTGCCGAACGCTGTCTGTACAGATTAACTTATTACCTTCCCCTCCCTCGCCTGTGTTTTTAAAGATATATGTCTATATAGAGATCAAGCCGTCCCTTCGCTGACACCATCTCACTGGTTTCTGTAGTGTGTCACTGCACAGAGACTTCTATCCCTTTACCCCCTTGATTTCTGTATTGCTCTTTATCACTTCTACCATGTGCAACATATCTGTGTGTGCAGGACGGGGCTGTGCCATGTGGGGGGGTGGCAAACCTGGTGGGGTGGGAGGGATGGAATGGGAGGGGGGTTGTGTGTTTTCTGGGGTGCATCCCATGGTTTCTCATTGCTGCTTTTCATCAGCGCAGCTCGGTGCAAAGCTGGTGGAGTCTGTGGTGTTGTGCTGGCAGGCGCGTGCGAGCCGTTAATGTTCCCGTAGTGGAAAGCCCGTCTTGGCTGTGGCTCCGAGGGGAGCTGGGTTGAATGCGGGGGGCGGGGGGCCGGAGAGTCGTGGGGCAACTGCAGACCCATCTGTGTATCCATGTCTGTCTAGAAGTGTTGGAGAGAGATGGTTTGTTGTTTTTATTTAAATTAAGAAAAAGCCTGGGGGTGGGGGTGGGAGGGGAAGCTGTGAGGGGAGCGTGGGTCCAGCTGGGAGGAGTGGAATAAAGGTTTGTAAAAGACCCAGCGGCGCGCGTGGCTTTGTCGACGCTACGCGGCCGTCGGGGGAGAGGGTTCAGGTCTCGGCGCAGGCACAGCGAGAGCGCGCTGTGGCCAGCCCCTGCCGAGACGCCCAGGCCCTCTGGAGCTGCAGACCTGGGCGGCTGGGAGAGAGCCGGGGCATCCGGCTGGAGATGCCTCTGGTTCTCGTGCAGGGCCTGGCGTCCAGCTGGGCTGCAGGGCCTCGGAGCCGTTCCTTCCCTGCGTGATGGGGGCTGCACAGAACAGATGCCCATCTCCCTCAGGCCGGGGGCAAGCAGGAAGCTGGGGGGGTGGACGTGGGGCAGGCTCTGAACCCTCTCCCCAGGCAGGGGCAGCTCCGGGCCTTCCTGCCCTTCTGTCCTGCACTTCCATGCTGCTTTCTCTGCCTCCCTCCGGACCTCGCTCTCTCACCTGCTAACACTGAGGATTGCCTGCCTGGAAGAGCATTGCCAGCCCCAAGCCACTCCCGCCAGCTTGAGGAGAGAGGGAGACTCGTGCCAGGTCAGCCCAGGACACTACCGCCTTCTTCCAAGACCATCCCATCCCTGGAGAGGAGGCCCCGGGGACCAGGCAACAGCCATGCAGCAGGGCAGCAGCCCGCTGCGTGCAACAAAGGAGACTTGCCACCGGCTTCGCTTAAAAGGAGACACCACATTCCTGGGGAGAGATGGAAAACATTCCCCTGCCGAGCAAACGCCCCGGGCCGGGGTGGGTGCCACGCGGCGGGTTCGGGAGTGGAATGCGTGCTGTGTCTGTGTGATTTGGGGGTTGTTATGGCGACACGACGGACCGGTTCCAAGTCAGCCAAGGAAGGCTGGAGTGGAAATCTGTGTGAAGGGCTGGAGCTCACGTCCGCCGGGCCGGAGGCGAGCGGCAGCGAGTGTCCGAAGGCTCCCCCGGGCAGCCTCAGCTGTTGTGGGAGGCAGCGTACAGGGGGCCGGCAGCGGCGGGAAGGGGCAGGGGGGGCTGCAGGGGTGTACACACGCATGTGTGCGTGCACACACATACAGCCTGTGAACTGCTTTATGCACATGCGAGTGTTACACACATGCATCCTCTCAGCCCATAAAGGGTGCACACCTATGCTGCAGGCAGATGCAGGTGTTGCATGTGTGCGCACGTGTCCCTTCCACCACACACACGCACGCCCGCACGCTCCATGCATGGAGATAAGGCAGACTGCGTGCAAGGGCCTTGGAGTCCTTCCCTCTGGGTTCCTGCCCCTCCACAGGCCCCTCTGCCGGCAGCCCCTGGGGAGCGGGGCGTGGGATGCTTTGCAGGGGCTGTTGTTTGCTTTCCAAGGGAACGAGGTGCTGGTGACAGGAAAGCGCTGGACCGAGCCCTGGGCTCATTTCTCTGCTAGGGCTCCTCTGCACCAAGGGCTGCAGCCTGACGGCCTCCCTCCAGCAGCAGCCGAGAGGCACTTTGGGCCAGCCGTGTCCAAGCCAGCGTGTCGGGCCCTGGCCCCCAGAGCACGGGGGGTGGACCGCATCTTGCATGCGGCCTCTTGCCAGCGCGGCGTGCCAGCTTGCCGGCAGGGACCCCATCAGGCGCTCTCCAGGCTCCAGGGCCCGTTCGATCTGTGCTCGCATCTGCCAAACAAGGAGTTGTTTTTGCAACAGGCGTCGGCATCGGCGCCGACTCCCGGGGGAGAGACCTCCACCCGGGGGGACTGGCTGCGAGGGCCGAGTGGCCCCTGCTGACTCCCCCCCACGGTCGGGGTGGTGGTATTTGGGTTGCTTGGTTACGCAGTAATGTTTCAATCCCTCCCCTCCTTCCACCCAGCCTGCTGCTGCCTCTGCTGAGTTCCCCCGGGTCTCCAGCCTGGCTCCCTGCTGGCATCGCAGCCGCTTGGCGCGGGCCTGACCCCACACCCTCACCCTCTGCGCAGCCACGTCTGGGTAGGCAGCGCGGGCTCTGCTGGTGGTACAGCAACTATGTTTCCATGGCGATTGATTTCTGTAGCGAAGCTGACATGTTCCCGTTGGAAAAGTAGGTTCACAGGTGCCCTGGGGTGTGCAACACCAGGGGAGTGGGGGGACCCACAGGGCCACGGAGCAAGGGGTGATGCCCGGGGGACAGAGGGCTCAGCAGCTCCCAGAGGCAGGGATGCTTCTGTCCTGTGCCCCTCGGCCTGCCTGCCTCTGCTCCAGGTGTGCCCACTGCACGGTCTCCGGAGAGGAGCTCGCCAGCTGATGGGTCATCTCTGCCCGTCCCCGTCTCTGCACCGTTACCTCGGCCCCGGCGCTGCCGAGCGGTGCGGAGGGCCTGCTCTGGGAGACTGGGCTGGGGGACGCTCCTAGGCTCGGATCCAGAGCGCTGAGCTGCTGAGTCCCTGCTGCGGCCATGCGGGGAGCAGGTCTCATTCCCACTGCCCAGCCCACGGTCCTGTGCAGCGCCCGGAGCAGGCTGTGCCTGCAGGGCCTCTGCAAGGCTTGGGCACCATGCCAGGCCCGGTCAAGCCCCAAAGCCTTGTAAGACGGAGGATTTACCCAGCACAGGGACCACGTTAACATCCTGGTCCTTCGGGTCGGAGTCCAATTCCCCTCTGCCAGCTTGGGGGGCAGGAGGCAGCCTCAGAACAGGTGAGGGGAACCCGGCTCTAGGTGGGAGGCGATGCATGAAATGAGCCCGTTCCGCTCCCCCAGCGGGCAGCCAGTACATTTCTTTCGGCCCCTTTTTCTCCCTCCCCCCGGTCTAGTTTTCACCGGGGAGGCAAAGCTCTCCGTGTGTGGCCCTGTCTGCAAAGAGAAGAGAAGAGAAGTCAGCAAATCGATCTGCGACGGAGTCGCCTCCCTCGCAGCCCCGAACGACAGCTGATGACACGGTGGGTTTTTCCCCCTTGTAAGTGATCTCCTCCAGCAGAAAGCAGCATCTGCGCTCATCGCCGCCCACACAACCTCGACCGCCTCTGCGCATCCCCGCACAGGTTGGAAGGGAATTCCAGGCCGGTAGGTGGGGTGTGTTAGCTGCCGCGGAGCAGAAAACACCGGCCTCGCAAGTGTAGGAGCCTCCCCCGG
>NW_017728919.1:2112609-2118606 GCF_001723895.1 Crocodylus porosus | reverse complement strand
CCATCCGGGCCATGCCTTGCAGTCTCTCTCCTCCATTTGATACCTCTCAGCTGGTGGCCAGGAGCTTCGTTCCTGTTTCGAAGAACAGATGTGCGTGGCAGTGCCTAGCCGGCCAACTGCTGCCCTGCCAGCTCCGGCCCTCTTGCTGGTGGCTCGGCGGCTGGAGGTGGGGGTCAGCGGGATGCATGTCTTCCGGCCGGGGTCTGTTTCCCCCATCTGTTGCTCTGCAGTGGAGATGGTGCTCCCCTGCTGCTGTTCCCACCTCCCAGAATTGCCCCCTGAAGAGTCTCAGCTGGTGCAGGCTGGCCCCGTGCCACAGCTCCAGGACACGCCAGCTCCCGGGACCTCCTGTTCCCAAAACCTGCCTGTGTTCGGTGCCCCAGTGGTCGGCTGCCCAGGCCGGGGCACTGTGGGCCTGCAGCTCAAGGCTCCTAAGTGTCAGCAGCTCCTGGTGGCCCGAGTAGAGGTGTCTCCAGCAGCCAGGAGCTCAGTGACTCCCTCTGGTCTTTATGCCCAGCTTGTTCCCGTCACAAACCCCTACCGGCACCCAGCACCACGGGGTCTGCTGGAGAGAGGCCCCAGGCAGGATGAGGCAGTTCCCGACTGGTCCCTGCTCTGTCCATGTGTCTGGGTGTCAGACTGGCCAGCAGCCGCCTTTCTCTCCGCTGTACAGATCCCCTTGCAGAGGAAAAGAAAAAAGCAGCCGTGTTTCAGCAGGAACCTCCGCAGCCTCCTGCCGGCCGCTCAGGAGGTGGGTGCACGCGGACAGCACGCCCGGGGGTTTCTGAGGCTGGGCAGGGGAGAAAGGGGGTTTCTCATGGAGGACGTGAAGCGGGTTAGCATGCAGTTTGGTCAGCAGACTTGTCACTGCTGAAGACACTGCCAGGGGGGATCGTAAACCGGGGGGGGGTGTCAGGCTCCTTGCTTAATTGGAAAAGGGCAGCCATTTGTGAGCTCCTCCTCAGCTGCCTCTTCCTCCCATCCCTGCCTGGTTTCTGTTAGCACGTGGCTGTAATTCGGCAGTTTCCTTATCACGACCCAGCCGACGTGCTGCACCTTCTCAGCGCAAAGCCTGATGTGATGTCTCGAGCATCTGGAGGACTGAGAAGGAGAAGGGTGGGTGGGGGTTAGGCTGGCAGAGACGGAGGCAGGAGACCGACCCAGCTCAGCAGCTGACTGTCCTGTGGCACAAGGCTGCCAACAGCTTTGATCTCCCCAGCACCAGTTTGCTGGAGGAGAGGACCCCGACCCTGCTCTGAGGAACCCCAATGTGAACTCTGCCCTAACTTTTCCATTTGCCTCTTTAAGCAGCACCGGACCAGATCCTGCTGCCTCTGGAGGCAATGGCAGAGGCCCGCAAGGACCCAGAAACCAGCCGCAGCAGCCTTGTAAGATCCTGCCAGTGCCAGTCATTCAACGGCCTGCATCAGCTGCGATGGGAGCACGATAAGCAGGTGACACCTTTCCAGGTTTCTGCTTCCAGGTGAGCACCAGCCGGCCCCCACGGGCCTATTAACATGGTCCCTCTGCCTCCTCGGCCTCTTACAGACCCAGATTCTCCTTTGCATAACTAAATGGGGCTCCGCTGCCTGCCCGGCGTCATTGTGTCTTGCTGCTCTTTCACCCCTCACTGGTTTATAGCACGAAATCTCCTGGCCCCATAACCTGGTGCTGTGCCGGGGAGCCGCTCTGTGCACCGGGCCCGCAGGCACGGCGAGCTTGCTGGGCCGAGAGCTAGAAGCGTGCTCCCTCTCCCAGCCCCTGCCACGAGAACTTGTCCAAGGAGCGGAGCTGCGGGTGACTCAACACAAGCAAAAACAACTGAAAGCCAATCTCCTCCTGGCGATAATGGGCTCGGGTCTGTCTCTACCACGCACATTCCAGAGGGGCACGAGGGACCGGGGAACCTTAATGAAGCCAAATGATTTTCCGTATTCAAATGTCAGAGTTCAGTGTGGTGCCGCTGGCTGCATCTGGTGCAGCTGCTGCCTGGTGGCAATGCCGGGGAGAGGCGATGCACCCTCTCTGCAGCTGGTGCGGGGAGGCTTGTGTGTGCATCCCACCTCCCGCTGAGTGACAGGCATTTTCCATTCCCTGGTCTTCATTATGTTCTGGAATGCAGACATCATTACACTTGGACTGTAAGGGGCTTTGCTTCCCTTTGTCTTTATTTCCTCTGTGTTCGGCTGTCCCGTGGTCCTGTGCCAGACACGAAGTGAAGGGAAGCCGGGCAGCGAAAGTCCGTGCGCATGACTGTGGTTTGGCTGCGGGGAGGGGGGCGCGCTATTGCCTACGGCGCCAATCCAGCAAAGCACTGAGGCACCTGCTCTGCTTGAGGCACTTGAGCAATCCCCTCCATTGCAAGGGGCCTGCTTGCGTACTTGAGCTCAGTCCCTGCGTCAGTTTGGTTGGATCAGGGCTCTGTCTCAATGGCGTTTACACACCCTGACATAGGAAGCTTCCCCACATGGCCCTATAGATCGATCCCACAAGCTGCTGCATGCCCCACCGTGCTTGCCGGCCTGAGCAGGCGTTGAAGGAGCTGAGCCCCACGGAGGAAGTCCTTGCTTTGGGGCTTGGGCCACTCTTGCATTTGCTGTGAACAGCAAAGCCCTTGGCTGCCAGCGTGCAGCGTGCGCACACACACAGGTGCACACGTCAGGTCAGAGGTGGCTGGAGCAGCAGAGGCCTTTTCCAGTGAGCTGGCCCAGCTGCCCAGCTGGGCCGGGGAGACTGCCTTGGTAACCTATGCCAGGCTGGACAGCCAGGTTGTCCTCTCCCTAGGATGGGAAAGGAGAGGCACCTGCTCTGTCCCTTTGCAATCCTAGTGTGGTTGTTGCGATGACTGTCTTTTGTTTAACTGCATCCCACTAGCATGAGAGCAAAGCCTTGTGCGCTACCTCTTCTCCCCTGGATTTCGGGGGGTGGGTCTGAAAACCCTGCATGGGGAGAGGTTGCACCTGCCCCTGCACTGCCTGGCTTACCCTCCCCAGTAATCATGCTAATGAGCGCTCCGACTCACGGCGGTCTTTGCAATGGAAATTGGCACCTCTGCTCCGAGGTAGAAAGGTGAGTGTTAATGGAGGCTCCCACGTATGTTGTGGGGAAGGAAATGTGTCACCTTAACCTGTTTCTTGGCAGGGAACAAACGCTGCTTCTGGAAGAGCTAAGGCCCAGCAGCAGGAGAACAATCAGAAGGAGGTCGGGTCGGGCCCAAAGCCTGACGTGACTCTGTGTGTGCGCCCGGGAATCGGGTCACGGTGCACAATAGCCTGCCCCTTCCCTCGCACGCTCACCAAGGCACAAGCACATCCCCCACACCCACATGCATTCCCCTCCTCCATGTACACGCACACGCGCTGGCCAGGATTAAAGGGGGATTAGGGAAGGACAGTTTATGAGAAATCAAGAGTGAACAAAGCCACCCAGAGACATGTACAGAAGGGGACGATGCAGATGCACACAGTTACATAGAAGCGTTGGGCTATTATCAGCCGGAGCGATGATCCCTACGCCTTGCACCTTGGCTGCTGACACAGTGCTGCAGGAAGCGGGGGTCCTCGGAAGCTGGCATGGCACTAACTAGGGGAGCTAAGCGCTGCCCTTTGCGCTAGAGAGATCAGGCTGCATTATGAACTCGGCAGCTGGTGTGTTTAATCAGCTGGAGCTGAGGGAAGGTCACTGGATAATGAGTCCACAAACTGGTTTGGGGTCTGGCTCACTTGGGAAACCTGCAAATGGTGCTGTGATAGACTAGAGGGAGTCCGCTCATTCCCAGATCCCCCTACAGCAACACCAAGTCAAGGGATGAAGAGGGTTTCTTGTGCCTGGAACAACATAGCTCCCTAGGGCCTGCTCCTCATCTCCTCCACCCAAATGTGCAAGTTCTGCGGTTTGTTGGTTTGTGCTAACGCCGCACGTTTTGAAGGATTGCTGTGTGTCAATCGCTAAGAGACAAGAGGGTGGTGTTCAAAACATGCAGAGCTGCCAGCTCAGGATTTAATCACTCAGCTCTCAGGATCTGGGGTATGTTTTAAAGCTCCAGCTCTTGGAGTCATGTGAGGATCTTGGTTTTCATTAAAAATATACTCATGCAGTAGCCACTGCATTTCCTCCTCCAGCTTCCTTCCCTTCCAGGTATTTGCTTCTTTTCCTGTGGGTGTACAATAACCCATCCAGAGGATGATAAGCCTTTGTTGTATGTCTACACCATGTCAAGTGTATTTTGGGCACTCTATGGGCAAGGATGGGCCAGTGGGTTCTGTTGTTAGCCTCGGTTTGTTCCCCTGCTTTGCCACAGATTCCCTGTGTGACCCTGGGGAAGTCACTTAGCCTCTATGTGTCTCCATCCCCTGTCTGGACAACGGGGATAATAGCACTGCCTTGCTCTGCAGGGGCTTGTGAGGTCATGAGCATTAAAGACTTTTGAGGTGCTTAGATAGTCCGGTAACAGGAGCCATAAAGGTGCATTGGAAATCACCCTGAGTGTGAGCTCCCTGGGGAAGGGAGCATGCCCCGTAAAGGGCTAAGCACGTTCAACAAGTAATGAGCAAAATAAAATAAATATAAAACGGCACATAAAGTAGAATAATAAATGTAGCCGGAGGGCGCATGGCTCCATCGGTAGGGACAACGCCATCAGCTGTGTGAAATAACCAGACCTATCTCCCTTTGGTTTCCTGTTCCGCATGACAGGAGGCAGCGTGCCTGGTCACCAGAGGAGTTATGGAATACATCTTCCTTCCAGTGGTGTAGAAATGTGTTTTTCATGCTTTGACAGACCTTGTGGGGCTTGCTTTCACTGGGGTCTGGGGAACACGTGAAAGGCATTTATAGCACGCGGCACAGTCTGGCTTTTCCTGCAGAGGAAGCAGAGGTGTAATGTTCATAGCTCCAATCCACTGATCTGCCTCTCCAGTACGATGCCTGTGCAGCCCCTGCCGGAAAAAAAACTGCAACTAGAGGGCAGGCTGGCTAGACTAAGCAGCCAGGAAAGTTTTATTGCTATGCATTGCTTAGGCTGAGAAATACAAAGAAAAATAAAGCAAAAGCCTTTCTTGTAAACATTTTAATGAGGCATGCGTGTGCGTGTGTGGGTGTCTCTATTACACTGCAAAGTTAAAACTACAGGAAATAGCTCTCAGCCAAAAGCATGAGTTACAAAAATGAAGCCAGTCTTCGAGCAGGAGTGAAGGCTTGGGTCTGGGCCCATTGAAACCCAGCACGCAAGGTCCAGGAAGGCCCGATTCAGCGGCCATGCCACTCTCAGTGGCTCCCGATGGCCCTCTCCTCCCAAGCACGAGCAGGGAGCCGGTTACGCAATCCTAGAGCCCTGCTCTGGTCACTTGCCCACGCTCCAGACTTGAAGACAGTTTAGTGCTTGGACGGTGCGCGGGTGAGCAACTAGAGCAGGGCCCTAGGATTCGGCACTCCTGGGGTGTGCAGCTGGCTCCCTGCTCATGCTCGGAAGGAAAGGGCACTCTGGAGCATGGGGGCGAGGGGCACGACCCCCCAGTCAGACCCTCCCGGACCCTCGAGGCTGGAGGCTGCAAGCGAGAGGAAGGGGGAAAACCCTGCTCAGACCCTGTCCCGGCCGTGTGACAGCCCCGGGAGACCGAGGCCTTCACCCCTGTCCCTCGGGAGGCTTTCCTCGGATCGGAGACGTGACCAAAGTGAGTAGAAATGAAACAAATGTGGTGTCTGCGCTTCCCCCGAGTCGCCCCTGCCTTCCAGCTCTGAACGGGGCCAACTCGGGACCTATGCCGGGCGGTTTCTGGTACGTCAGCGTGCCCGTGACACAACGCCAGCGTGGTCGCGACGCACAACGCCGGCATGCCCGTGACACAATGCCGATGTGGACCTGACAACGGTGACGTGGCCGTGACACAACGCCGACGTGCTTGCGACACTACGCCGACGCGCTAGCGCCACGCCACCTGCGTGCCCACAACACGCATCACTGAGGTGCCCACGTGCCGCCCTCACCACCTCGGCGGG
>NW_017728919.1:2110640-2112509 GCF_001723895.1 Crocodylus porosus | reverse complement strand
GGCGGTGCCAGTGCCAGTGCCAGGGTCGCGCTGGAAAGATGGCGGAGTCCGGCGGCGCCGAGTTCTCCGCGGAGCGGCCCAGCAGGTGAGGCGCGCCGGGCTGGGCTGCGGCCTGCGCGGGGGGCCGGGGCCTGCTGTCACCCGTGGGAAGCGCGGCACGGTGGGCTGCCCTCCCCTCCTCTCTCCTCTCCCCGGCGCCGGGCGCGCACTGCCGCCTTCCCAGCAGCCTCCCCTCGAGGGGACACGGGGTGCTGCCCGGCCCCAGGTGTCACCCTGCGCGGGGAGGTTTCCACTCTGCTGCCGCACGGCACCAGCAAAGCTCTTCTTCACCCGGCGTCTCCTCACAACCGCTTTTATTTCACCGCAAGATATTTTTTTGCAAATAAAAATGTCTTTCATTGCAAACGTCTTTTGCGATCGCCTCCGCCACGATGCTGGTGGGCCCAGGACACGCAAGCGCACCTGGAAGAGCACTCTGGGCAGTGCCTTTGACCCAGCCCCAGGAGCCAGCGGATGCTGCCCCGTGCCATGGCAGGGAGTCGGACTTGATGATCTGCTCAGGTCCCTTCCGACCCTAGAAACTGTCAAACTGCCCAGATGTGAGCAGATGAGGGATGGGAAAACAGCCCGGCAGTCCTCCTTGCCGGATGGGGAGCTGGGCTAGGACACACCGTGGCACCGCCTGTTTGTTGCCCATTCGTGTGTCGCATGACACCGTGATGCCCATGTGCCTGTGTATATCAGGTATGGATGTAGACACTACATCAGGAAGGCAATGCGCGTGACTATTGCATTTAAAAAACCTGCTGAACTACTGTAGAGATCAGACTCAACATTTCATATTTGTTTTAATGAATGTCCTATTGTTTATCCCCCCCCCACGGGCCTCTCAGCAGTCTCCTGGAGATCGGGATCTAATTCCTGGAGACTCTAGGACAATCCCGGAGGGTTAGCAACCCTGCCCACCATCCTTTAGGGCAACAAATAGGCTGTGGCACAGCATGTCCCAGCCCAGCTCCCTGTCCAACAGGGAGGACTGTAGGGCGGCTTTCCTGTCCCTCGTCCGCTCGTGTCTGGGCAGTTTCACTGGGCAGGATCTGCTGGCTCAATGGCACTGTCCAGAGTGCTCTTCTCGGCGTCCCACTGGGCGCACTGTTATGAACCCAAGACCCTCACTCCCATCCCTGCTTTGTCTCAGAGCTGTCCCGAGCAATCGGTGATGTACCTTTAGTGGCCCCCATCACCAAGGGGGCTTGGAGCTCTACTTAGTGAGATTTGGTTCCCATTCCAGAATGACATATCAAAAGGCCCATGTCACACCGCAGCAGAGAATGAACACTGGAAGGGAGAGTGAATGGGGTCTGAGCAGGGTTTTTCCCCATCCCTCACTCACGTTTAAGGTCCGGGAAGTTTTGATTCGGAGGCCGTGCCTCTCATTCCTGTGCTCTGTAGAGACTGATGCCCCTTTCCTCCAAGAATGTGTCCAGTCCTTTTGTGACTGGCTGCCCTGCCAGCTTCTACCACATCTGACGGCTACCATGCTTTAATGTCAGGCATCCAGGTTGTAGCCGTATTGGTCTAGAGGAAAAAGCAATCGGGGCTTGTAGTAGAGGTGATATCTTTTATTAGCCCGACAAGATTTTTGCAATTAAGGACTTTTTTTTTGTAAAAATCTTGTTGGGCTAATAAAAGATATCACCTCTAACACTGCGCTGTAATGACATACTGGGTGAAGAAGAACTTCCTGGTGCCAGTTTTGTTTGTTGCCAGAGATTTCATAGATTTCATAGACATTAGGGCTGGAAGGGACCTCGGGAGATCATCGAGTCCAGCCTCCTGCCCAAAGGGCAGGAAGTCAGCTGGGGTCAT
>NW_017728919.1:2080780-2110460 GCF_001723895.1 Crocodylus porosus | reverse complement strand
AACAGATGTTCCCCCAGATCCTGGTGGTCACCCCTGATAAACTTATAGGTGGCCATCAGATCACCCCTGAGCCTGTGCTTTTCCAGGCTAAAGAGTCCCGTGGCTCTCAGCCTGTCATCATAAGATCTGTTTTCCTGACCTCTGATCATGCACGAGATGTGGTTTCATTCGTCTTAGAGTCATTCTAGGTGAACGTGCATCTTTTCCAGAATCATAAAACAAAATCAAGCCTCCTCGAGCATCTAGATGGTGCCTTCAGTGCCTCGTGGAAAGTGGTTGCCACACCTGAGTTAAAGTTTTTAGCTGGAGTAAAAAACAAAACAAAACAACAACCTAACAGTCAGCAGGGCTGTGCAATGGGAACTATATGGCTAGAAGCAGCTAACAGACAGCAGCACTGCAGAAGTAAGGAGGGGAGTGGAACTATTAAAAACCATTTAAAAGGAAAGAGAGTCATTAACACTCATGGAACAAAGAGTTTGGAAGGAAACAAGCAAATTCTAATGAGCCACTGAGTCAGTGGACTAGTGGACCAACTTTGGGTGGATCAGGAATAAAGGAGGGGGTGCAGGTGCACCGGCTGATGCACCCAAGGGTTGGCCAGCACAATCTCTGCTCCAGGACTGTCTCTACAGGGTAAATGAAATGAGTTACACTCTACTCTCTTCTAGAAGAGCATTGCTGGCTTTGCCTTACCTCTGTCGCTGTCCTGACTCCATGGAGGCAGCTTCTCTCAGCAAAAACAGTCCCGTGCAGTTAGTGCTAGTTCCTCTAAACCAGCAGAGGGGCATTTTTGTTGGGATGAGTTTTGTTTAAAGTGGGGTGTTTTTTGGTATAAGAAGCTTGTGAGAAGCTACACACCTGTTTTACCTGCTGCACTTCCGCATGCGGACCTGGACTAGCAAAATACCTGCTGCGCTTCACATTGGAGGCTCTTTTTCCAGTGGCAAACTAACTGGCTATTCCATGACATCTGTGCCTGCAGGACAGAGGAACAATGCTGCTATCCCATGTTTACAGATGAGGGAGTTGGGGCGGTGTGTCCCACGTGACACGGGGGCAAATTCAGGTGAGGCTGATTGTGCTGGCAGTGCTAACCTCCGCTTGCAGTGACAAGCTGCTTCTCCCTGCCAGGCAGGGGGAGGATGTGGGCCTGGTGTGCACGCCTCACCAGAAAGGTGAGAAATGGGAATTAACAATAAAATCTGGTGCTTGTGGGTTCAAATGACAGAATGGAGGCTGTTCCGTGGTTTGCAGGGCTCTGGTTTGTGACTGGGTTCCTAGGCACTTGGGTAATACAAGTAAAGGGTGTGTGGGTGTTGGGCAAGCTGTTAAGTTGCTAGCCTGAGACTCAGCCTGGGCTTTGTCCCCACTTCTGTCACAGACCCAGTGCAGTCCTGGACAAGTCACTTAAACTCTCTCTGCCTCATCCCCCTGGACATAATGGGCCTTTTGTAATTTATGTGCCCTTGGAAAGGTACTATATGCAACACTGCGAGACGCTCAGCAACTATGGCAATGGGGACTGTATGACTAGCTGAAACGAATGCAAGCAAGCAGAATCTCCTAATGAGGAGCTAGGGAATGAAGGCAAGATGGAACTCCATGCTCTGCCCTATATTTGTATTTAAAAATAAACCCCGTAGAAAACAACCCCAACAAACTTCTGTTACTGTCTAGCAGCTTCCTTTGGCTGATGCCAAGAGCAATGTTGATGGTATTTGGAGAGTTTTTATCCAGGCCTCCCTCCGTAGAAAGAGTTGGCTGTAATACAGGGTATTTGTGGCGGTGGGTGGACTGAGAATCCTGGAGCATTCTCTCTCTCTCTTTCCCCTATCGTTACATAAATAACATTTGTGAGGTGTGCGTGTGAGACTGAACTGACGGCGGAAGTTTATTTAATTGTTTTTAATTAACACGCCTCAGCTTTGTAGCAAGTTTTGGTTTTCCTGCATTTGGAAAGGTAATGGCATTTAAATACAGGTCTTAAGAGTAGATTTGGTTAGGGGCCCCAAAAGATGGCCCTGATGGACTTGTCACTTCAGGTCCAGAGAAGTTGCATTCAGCTTCTTTCCCCACATCCCTGAAGATTTAGTGGTAGCTTGCTGACACGTAGAAGAATGCAGCCTGTTCTTGTCTTGGTTCATGCACCTGTTCACATTGCTTGTTAAAGTTAAACACGGTTACGTTTCCTGGTAAAGATGAGGCCTAAATGCTTATTCTTTTATGTTCAGAAGGTGGTTGGATTATTTGTGTGTATGGGGGTTTTGTTTTTGTTTTTATTTATTTATTAAAGCCCTTGTGTTGGTGAGGTGGTAAGCAGGACAATAAGGGATTCCACAAAATGTAAATGTTTCCATGAAGATGACAAAATAAAACACTTGTTTAGATGTTGACAAAGACTGTTTGTGCATTGTAGTTTGGTGTCGGGAGTTTGTAGGGAGGACTTCCAGGTTCTGCTGTGTTTAAGGTGCCAGCTAGCCATTTATTCTGACTTGTCCCAAAAGCAGCGTTGACCAAGATGTGGTGGGGAGTGCTGATTTTTTAAAATTTTTTCCTTAGAGCTACCAGATGTCAAGAACCCGGTGTTCCTTTGCGTGCTAGCAGTGCTGTCATCCCTTCCCTTGAGGATAAATGCCTCCTCTAAAGCTAGCCAATATCTCTTTGCATACCTATGGACACAAATCTCATGGTGTTGGAGAAGAGGCCTCTCTGGATTCTAGCCTGAGCCTTACTATTGACTTGCTATTCTAGCCTTGGACATGCCATTTGGCTCCGGTCCTTGTAGAACAGGAACAGTAATACTAACCTGTCGCAAGCAGGCATTGGGAAAGTTGGTTATTTTCTGCACTTTTTCCAGCTATTTATTTGGTCTAATAAAAGAGATCAGATTCACCCAAAGATCCATGTCTTTAGCCCAACATGGCTACAACCTACACTCCTTTTATTGTCTGCACAGCATCTGGAGGACTCATGGAGACATAAGCAGCCATCCAGAATGGTGTTTCAGCAGGTAGTTTTCTTGTCTGTGGGGAACGTACTCCAGCATTGTTGTATGTTGTTTGGTTTGAAATGAAGGTCTCTTGCAGGCTAGGCAATACCTGATTTCTGATTGGCCTTCAGTGTCTTACGTGGAGATGGGCCTGTTCGAGAGTTCAGGAATTTCCTGTTGTGGTGAGAGGGGTGATAGGATCCTGTCCAGTGGGTGTAGGGCACCCCGGGCAGCCAGCGGGTCTGTATGACCTGTTTCTATATACCTTTACACTAGCTTGTTGCACCTATTCAGTGTTTATTCTCTGCATTAGATGAAAACAGTCTTGTTGCAATTACCCATATAAGTGGCCTTTCTGTGGTATATTGTCCAAACAGCACAGACAGAATTTCTGGCTGAGGAACTGCTACCACACTGTTAATGCTAATTGCTTAAAAAAATTAAACTAGTCTCTTGCAAACAAGAACATTCATTTGTCTGCCATTTAGCCTATTTAGTCACGGAGTAAGGCATATAATTTTGCATAGTCTGTGTTACAATTCTTGGGCAGCTAGGCAGCATGGCTGGAGCAATTGTTATAACCTTGAATTTGCTTGGGTTTTGCATAGTAAAAATCCCAGTATGACACAAGGATGTGGGGTTTCTGTTCAGGGCCCCTCAGCTACCTTTTATTTTATTCTGCAAAAGGCTGCAGCAAACATCGAATAACTTTGGCCTCCCTCAGATCTTGCACTTTAAGATTTCATTAAGATTTCTTTTTCATGCAGTTAGGATTTCATGAAAAGCAAAATAGCTGCTTGTTACCTGGAGTCCTCTGTGTCTGGTGGAAGGACAGTTCCAGGATATATAAATTACTGTATTTGGAGTATGATGTGTAGTAGTGATCCTAAAGAAAGACGTTCCAGTACAGGAAAAAGTGTGTACAGAAGAGGCAATGGAGCTCAGCTGGTGTCCCCTCTGAGGAGGAGGACTCTGATGTGCACATGTTTTAGGGGAGGGGGGGTGTGAGCGCCTCGTGCAGCACTGAAGAGGAAGGGCCATGCCAAGATCCGGGACTGGGGAGATGAGTGGGAATTGATTATAGCGATTGCTAAGCAAGACACCAGGAAAGGCTGTGCTCACTCACATTCAGTAGAATCTGTGAAAGGAAGCAAGATAACTAGGCTGTGTAAACATTTTTTAAACTCAGTCCCATCCTACAGTAATCCACTCTGGTGACTCTGCTGGCAGAAGCTCCACCTGCCAAGAACAGGATGAATGTATGTGGGAGGACCTGCACTTCTCTCCGGTCTAAAACCTGCATGTGTCTTATTTCACATCAAGAGAAGGAAGTTGGATTTTTTTTCTCTTCCTTCTAAGGGACAGAAGTTGGGGGAAGAGAGAGCAAATGGATGGAAGGGATGGGGAAACTGCTATGAGTGGAAAACTATGGGCTGAGTTGGGAAGTTTGGACTGTTTTTATATTGCTGTAACCTAATATACCTTTATACCTTTACTGCAGAGTCTGGTTAATTTTTTTTTTCCCTAGGAACTATTAAAAAATTCAATTTTGCATAGTGTTGTATCATATATATTTGCTATGAGGAAATATTACAACACATTTAGCTGCCACATCTGGTAGACATGAAGTATACACTGATATAAATGTTTATGCTTTAATTGAGTTGCTGTAAAAATGATCATTTTTTTTTCTTTCCAGCTTCCAAAGGCTTTTGAGCCTGAGGTTTTAGATTATTTAGTCTAAAAGCAAACTTCAGTAGCGCTATAAAGGCTCATGTTCTCCTCTATAAGTAATGCTTCACTTTTAGTGCATTGTAAGGAACCAGGCGGGCATTGGCAGGGCAGTAGGCTGGAGGGCCTGAGAGACCTCTTTCTATTTTTGATTTGTATGAGCTAAAATTAATGAACTTCCATAGAAGAAGAATAAAAAAATGAAGAAAACCATTAGGCCGGGGCTTATGTAAGCCTTATGCTGCCCTGAATCGTTAGTGCAGAGTGGATGGGATTTCACGCATTGAGTGTAGAACCCAGTTTGTGTCTTGGCCAAGAAACTGTAAAATGCCGGGGAGCTTATGAAGGGTACCCCTTCCCCTGAGGGTATGTACGGGGGCCTAAGTAATGGGGGATACGAGCTATCTGCAGGAGTGCTATTAAAAGGATTTGACTGTATGGTATTTAGGTCTGCATTACAATGGCAAGGGCCCATGCAGCTGTTTACCAGCAGTACAGAATCAGACTTCTTCAGTGTTTTTTTGAGGAGCAGTGTTTTAAACTAGTACGGTTGCTGGCTTTTTTTTTTTAAGTTTTCTTGTTTACATCAGCATATAGCTCTACCCTGGAGTAAATTATTAGACTTGGTGTAGAGTTACCCCAGGCAAAAACCCCAGTAAAAATACACTGTGCAGTGTATCCACAATTACCCTGGAGTAGTGCTTTGCTCAGTGCAACAAGTTATGTAGGAGAGGCTTTGTAAAACTACCTCCTGGGGCTGCTTCTTCAGGATGATGGGGCATCTGTCTGTTCTGGATCCAGGTGGGATTTATGTTGGTTCATAAAACCAGTGTTGATAACTAGGCTGGTGGTAGCATATTGTAAGTCCGTGCCCCAAGCGGGGGAGTTGGGGAAAGGAGGATGAGGGTAATTTAAAGTACTATTGGCTGGTTACATTGGAAGCTGCTTCACGATTCACCGATTCCAAATAATGTTAACTTCGGAAGATTCATTGATATAAATAAGGACAGGAGGGAAGAGATCCATGTGATCGTATCCCTCACTTGCATTAGATAGACTGAGAAGGATCGTTTACACAACTGGAAGGAACTATAAGTGTAGGACTATCAGTGGGCTTTTTAAGAAATAAAATGAGCTGTTTCCAACTGACTCATACTGGCCGTCCCTGATTCCTGGTAGGTGAGCAAATCTGAGTGGAATTGAAGGAGAGATCAATGGGCATCGTGGATTCAGGGAGGATATCCCATTGTGTGCTGTTCTGTTGTTAACACGTGAGCATGTAACTTTGAACTAGAACAATTGCAAGGAGCAACAGGAGAAAAAACCCAAGTCGTTAATGTATGTTTGGGATACAGATAGATCACCGCACTGAATAGCAAAACCGTGGCTTCGTGTCCCTCTTGCATGCTGTGCTGCTTGGCACCACTAGGTGCCTCTCGGCTTTTGCACAGCCATGTGGAAACGTGTCTGATCATATGATGTTTGTATTCAGCTGGCTTCTCATTAGGCATGAAAATAAACAAATGCTAGATTAAAAATAAAAAAGCACCATGCGTCCTGTTGTGGGACCCCCGGGAGCCACCAGGATGCAGATAAAAGATTATCATTATGAAAAAGGATCCTGTTTTTGTCGTTTTGGTCAGATTTCTTTGGTGTGGTTTAAACTAGTGTCTAGTTTGCTTTTAGTTTAGAGACAGATCAGGAGAATTAAGGCCATGATTACAGGAGAAGTCATTTGTGTATCCATCAACCGCACACGTTTCCTCACATATGCGAGGAACATGGGGTGTGTATTTTGTCAGACTTCCCCATATAGTCATTTGCATTGGCTGAGGCATTTCCATTTTTCTTGTGGTCCCCGTGTTTGGCCTGTCCAGCCAGATTTTTATGTTTTGAAGCTCTCTGGAGCTGCCAAATAACGTGTTGGCTTAGAATAATTTTGTATTTGTTCTTTCTGGCGGCCAGGCAGGATTAAATTTCGGCCTGCTTGTAATGTCATCTTTATCAGCCATTATTTTTTTAAGCATCTTTGCAGAACCCCTGGCTGCAAGCACGTAGCATGAATAGAACCATAAAGGTCCTGTTCTTTCCCATCGGACTGTCTTCATGGTTGGCCTGCCCCCCCTTCATGCTAGTCACGGCATTGCCACACCAAGGGCTGTACCTTAAGCATAGGGGCCACCCGGGCTCAGCGGCTCTTCTGCCACCTCCAAGTTGTCCGTACTGCAGCTGTGAGTGGGAGGTGGAGGGCATGGAAGGGCCAGAGGATGGTTTGGGGTAGGGCCAGGGCCTCCCTTGGCCTGTTTTTTCTATGCCCCAAAGCTGTGTTTTCCAAGCTGTCCTTGCACTGGCACAGGGATGAAGCTGGCACATCAGCAGCACCATTTCTCCCAAATCCTGTTGCTCTCCCAGTGCATCCAGGGTACAGCATGTACTGACCAGTCTCTCATATGGAGACCAGAAGTGGCATCGAGCTGAGCTTGTTCAAATATTTCATCTCCACTTTTTGGCTTTTTTTTGTGGGCCAATCAACTTTGGACCAGCTTCCAGTGTGATTACGGCTTTTAACAGAAACCAGAATCCTACGCCTTTGGCTTGAGAACAATCTACTGATTGAAATCCAGTGGCAGAATATATCCGTGTGTGCTGGAATCCGGCACGAGTCCAGCTTCTTTTCTAAAAGAACAGAAAACAAAGCAATTTAGAAATGTGTCCGGGAGCTCCCAGGAGGTGAAAAATAACTTTTGAAAATGGAATGAAAAGACTTGGCTTCTTGGAGTTTTTCCCTTACCTTTGACAATCAGGGATCTCCTGGGCTCCAGCTGTGAACTAGCAAAGCGTCAGGCTCTGAGTTAGGAAAACATTTAAATTTTTTGTGCTGGGTCTCAAGGATTTTGGTGAGACATAAACACATGCTGAAGTGTGTGCCGAAATGCATGGCTGGTTTGTTCTTAGGATCCAGACGTGTACTTACGACAGGAACTCAGGAAACGAGGCTTCTGCCACATACAGTGTGTGACCTAGGGCAAGTCCATATAATCTATGTGGACCTCAGTTTGCCATCTGTAAAATAGTGACAGTGATGGCCTTTTCCTCCCATCCTTTCTTTGTCACGTCTACTACTCTGAGTGCTTTTTTAACAACCCCTGCTCTGATGGGGTTTCAGCAGACTGAGGCTTTTAAATACCGCTGCAGTACAAATAAAAATCAGTACATTTTATTTGAAATAAAGTGTGTGAAAGCAGTTTTTTTTTAATAAGAATAACAAAAGTGAATTCCTCTTCCTGCTCCAAAAGACAGATTTGCCGAAGCTCTGGGACTCGAAATGTAAAAAGGCAGAGCAAGGCCTTTCAAAAGCAGCTAATAAGTTTGGCGGACCAGCTTCGGTCATCCCAACAGAGCCTGAGCTTTCAGAAAGTGCTGGTCCCCCTGAAATTCAGGCTCGTTTCAAGTATCACAGCTTCAGTATCCCAAAACAACTGTTGCTTTTGACACTTGGTCTAAGACATCAGCCACAGGCTTTTTCCTCGGATTTATCAGTTAACAAAGATAAAGAACTTGGGTGTCTTGGGTAGGCAAAGGCGATGAAAGGGGAAGATGGAAGAGGGAGAAAAGATGTGAGAGTGAAATGATGTTACTTATGTTCCTTCCTGGGGGGCGGGGGGTTGTGCTTTTCCCCATCCCACTTCCTGTGTTAATATTTTATTGGCTGCTGATGGCTGAGTGCTTTCTGTTGTTAAGTTGGACCCTGAAGTGGTGAAAGTTGTTTCTGAGGGGGGCACCAATGATGGGAGTGTAAGTAGGTTAACGGGGCAGGTATTTTTAAAAGTCGTGGTTTGGTGGGAAGGAATATTATTTGCCACTAATATTCCTTCCCACCCCAATTCCAAGCCTTGTAAGTTTGGCGGTGAACAAGCCCTGTAATGTGTTTTGGTGCCTCGTGAAGGAGAAGGGAAAGAAGGCGGACATAGAAATATCATCTGGAAGTCAAAAATATATTGATATGATTCCTTGAAACAGCAAACTCTTCAGTAATGCATTTAGCCTTATTGCTCTAATGTAGCATTTGTCATTGCGAGGTGCTGAGAACCCAACGACTTTATCGTTTGGGCGTGTGGTATAAAGCCTAAGGATCCAAAATATTATGGTAACCATGGCTACCACTGACTTATCTGAGGGAGTTTGACTTTTGTTTTGATTTTAAGTGTTTTAATTGTAGTTTAGAAATTGGAATCTGAGTGTGTTTTTGCATAGGCATGAAACAGAAGGCATTAAACAAGCTGCATTAGCAAAATATCTATAATGCTGCTTTTCAAATATTCCACAAGAAAGCCCTTTGTATTCTGACCATGTGTGCCACTGCATAGTTCATCTCTTGGCGTGACGTTTTCTTCACCAAAACTTTTTTGGAGGGCTCGGAGCTTGCAGTGCCCTACAGATGCTCAGGAGCCAGAAATCGTGGTCAAAAAGTTGGGACACTGCATGTTTCATGCATGGAAACAAGCACCCGTTGTATCTTTGCTCCTTCTGCTCTTTGCACCTCACCCAGGTGTGTTGCGCCTTCACAAGCTTGTCTGTCTCGGGGGCGGCAGCTGTTAGAAATTTACCCTGAACAAGAAACTCAACAACCACCTTGCATTTCTTCTATATGAAAAGATATCAGGCATCACTTGTGTGGAGTGGGGAGTAAATCTGGATAAGATGCTGATTTAGGGTGCAGGGGCTTGCTGGTGGCATAGCTAGTCCTTGCCCAGACAGCTTGTTGCAGAAGGAGAGTACCAGGAGGCTGAACACAAAGTCTCCTAAAAGTCTTTTTCTTGATGCAGTTGCTGGAATTTTTGATCCAGGCTGGTATAACTGTAGCTAGGCCTGCTGGGTTGACAGTATATGCTGAAACACGAACTGACACTTGTTAAGCCTTTAATTCCAGCTTTGATGTTCTTTAATAATCAGTGTAAATGTAGTGACAATGATTAATTAGTTGCATGTTTAATTTTGTTCCTCTGTTTGGAATCCATCTCAGATCACATGTAGTGGTGGGAAGAGAAGAGGAAAAGTGGCCAGGGAAATGATGTAGTTTCTTGCTTCAGCTGATGCTAAGGTCAGCCCAGTGATTGCCATATTCTCTGTAGTTCAAACTCGAAATCCCTCAAAGTCCAAGTCACAAAGATGTCTTTATTTCACTCAGTTCACAAAGCAGAATTGTTATTCTGGGAAAAAAAATGACTTTATTCTAGGGAATTTTGCCAGATGTGGAGTTATACTGGGATAACAGTGCTGCTTGGTGTCCTGTCTAGGGACAAGGCTTAGACTACCATTTAGCTTCAGTGACCTTGTCCCTGCTGGGAAAATGCAGTGATGAATGCTGATCTCCTACGGTTAATGACAGCCAGCTAACGTGTCTTTAAACATGACTATCCTTGCCCACACAAAGGGAAAACTGTATTAAACATTGTGTCAGTTAGGATGCTGGCAAGTTTTCAGGTATGATGCGCTGGCCCAGTATAGATAAACCAGTAACAGCAATTGACCTTTTGTGATGTGCACCGTATCCAGGCCTATCCAATTCCTTTCATGTGGGGTTCAAAGCAGTTCTCACATGAGGGTTCCTTTCAGTCTCCTTCAGCCTGGCTTCAGACCAGCAGTGCAGGAATGAAAAGCGGTCTGTCCCTTTCGAGCCCCAGAGTCAGCCAGTCCCTTTCACCAGATGCCATGCATGCTATCACTGGGCTGCTGAGAGCACTGGCCAGAAGCATGGGCAGCCCCTGGAGACCGAAACCGTGCTGGTCTTCTGCAGCTGTATGCATGGAGGCTAAAAAGATGCTGAAGGGGAAGGGGAAGGAGAGTAACAGAACTGGTTTATGATTTACAGGTATAACTGTGTGAAAGGCCCCGATCTTGCAAGCAGGTTTGAGTCTGCCTGAAGTTGGTTCATAAAGCACTTTGGGCTGTGGAAGCATTCTGGATTGAGAGAGGGGGTGGTGTTTATGTGAAGGTGGCTTTTTATTTTTTACTGTTTATAAAAGATAAAGTGTTCTGCCTCCTTCGTACAGAGAAGCACTTCACCTTGCTGCATGGACCAGTGAGGACTTGACATGCTGCGGAGTTACTCTGTTCAGCCCTTGATGGAAAAATAAACAAACCTCAACTTGTTTTCTTGGCTGCAGAGGTCTCCTGTTTACTGGGGGGGGACTGTCATGCTGTCCATCTACGAAGGTGAAGACGGATAATCCCAGAAACGCTCCAGACCTGTCTGCTGTAAAAGGAGCAGTTTCCAAAGGGGATGAACTGTTTATCAGCACTGTGTGCCCAAGGCCCTTTACTCTGCAATTCAGAGCGTGCTTTTGAGAGAGAGGGCGACTCTTGTGTTTAGTGTGCAGTATATGCAGATCTTAAGCAAGACACAGACTGCCTGGCAAAGGCACTGTCAGGTGTTCAGGCCTTCCTTTTGCATTTTGTGGCGTCTCTGGCATCAGCTGCTGTCCCTCCTCCTCCTCCTCTTCGTTTCTAGTGGCGTCCAGTACGTGTAAAGCAAGGCTATACAGCATAACACACCGTTGACGTGCTGTTGACGTGTTTAGCACAGTCAATTTGTGCCCTGTGGTACGACACAGAGATCACTTTGAGCCAAACCTGCTTTTTATCACAAATCCCTTTTCAGTAGCTGCAGTGCTCACATGCAACACTCTGCATGTTCCTGTGCTCCCCGCCCGGGGTTTCTTGGTAGTCTCCTATTCTGTTTCCTGTGGTTTGTATCGTCTCATCTGGACCGAAGGCTTCTGACGTCAGTGTTCTGGTTTTGTAAAAATGCTGTGGTGGTACTTTTCAGTCAGCCCAGAAAACTGGGCACCCCTCTTCATGCTGTGAGATTTGTTTTATCTAAAGGATTCTTTACTGTTGGATCCTTTTGCATGTTACCCCATACATGTAAACAGCAGTTGTTTTACCATAGTGTGTGCGCTAAAACCACAGGTTTGTCTTCATGTGGAGTTACTCCTGAAGAGCTATTCCTGATGAACTATTTTGGCCTAACTCCAGATATGGATACTCTTCTTCTAGAATGTTTAATTGGCTTTAAAGTCACGTCCTCTCTTACTCTAGATTAATTTTCATGCCCCGGCCATTTCCTCCCCGTGTTTGGCCCTGTTTGCTGAAGTTTTGACTGTTGCTTTCCTTGTGTGGAGCAGCCCCCCGTAATCCACAGCTGACAGCCTGTTGTCAGTCACGTGAAAATGTAATTTAGAAATTGGGAAAGCTGTTTTGGGGGGAGGGGGGGATTACAGCTCCGTGACTGACGTCGCAACGTTCTGTGCTGCATTTGAGCCTGAGAACCCAGCGTGATTGCTTTCGAACAGCTCCGCGTTACAGCATCTTCCCCAGCACAGAATTCCCCAGGTGCGTCACACGTTTTTGTTTAATTTAAAAACCAGTCTGTTTCTCTTGTTCTGTTTTTAGCATGGCTGACAAGAACAGCGCCCTGAAATGCACGTTCTCTGCTCCTGGCCACAGCATCACTCTGCTGCAGGGACTGGCCTCGCTCCGAGCTCAGGCTCAACTGCTTGATGTCATCCTCACTATAAATAATGAAGTGTTTCAGGTTCATAAAGTTGTCTTGGCTGCCTGCAGCGACTACTTCAGGTGAGAATTCGTTAGGGAAGCAGACCCAGGCGTCTCTGCCTTTGCCTTTTCCCTCTTGAGCTGGGGAAGTTGGGGGAGGTGCTGGCTCCAAATGTCACAGGCAGGATGCCAGTACCCTTGGTGACACCGTGCTCCCATCCCTTGTCGAGTGAGCATCTCTCTCTCTTGGATACGGGCACTGGAATCTGTCCCTCTGAGGGCCTGTCAAGGCCGGTCCCCTGTGGTAGTTGGGCAGAGGCTTGAGTTCCAGTTCTAGTTGTGCCTTCCTTTCCTGGGCTGCAGCAGCAACAGTTGTTGCCTTTGGGGAGGGAAATAGGCCGTGGCCCACTGACCAGTGGCTTTTCCAGCTGGTGAAGAAGCAGCATGGGGTGGCACTGAAATAAGTCCTGAGCTGGATGTGTGGCCGCAACAGAACAGCTCAAAAGGTGGAGTTCAGTAGCAGAAATGCAAGTGTTAGTCTTTGTTCCTTGGAGTCTTCAGAGTTCCTTTCTGTATCTAGCTTGTAGCCCCCGATCCCTGAGTGTCAGAGTCCCTCTCAGCCTGGTGTGCATGTGCACCCCTGGTCCCTCATGAGGTAGGATGGTTCAGTTGCCCCTTGGTGCAAATGGGGAGCTGTGGCACCAAGGTCAGAAGACCTGCCCTGGGATCATGTGGAGCGAGTCTGTTGCAAAGCAGAGAACTGAACCTGGGTGTTCAGTCTTAAACTAGCATCTAACCACTGAGCCCACCTGCCTCTTGGTCAAGTTGTTGTTAATCATCCATTTTCAATACTGTGAAGTGCAGTGGGGGTAAGGATTTCCTCTGGAGCCAGAGGCCAGCTGTTTCAGTCATAACAGGTCATGCAGGCAGAAGGGTAGTGGGTATTTTGAACCATATGTGTGCTGAATGAGTTTTGGGCTGGTTGGCGTGCTGGTGGAGCAACCTTTGCACCTGAGCTGAAGGTAGCAAGGGCTGGGAAGGTGGAACCTGCCATGCCTGAAAGTGTGAGCTACTCTGTGGCCTAAGAGGATGAGCTGGCAATCCAGGGCGGTCAAGAGCATGTAGTGTGTTGTGTGCTGGCAAGTTGCTTTGGTCCTTTTGCCCTGCGTTTTGCAGCTGCTCTGGTAATGGCTGCCTGGCACATGTTTTCTGAGCTGATTCAGGGGCTGGGGCTTCTTGGGTTATTTATTTATTTTTAAGTAATGTGAGCCCTCAAGGTTTATTACACTCCCTAATCGGCGGCCGATTAACGATGGAGATGATCTTCCACCAAATGCTAATAGTGCCATTTGTATTCATAAACGCTGGGAGCGGCGCTGCTGCTTGTAGCCTTTTCTCTGTCGAGCCATAATTGCCTCGTCAGTTCCTTTTCTAACTCGCATGTGTTAAGTAGCGCTGTCCGGGGGAACAATGGCAGAGGAATCCAGCCTTTTAGAACACTTTTTATTTGGAAAAGGGGGAGAAGCAATTAATGCCTTTTCACTGCTTTTATGTAATCAGTAGTTCAGAACTGTAACACCTTTTAAAGGAATTGCATTATGTGACAGTTTCTGTCTGCCTGCTCCCTTATTCTCATTCAGCCTCGCTCCACATAATGCATACATACACTTGTCTACCTCTCCCCGGGGAGGAGGGATCAGAAGCATCCTGCTGCTGTGAAAGGTGGGAGACTCGCCGGGATTGTAGTTGAACGCCCCCATCTGCTGTATGGACAAACCAAGTCAATTAGCAGCGTTCCTGGTCAGTGGGCTGTGGAAAGTCAGTTTTCTACCCAGCTCTCTCACTGCTCACATCCTAGAGCTCTTCCTTTGTCCAAGTACTAACCCTCTGGCACAGCTTGGGCAGAAGAATCTCAGTTCCCCTTCTGTTGGATTTCCAAAGCCATTTCTTTACTTCTGAGCCTAATTCCCTGAAGGAATTAAATCAGTTTCCCTCACTCCAGGCTGCCCTGACCTCCTGTTAGGGGGTTTTAACATAAGAGCAAAGTTCATTGATGAATGTGTCTGACAGTCGCTCCAGAGAGTCTTACTCCTCCAAACTGCCAGGTAGTTGTGGGGCAGCTGGGGACCATCCTTCCTTCCCCTGGTGTCTTAGTGTTATTGTTTCTCCAAGCCGGTGCAGCTTCCTGTGGTGGCCCCAGCTGCCCTGCACCTTAGACGAGGTACAAATCCGGCTGAGTGGTGGAACTCCCCCTACAAACAGGAGGATAAAGTTGAGGGGGCCCTACGTCTGAGGGGAGTCGCATGCAGATTCCTAGTTCTTTCTAATTATTCAGCCTTTGGTTCCTTACTCAGCACACCCTTGGATTTGGGGTAAGTTGCGTCTGGGTAGAAGCACACTCAAGTGGTCTGAGAGTCTAGCAGCCTGTGCAACCCTTAGCGTGCATTGCCAAGGGCACACTAGGTCTGCCCCTGTTACGCCCACAGACCGTGTCTGGGAAACGGTGTTGCCATGGAAGAGCAGTTAGGTTTTCTGCAGCACTCGGCTCAGTACGCACATCCTGTGGAGTTTAGAAACCTCCTGATGAGGTGATCCAGGGCTAAGCTCTGCATGGCCTGGTCAACTGATGTGCTCACAGCTGTGCTGTAACCAGATACTGTTTTTTAATTGCCTCCTAGCCCCCTGCTGTCATGATGCAATATAACAGAGGTGTTTTGAGGATGTCGCAACTCATGTGTTCAGGAGAGGGGAACAAAGCTCCAAAAAATATCCAGGCAGTCACGTTGGCTTGCAGAGAGGTGTGTAGTTGGAGCAAATGTCTGTGCCTTAGTTCTGGATTCCTTCCAATAAAGGCACTGATGGTCCTATCCTGATGTCTCTGTTAGGGACCAAGTCTTGGCAATGGATGCCCTCTTTGGGATGACATCTACCCACTTTTGGCGTGAAATCTAGCCATGAGGCCAGATGCTGGTGGGCATTAGCTTCCTGGGGGTGCCTCCATGAGAGTCCAGCATTGCTCCCTGTAGTTATCTGTAAGGTTACCACAAGGAATTTTAAAGTGAAGCGTCGATCCTCAGTGGCTTTCCCTTGCTGCTGGCCACAAAGAATCCTAAAGCCATTTCGTAACAAGCACACAATAGATCCATGTATGAAAGGGGTGGCAGTATGCAAACTCCAAGAAGCAGTGAACTTCCAAATAGCAGTGCCTTTAGAAACACGTGTGCTTGGCATCAGCTCACACGCTCCCTGTGTATACGTAATACCAAGACTATTGGTGTGTGCTCACTGCTTGGTTTTTGCAGGTCTGTTAGGGGTGTGAATCTTTTTAAAGGCACAGATGTTGCTTCTGAGGCTCAGTTTGGGTGTCTTTGTTACTTTTTTTTTTTTTTTGCTGAAGACTCTCAGACAAAGAGATATGTGGAGGGATGGTTTGTACCTCTGCCTCCCTAAGGGACCTATTTCGTGAAGTGACAGTGTCCTGCTGGGGACTAGCTCTACTCAGAAGGATGTCAAAGATGGCAGGATTGGGCCATCATTTTTTTTTTTATATAACTGAACCACTTCATTGTTAGCTCATCATGTGAGCACTGCTTCTGTCTCTCTCTGCTGTTGGTTCTTTAAAAATGCCTTACTTTGATTTCTCCCTTCCCCTAACCAAAAAAATGTTAAAGTGGGTGATGCATTGCTTTGTACATGACTGGGGGGAAAAAACCTCTTCTGTGTTCTTGACCTTCAGGGCAATGTTCACCGGCGGGATGAGAGAAGCCAACCAAGATGTGATTGAACTGAAAGGTGTATCTGCAAAGGGACTGAAACACATAATAGACTTTGCTTACAGTGCTGAAGTGACTCTTGATCTGGATTGCATTCAGGATGTGCTGGGAGCTGCAGTCTTCCTCCAGATGGTGCCTGTAGTGGAGCTCTGTGAGGAGTTCCTGAAGTCTGCTATGAGTGTTGAGACATGTCTTAATATTGGGCAGATGGCCACTACCTTCAGCCTTGCGTCCTTGAAGGAGTCGGTGGACGCTTTCACCTTCAGGCACTTCCTCCAGATTTCGGAGGAAGAGGACTTCCTCCACCTGCCGCTAGAGCGCCTCGTCTTCTTCCTGCAGAGCAACAAGCTGAAGAGCTGCAGCGAAATAGATCTCTTCCGTGCTGCTGTCCGCTGGCTGCAATACGACCCATCCCGTCGTGCCAGTGCCAGCCAGGTGCTCTGCCACATTCGCTTCCCGCTCATGAAATCCTCCGAGCTGGTAGACAGCGTCCAGACCCTGGACATCATGGTGGAAGATGTCCTGTGTCGGCAGTATTTGCTGGAGGCTTTCAACTATCAGATCCTGCCCTTCCGCCAGCATGAGATGCAGTCCCCTAGGACCACCATTCGGTCGGATGTCCTGTCCCTCATCACCTTCGGTGGTACCCCTTACACAGACAATGACCGGACGGTGAGCTGCAAAGTGTACTATTTGCCGGACACCAGCATGCGCCAGTTCAAGGAGCTGACTGAGATGGAAGTGGGCAGCAGCCATTCCTGCGTGGCTGTGCTGGATAATTTTGTCTACGTGGTGGGAGGGCAGCATCTGCAGTACCGGAGCGGCGAGGGGGCCGTTGATATCTGCTACCGCTATGACCCTCACTTAAACCAGTGGCTGCGTATCCAGGCCATGCAGGAGAGCAGGATACAGTTCCAGCTGAACGTCTTGCATGGCCTGGTGTATGCCACGGGGGGCAGGAACCGGTCAGGGAGCTTGGCCTCTGTTGAGAAGTATTGCCCCAAAAACAACGAGTGGACATACGTGTGCTCCCTCAAGCGCAGGACGTGGGGGCATGCTGGGGCCACGGTGGGAGGCAAGCTGTACATCTCAGGGGGGTACGGGATATCTGTGGAAGACAAAAAAGCCTTGCACTGTTATGACCCGGCGGTTGATCAGTGGGAGTTTAAAACTCCAATGAACGAGCCTAGAGTCCTCCATGCCATGGTCAGTACAAACAGCAGGATTTATGCTCTGGGAGGCCGCATGGACCACGTCGACCGCTGTTTTGATGTCTTAGCTGTGGAATACTACGTGCCTGACACGGACCAGTGGACAACTGTGAGCCCGATGCGGGCAGGCCAGTCAGAGGCAGGTTGCTGCTTGTTAGAAAAGAAGATCTACATCGTGGGAGGCTACAACTGGCATCTCAACAATGTCACGAGCATTGTGCAAGTGTATAACACAGAGACTGATGAATGGGAAAGGGACCTGCATTTCCCTGAGTCTTTTGCTGGCATAGCATGTGGTCCAGTAATACTGCCACAAGTGACGACCCAGAGGTAGCCATGCGTGGCTGTGCCCCCCACAAAATCGCCTTCTGTGTTGCATGTTGTCAGGACACTGTGTTATTCCTTTGTGGTTGTTTGCAAATAATGTGCATTTTGTGGGTGAGGGAAGGAGGAAAATAGCTTGCATTCCCTTCCACCTTCCTCTCGTCTAGCAGTCTGGCAGCACATTCCATCAGGAGCACTTGTCAGCCAGTTAGACTTAACAGTTGCTGCAGCAACACGTGCTGTCTCATTCTGGGGGGGAAGAGGGCGTTTCTCCCCTTCTTTTTAACAACGTTTTGCATTACAAACACTGACCGCTCAGGAGTACTTGCTAAGGTACAGTGGTATGTTTAAATGTCCAGAGGTGACCTTCCGAAGTGTCTTCTGCTGCAAAAACTCATCACTGTGTGTTTTGTTGTGTTGTTTCATAGAACAAAACCAAAATCTTTATAACATACTGACCTCTGGAAGCAATAAGGGGATGCTAGGAACTAGGAGAGTTGAGGTGCTTGGATTCTGAAAGCATTCTTGCTTCTTTTCTTTATCCATTAGAGGGTAAATTCTCTCTGCCTTCCAAGAGTTTGTGTCACTTCTTTCCTCTTCCCCTTACGTTACAGATGAATGGACCCTCCCCTTCTCATCCCCACAGATCATTTAATATTCTAGTCAAAACGTGCCTATTTTATTGGGGCCCTCAAATGTGCATTGCACGACAAAACACTCTGGCAGCTTAGTATGGAAGCTGTATGTAAAAGGGTATGATTTTCTTAATTGCCAATACGCATTTGACTTCAACAGCAATAAGAATCCTGCAGCTGTTCAGCTGTGCTTGCACTCTGATATAGGCCAAGGGCACGTAGGGACTGCATTTTAGGACGCCATTGGCTGTGTCTTTCAAATCCCTTCACTTACATGTGTTCTTCCAAACTTCTTTTTAATACAACCAAAGAGGTGGAATGCTGCTTATCCAAAAGCTCCAAGGTTCCTTCTTAACTTAGAAATAAACTTGGGATCTCACTGCCACAGAAATCAGTGAAATGGCAAGTTTTGTTACCCTCAGCTGTTTTGTTTGTTAACAAGAGATCCATTGTGAAAGCGCTTTGCTTTTTGTGAAATGCATGGGGCTTTTTGCACACAGAATGCTACTTCTAGAATGTGTGTGTCGCCCCCTCCTTCTCCACCCATTTCTGTCTTCGAAACAGTTTGACCAGAGAGTACACTGGAAACCTCTCCTTTTACTGGGCATTTTGTTCCAAGGGGTTTGGATTCTTTCTGTACAGGAGATGCGACCTTTGGAGGAAGCAGGTGGGTTCTGGTATTATATAAATGCTGGACCATACTTTCAGCGGCAGTATACAATGCCTGTTTTGCTAATGTATCATTGCTCAGACCTGTTCAAAGCATGAGCTTCATACCTCAAGTTCTCTTGAAGATCATTGTTCTTTGAGAGTTAAATTATTTTGGATGCGATACAAATAAGGGTGCATGCTCCCTGGTAAAGCCCCAAACTTGACATGTTGAAATGATTTTGTGCCAATGTTACTGTATCACCCTGCCCTGGCTTGCCAGGAAACGATTAAAGATAAAGCCCCCATTTTGCTGCAAGATGCCAAAATCAATGTGTAAGCTCTGCTTTCTGGCTCTGCAGCAGTTAACAACGCTGCACCCGTTTGTGCTGACATTGATGCTAGTGCCCTAGAAACACTGCAAAAAAAAGGCTTATCAAATAAGGGACAAAATGTAAATGGAAACAGATGTAATCCATTAGGAGCCAGAAAGTAACAAAATCATGGAATCCCTTTTCATTAGCCTGCTCTGCCCATGTTTAAGACACTCTCTTAGGTTTCTAAACCCCAAAGGGAACCTGCCCTTTCTTCCTTATCTGTTTGCAAAATGCATCTATGTTTGTGTGAAAGAACCACTGGATTGCTTTTCCTTATTTTTGTTTAAACTTTCAAATCAGAATGTTTTCTTTGCCAGTAATGCAGTTTGGGACCTGACCTCTCCTGGCTTGCCAAGCTGCACAGACCCAGTATTCACAGGCCCTACAATAAGTAAACTGGATTGCTCACATGGTGGGTGCAGTGAGAGTCTGTTGGTAAAGGACTTGATTTATTTGTTCCTCTCAATCTTCCAAGATGGTGTGCTGAATTGTTGAGGGAGCAGAAGAAAAATAGACTTTATAATTGCAAAAAATAGTTCACCTTGTTTAAAAAAACTACAACAAAAAGAAGAATGAATTCCTGGAAGGATGGTTTTATAAAGGGTGGAGTCCACACATGCATCCTTCCAGAATGGACACTTATTACAAAAACCTGCTATAGCCTGGTAACTGGACCAAACTAGCCTGGTAAGTGGACTCCTTCCCCAACCTGATAGAGCAGAGGCAAGGGTGGGTTTCTGGAGTCCTGGGCTGGAGACTCGTGGCAGAGCAGTGCTATAATGAAATATTCTTTTATAGAAATAAAATATTTTTCATAAAGTCAAATGTAAAAGTTCTGGATGTTTTTAACTGAAAGGAAATGGAGTAAGACGTTTGCGATACTGTTGGTACGTAAGCTGCACACTAAAAGTGATTCCACTCCAGTGAAATGCATAGTGATGCCTTAGAGCTCTTACGTATGTAACCTCTGTGTTGCCCTGAGAATAAACTGGATTCTTTTGCTGTATGGCAGCAACTTGAACGAATGCAGGATCTGACCTGCAGTGATGCTGCTTTGTTTTCCCAGTTTAGCACTTTGACTCACAGGAGGGCTCAGCAGGAACATTGATGTAAGTTAGGAGTCTGTTCTCTGATAAACCTGATTTTAGACCATTTAGGTATTTGGAGGAGGCCTGATCTTTTGTGGAAGCACGTTCCTTCCCCTCTGCCCCAGGCCTGGCTTGCTTTGGGACTGTGCTGGGAACAATCTCCTGTTTGATACCAGCCTGTGGAGCTCGTCTGGATGATGCTGTGCATGCTGATTTTTGGTGGGCCAGGTAAAACAAAAGGACTGGCTTTGCTCTTTACTTCAGAACTCAGTTGTCGGCTGTTTGTCTGGTGGGCTGTGCTCGGTGAGATGCCCTGTACAAAAAGTCATTGGCCTGGGAGCCTCTCCCCGCTCAGAAGAACAAAGCCAAATAAGTGTTTGATTGTACTCCCAGTCATTTGTGGCTCAAAGCAGCAGTAAACATAGGGGCAAGCCTGACTAGGAGCTTGTTAAAATACATTGGAACAGATGGGGAGTGGTAAAAGCAAAGCGTCATTAGTTCTAGGTATTTGTGCAGAGTGCATGTGTCCCTTCAGAGTCTCCTGTCTGTGCCCAGATAATGGCCCCCATCCTCTCTGACATTTTATGGGCCTGAAAATGTACTTGAAGCTATAAAGGAAGAAAAATTAAGAGTGCCTGACAGTGTACAGAGTGTCCAGTGCTCAGGACTATCTTCTGCCTGCAGCCTTGTCATTTAACACTCCCCCAGAGCTCTGTCTGCTGGGAAATCTTGCCTCCGTTTCTCCCTGCAATAGAAGTTAGTTAATCCTCTGGGAACCAGCAAGCCTATCCTCAGACATATTTCCCAAGGCTCTTGCTGCAGTCCTCCAGGATTGAATAGTGGGATACTGTGCACGCTCTGATTTTAGAGTGGGATGGAGTACCTTCCACTAGCACTGAGCACGCTGCCAATGACTTAACATGACAAAATACATTTGCCTCTGTCCATGCAACCCACAGCAAATGTTCTCAGACACTCCCACCCTGGTGCATTGACCAGTTCCATCCACCTACCCCTCTTCCAGGGGTGGAGGAAAATGAGCACTGCAGCACACCCTGGAAGTCAGTAAACCGAGGATGTTGCAGTTCTGGATTCTCTGCTGCAGTGATTCTCAACCAAGGTGCCTTGAGCTCATTTCAGGGGTGCCCCAGAGTGCCACACAATATTGGCGCAGTTAGGTGTGCAAACATGACTCACGAGATAAACCCAGAGATTTCAAATAGGAATCCAGGCTGTTAAAAGCCTTCTAGCCTGTTGGGTGTTTTTTGAGTTCTCTGCGACAAGAATGACTGTTTTTTTCCTGTAATCAAAAATCGAGTGAAACCTGAGAGCTGGCATTGTCCAAGGGGTGCCTTGAGTCCAAAAAGGTTGAGAACCACTGGTTGAGAACACCTTGCTAGGCAGCACCCTCTGTGCTGTATTGGGCTCTAGCAACAGCACCTCTGCTGACTGCCACTCTGCAGCACATCATGGAGAGAAAATACCTGTGGTGAGGCCCTAAATTACTAAAACATTATCTGTATTTTTAAATCAAATTGTACAACAGAAAGTGTTCTAGTGTGCCAGGAAGCACTCTGGCAGTTGGAACCAAGCAACTCTCATCAAAATAAATGAACTCAGTATGGTTTGCAATGCACCTCCTGGTTTGATCCTCCGTCTTTTTTTTTTTTTCTATCTGGCATTACAAGTTTTAATTTGCAAAACTTGGCCAGTTACAATAGCCCTCCCTGTCATTTGTGTGACTTGACAGAGATTCACTGCAGGTGCTGCAAGGAGAGGGAGAAGCCAGCATGATTTAATAAAGCAGTGGCTGCGCTGGGCCCCTCTCATGGTGTTCAGGTGGGTGAGGGAGCAGTCTGTCACATTCACTGGAATGCTCCATCATCCTTGATCCCATCCCAGGCATTTGTAACTCTGCTATTGACCTTTGCTTTGGGAAGAAATTTGACCTGCAAGGTCTCCACCTGGGACTTGGTTTTTTAATGAAAAAAACCCCCAAGCCTCCAAAATTCCATCTGTTGTGGAGAATGCCGAGTCGCGCTCTGCATTTTAAGCAGTGCTGCACGTGCGCGCAGCATTCACACAGCAGACCCCCAAATTTTCTGTTTTTCATCCCAGACTAATAACCGAGTCTCACTAGGGCAAAGTCTGGTGCTTTGTGGATTGTTTTGGCTCTGCAGCGTTCTGCAGTGAGGTCTGGACCTTTTATTTATGAGCCCATTGCAATTCTAGATTCACGACCACTCAAACCTCGAACATTTTACCATGCTCTGCTGGGGTCTCTGCCATGGAACATGGCCTGGGGCAGCGCAGAGAGCATTGGCCAGGAGACCCATGTCTGCAACCTGAAATGAGGCGTTGATGGGAGGACAAAGGGTAAAGATAAAGATTTAGAAAGGAGGACAGGCAGCTTCAGGAGACCATAGGGTGCAATCCAAAACAGGAGACAGCCTCAGTGCTACAGCAAGTCTCTAAGTAAGTTTGTTTGCCGTGGAGAACAAATCAAAGCCTCTTGGCTTGGTCCCTGAGGCCTTGCAGTTGCTGTCTCATACCTACCCCTTGTCACATAATTAGACCTATTTTCTATGGCCTCTTACTAGTATATGCAAACCAAGAGCCAAGCTCAGCTCCTGGCTACACTGATGTAAATTTGGAGTACTTCCTCTGAAGTCGTTGGATTTCTCCCAGATCAACACTGAACTAACTAGAGTAGAATCTAGTCCCGCAGCTAAGAAGGGGCTGATGTGCATTGTCTTCTGGTCGCTTTGCTTTGGAAACATTCCCCAGAGGTGTGTTTCATATGATTATCACATACATTCTCATCAGGCCTCTATTCCGTGTCTTGTACAAAGACAGCTTGCCACTGTTTTGTCTTAAGTACAGCATAGTTTCTCTCCAGCTCACTAGCATGGTCTGATAACTCAAAGCTGGAGTGCTGTTTCAACAGGCAGCCTTTTTAAGGGTATAATTTTACTGGTTCAACATCTATTCATCTCAGTGAACCAAATTCTCATGTTCAGATGAAATGGGCTAATGGCAGCAGTATGAAGCTGTGTCATACAATGCGTTTTTCAGGCTTATTGAGGGTTGAGAGAGCAGCTCATTTAGTAGGGCAGTTTGTGCACTAAAACCACCTGCTTTGTATGTGTGATACAGGGGCCTGGTCTGTAGGAAGGAATCGATGCTAGTGAATGTTGGCAGCTTCCTAGGAAGCAAATGCAAGCAGATGCTAGGGGATGGGTGCGCTGCAGCCAGTGAGGCAGGTGGGAATGCATTCTGCTTGCTTAGGCCAGAACTTCGTGTCCTCTGCTTCTCTCTAGGTCAGCGTGCCTTGTTCTGCTAAGATCTAGATTGCAAAGCGGTTACCGAAATCTGCTCAAAGTGCTTGTTCGACAGGGGTAGGAAATGGTTGATATTTTTTTAACCCCCCTCTTCCCCCACAAAAGCTGACACGCATTTGCATCTCATTCGTTATTTGTAGAAACGAGGACAGCTGGCTGGTGTTACCTGCGGTAGCCGTTCTCCACTCACCACACGAAAATGCTGTGTTTGAGACTTCTTGTCAGGATTTGAGACTTTTAGGATGCCTCAGATATGGGAAAGACTGTTGTTTGATGTCCAGGGCTGCAGCTGTGGGGGAAGTCCACTCTTACATTGCCTATCATGCTAAGATAGAAACTATTCTAGCTTTTATAACAAGGCGTGAACAATATCTTTATGAAATGCAGAAAAAGCAAGCCTTGTTTCCATGACTCTATTCATTAGATAGTCTCGAGCCAGGGCCTTGAAAATAGCTGAAGAGCTGTGTTTGGTTTCTTTGGACAGATGATAAGTGGTTAGTTAAACTGCTTGAAGCTCGGAGTCTGTCATTTGGGAATCCATCCACAGTGCAAAGTTAGGGATCGCATTCTGTTACGGACGGGGGTTTCAGAGAGAAGAACTGGAGGTGGAGTGGATGAGTCTGAAACAGCAAAGGGATCATTAAAACCTTGCTAGAAATGGCAGCTGTTCTGAGAGTCACTGACCCTGTATCAGGAAGGAAACTAAGCTTGCTAGTGAGTCCAGCCCTGTTGGCAAAGCATTGGAAATGGTTGACCCCATGACTCCTAAGTGTGTGCTCCAAGTTCAGTTGTGCTCACCTGCCTTCCTGAACCTGGACTCAGCTCTGCACCTAGGATTGTGGGTGTTGGCTGAATTAGGGCCTTAATGACTGAAGCCGTGCAGCTGGGTTGATCTGTCCTACAAACTTCTACCAACATAACTGTCAGTCTGGGGCATTAAAAGACGTGACCCCACTGGCTAGAACTGTACCTGCAGAAACGCCTTGTGTAGACACAGATATCTTGCAGAAAACAGACCTTTGACCAGTGTGGCGTATGTGTTCAGGGAAGTACTAGTACAGGGCAGAGTTTTAATGCTGTAGCTGCTGCTCCACTTGGATGGCTTTGCTGATATAGGATGCTAGCATTGCTATACTGGGAAGCTGCTACGAGTGTAAACCTCTGAGATTTGGAGTGCATCCAGCGTTGGGGAGGAAACCATTTCCTTGGGAGCACTCTCAGTCTGCAGAGAGCTCCTGCTTGTACGAGTGAAAATGACCGTCACAAAAAGGAAGCAAGTGGCACTTGGCAACTGCTGGAATTTTCCAGACGTGCTCATCTATTTGCCCAGCAGGCCCCAACTCAACTGTTTTGTTTCATCCCCCTTCCAGTTTTTGTTACCTCAAATATAAAGTCTACTGGCAGAAAAGCTTTTCATTTGGACTTAATGTTGTGCTAGGCAAGGAAACCACAGTGATGAGGCCTAGCTCCTGGCACCAGTGCTGATGAATTAAACCGGTAAGCACTGATGCGGTGGTGACAAAGTGGACCAGATAGAAATGGTCCACATTGCTGGAGGCAGGGCTGGCGAAGGACCATCCCCATAACACCCACGATGGCACTTTTCTTACATGCTTATTTCGGGAATCGTGTGCACACCTAACAGCCGTGGCACCCTGGATGAGAATCACTGATCTAAGGTTTTGTGATTTTTAGTCTAACCCAAGACATGTTTCCATGGGCAAATGCAGAAACTGAGCAGAGCTGTCTGGAAGCCAGATTCTTGCAGCTGATCCACTAAGTTACCATGTGCTTTGATGAGGACTACTGTAGTGTGAGCTTTATCTAATGTACAGTAAATGAGTGTTCAGAGAGATCTGCAAAGGACTTTTGGTTTCCAAGACTGTTACATATGCACTTTAATACTTACCTCTGGTGTTGAACCACACGATTTAAATACAAAAATATTCTCTGCCACTTTATACAATGCAAGTAATGGCACTTAATTTACTGAGCCTTGATTTAGCAGAAAACTGTGGAAAAGGGTTTGTTTTTTTTACTTGCCTTTCTGTCCAATATACAACTTTGCTTTGTGATATTGTAATCCATCATCGGTAAAAGTATTTGCCAGTTTTCTATTTGTTTCAATAAAGTGCATGTCTCTTACTGCTGCCTCAGGTTTTTAATGCCCACCGAAAATATGCATGAAAATAACATTTCATCTTCCCCTTCTGTACAGCCATTTCTAGGGTGCAGCATGATTGCATCTTTACTAGCTCACAGCAATACTGGATCTTAGTTGAATGGCCAGAAGCAAAGAAGCCATATTCACTTTATGTTGCAATGAGAATTTAGTTATGTGGCCCACCATCCAGATTGGGGATGGGATGAAGAATGCTCACCCTAGCTGCTTTTGCCTGTTGAGAAAAACGGTGTATCCAAACACCGTCGAACTACCTAATGCTTCTGTGGGGCACAAGTCCAAGTATTGATTCTGAGAAAAGTAACTCCATATGGCAGTCCTTGGTATGATTGCCAAAGTATTACAAAGCATTGAAAGATAAAAGGCTTGTCAAAATTAAAATGATTTCTGAGGAATCCAGGATTACTTTCATGTTTTTATAAATCCTGTTAAAAGACTGGAAAAGAAAATAGTGCTGAGAGCATGGTAAGCGGTTGGTGCAGCCTCCGGAATGGTGTTCAGTGCTGGTGTTGAATCTCAAGCGAAAGCAGAAAAACAAATCCAGAAATGGAGGACAAAAAAACGATGAAGGTGCTGAAGAAGTTTTTGATGTGAGGAAAGCTGAATGATTGGAGTCTGCTTAGGTTGGCAAGAGGAACATGGTGGGCCATGTCTTGGCTGCCCTAGAGACTGCCATTTTCTGATATTGGAGCTGGTCTGCGACCCATAGACTCAGTAGAGAGGTTGGAGCTGCATTTCAATGATGTGTGAAGTCAGCCCTGTATGTACACCCTGGAAATGCCTTGAGAGCCAACATCTGGATAAACAAATGTTGTATCAGCATAACGAATTATAATCAGTATCTAGAGGGATAGAAGGGCATAGGGGACTGCAACCCAGGGTAGCTTGAAACCTCCCAGCAGAGAACCTGGGAGAGATTGCAGTGAGACAAGAAGGGCGTACTCACGTTTGGGTCTGGAATGGGGATGCATCTGCTTGTGAAAGCTGCAGGTTCGTGGAGATGGATGTGGCTTGTGCACAAGAGCAACAGGAGTGCAGCGCCCCACTGACCGTGTCTGCTTCAGAACAAAGTTCTGTTCCTCGTCTGCAAGGCATTTCCATACCAGCACGTGTAGAAGGAGGTAGGTACACCCCTAGGGAGCCCTGCCATAGCTTTCCAGCAAGGTCTCGCTGCTCTCATGTAGCCCATATGTGCTCAAGGTGAAAACGGGGGAAAGGCATATAAACAACATTCATTGGCACCAGCTCCTCATTTTGTCCAATACGTGGCATATATCATTTGATGGGAAAGGGAACCCTGGCGCCGATGTGAAGTGCCTTCTTGCCAAGCCTTAATGCAATCAAGATTTACATTGTCTGCCAGGTCATGCACTCAGCAGCAGTCCAGATCCACCCACACCCCAAAATGTGTTGCTGTGAGTGGGAGAGAGACTCCAGAAGCAAACAAAGGATTGCTTTACTAAAAGGAAGTTTATTAAACAAATGGTTTGAAAATCACAGGCTGTGAAAGTCAAGGGAGAAGGTTGGGTTATCACTTGTAACGCAACTGATCAGTCTAAAGAGGGAAAGCCACAAGGTAAAGACCTGGGCAAAACATTCTCTACATCTCTGCACCACAACGGAGCAGAGGTCAGAGGAGGGTAAAGGTTCTTCTGCCGTGGAGTGAAAGCTAAGCGAGGAACTGTCTCTCCTACCTGATGCTCAGTCCCCAAAAGAGAGGAATCTATTGAGTTCAATTTTTAGCACTTACTCTTGCCATGGCCAGCATGGGCAGATTGATACTAGGGTCTAGGGATAATTGCTGTTGCCTTCATTGCTAGAAACAAATTTTTCTTCCTCAGGCAAAAATAAATGTATTTAATGAGTTTCAAAAATAATTCACAAGACCTTTACCTGCATTAGTATTTTCGATCCATTATGCAGATTGTGCACTGTTCATAATATTGTACAGTCGATTCCATTTACTTCGATGGACTGCAGTTAATTATTAAGATGTTTGCTGTTTATCTCATTATTTACTCTTGTTTAATAACATATTTGCTACTAAGTTATGACTTTTAATAAAGCACAGGTTAGCAAATAGAATTTAAGGTAAAATATTACCTTCCAGTTTAAAGCAACAATAATTACTTGTGCTATTTATAGACACAGTTACAGCCAACACAGCTTTGTAATGGCAACTAATGATCTTTTATTTATTTATTTTTGTCAAAGGGAGGGCTCTTGGGCAGATGAAGTGGTGTGGAAGGGGTCACCCAGCTGGTCAGTGACAGAGCTTGAAATTATCTGGGTCTGCTGAGCTGATCTGATCGCTTGGCCATCCCAAAACACCATTGTACAAAAGTCCATTAGAACTGCTGGGGCTGGGGGGGGAAGGTGACGGGATGGTTCCCCAGAACTGAGGCTGCCCCTTCATCTCAGCTGCCTCAAAAGGAGGAAGCGTAAAGGCTAATGTGTAGGTGTTGGGAAACATTAGCATTGTCAGGATTTATTAGTGTCTACTGCATGGGTCTCGCGTATCACAGCGCTTTAGACCAAGACAACATGAACGCAGCTGGAAGGGATAGCTTAGCAACCTAAGCTGCTGTTTGAAACAGCAAGGCTCCCTGCAACTACCGGCTCAAATCCCAGCAGGGTCATCTTTGCCTCGCAGCCTGCTCTCCCGTCAGAGATGTTGAGCTCTGGGCGTCTTGCTGTGGGTAGGTCATCCAAGGCCCTGTCTGCAGAGTGGATGTGACCAGTCCAAGGGCACACTTCCTTAGTGTACAGGTCCATCCGGAGGAGCAGGAGGCGCCTGTCTAGAGACACACGAGCGAGGATGGGTGTCGTGACCGTCAGGCCAAGGGGCATGCCTGAAGGAAGACATGCCTCCACTGGGAGAAAGACAAGGCTTTTTCCACTATCATTTAGATGAGAACTTCCTCTGATTCAGCCCACAGGACACTTACACAGGCCAGGAACTAACAGGCTGGTTCTGTGATCTACACCGTGCTAAGCCTCCCAGCTTTACTCCATGTCTTGGTATCCAACTGCTGTATCACCTCCACCATGCCTAATGCCCTGCACCCTCTTGCTGAGGTACTGCCAAGGACCAAGCCCAGGGCCCCTGCTGCACCCGTGCCTGGTACCAATGCATCCAGCCTCGTTATGGTGACAGGGGCGGGGGGGGTGGAGCAATTGGGAGAGGGGAAGCAAGCAAGAAGAGGAATGTAGCATAGGGGAACCACGCACAAGCCACCAGGCCAAGCAACCCCAGGCTTTGCGCATGCGCACTGTCCTCCATCCCTGGCCCAAGCCCTGCGCGTGCGCAATACTGCACGCCGCATTCCCTCTTTCCACCCGCCCCTCGGCGCATGCGCCTTCGGCCCCCTCACCCCCGTGAGCCGCGCAGGCGCGCTGAGGCCCGCCTCCACCGGCCCTCCCCCTGCGCATGCGTCGTGCCCCCTCCGGCGCGGGGAGGGGGATGCGGACGGGGGAAGATGGCGGCCTCGAACAACCCGCGGAAATTCAGCGAGAAGATCGCTCTGCACAACCAGAAGCAGGCGGAGGAGACGGCGGCCTTCGAGGAGGTCATGAAGGACCTGAGCCTCACGCGGGCCCATCGGGTAAGCGCGGCGCGCGCGGCCGGACCCTCCGGAGCGCTGCTGCCCCCTGGCGGCGGGGCGGGGCGGGGCGGCTGGGTCGGACCATTGTGC
This sequence comes from Crocodylus porosus, assembly GCF_001723895.1. Lineage (NCBI taxonomy): Eukaryota > Metazoa > Chordata > Crocodylia > Crocodylidae > Crocodylus > Crocodylus porosus. The sequence continues at coordinate 2,080,906 of NW_017728919.1, read as the reverse complement.
GGTGGGGCGCTGCGGGTACCCCCTCTGCGGGAAGTAGCCGCCCCCACATTTGGGGAGGGGGGCGGCCCAGAGCATCCCCCTGGGTGCGGGCGTGCGCGGACCTCAGAGCGGGCCACCTGCTCTGCA
>NW_017728919.1:2039499-2080769 GCF_001723895.1 Crocodylus porosus | reverse complement strand
GATAAACCCAGAGATTTCAAATAGGAATCCAGGCTGTTAAAAGCCTTCTAGCCTGTTGGGTGTTTTTTGAGTTCTCTGCGACAAGAATGACTGTTTTTTTCCTGTAATCAAAAATCGAGTGAAACCTGAGAGCTGGCATTGTCCAAGGGGTGCCTTGAGTCCAAAAAGGTTGAGAACCACTGGTTGAGAACACCTTGCTAGGCAGCACCCTCTGTGCTGTATTGGGCTCTAGCAACAGCACCTCTGCTGACTGCCACTCTGCAGCACATCATGGAGAGAAAATACCTGTGGTGAGGCCCTAAATTACTAAAACATTATCTGTATTTTTAAATCAAATTGTACAACAGAAAGTGTTCTAGTGTGCCAGGAAGCACTCTGGCAGTTGGAACCAAGCAACTCTCATCAAAATAAATGAACTCAGTATGGTTTGCAATGCACCTCCTGGTTTGATCCTCCGTCTTTTTTTTTTTTTCTATCTGGCATTACAAGTTTTAATTTGCAAAACTTGGCCAGTTACAATAGCCCTCCCTGTCATTTGTGTGACTTGACAGAGATTCACTGCAGGTGCTGCAAGGAGAGGGAGAAGCCAGCATGATTTAATAAAGCAGTGGCTGCGCTGGGCCCCTCTCATGGTGTTCAGGTGGGTGAGGGAGCAGTCTGTCACATTCACTGGAATGCTCCATCATCCTTGATCCCATCCCAGGCATTTGTAACTCTGCTATTGACCTTTGCTTTGGGAAGAAATTTGACCTGCAAGGTCTCCACCTGGGACTTGGTTTTTTAATGAAAAAAACCCCCAAGCCTCCAAAATTCCATCTGTTGTGGAGAATGCCGAGTCGCGCTCTGCATTTTAAGCAGTGCTGCACGTGCGCGCAGCATTCACACAGCAGACCCCCAAATTTTCTGTTTTTCATCCCAGACTAATAACCGAGTCTCACTAGGGCAAAGTCTGGTGCTTTGTGGATTGTTTTGGCTCTGCAGCGTTCTGCAGTGAGGTCTGGACCTTTTATTTATGAGCCCATTGCAATTCTAGATTCACGACCACTCAAACCTCGAACATTTTACCATGCTCTGCTGGGGTCTCTGCCATGGAACATGGCCTGGGGCAGCGCAGAGAGCATTGGCCAGGAGACCCATGTCTGCAACCTGAAATGAGGCGTTGATGGGAGGACAAAGGGTAAAGATAAAGATTTAGAAAGGAGGACAGGCAGCTTCAGGAGACCATAGGGTGCAATCCAAAACAGGAGACAGCCTCAGTGCTACAGCAAGTCTCTAAGTAAGTTTGTTTGCCGTGGAGAACAAATCAAAGCCTCTTGGCTTGGTCCCTGAGGCCTTGCAGTTGCTGTCTCATACCTACCCCTTGTCACATAATTAGACCTATTTTCTATGGCCTCTTACTAGTATATGCAAACCAAGAGCCAAGCTCAGCTCCTGGCTACACTGATGTAAATTTGGAGTACTTCCTCTGAAGTCGTTGGATTTCTCCCAGATCAACACTGAACTAACTAGAGTAGAATCTAGTCCCGCAGCTAAGAAGGGGCTGATGTGCATTGTCTTCTGGTCGCTTTGCTTTGGAAACATTCCCCAGAGGTGTGTTTCATATGATTATCACATACATTCTCATCAGGCCTCTATTCCGTGTCTTGTACAAAGACAGCTTGCCACTGTTTTGTCTTAAGTACAGCATAGTTTCTCTCCAGCTCACTAGCATGGTCTGATAACTCAAAGCTGGAGTGCTGTTTCAACAGGCAGCCTTTTTAAGGGTATAATTTTACTGGTTCAACATCTATTCATCTCAGTGAACCAAATTCTCATGTTCAGATGAAATGGGCTAATGGCAGCAGTATGAAGCTGTGTCATACAATGCGTTTTTCAGGCTTATTGAGGGTTGAGAGAGCAGCTCATTTAGTAGGGCAGTTTGTGCACTAAAACCACCTGCTTTGTATGTGTGATACAGGGGCCTGGTCTGTAGGAAGGAATCGATGCTAGTGAATGTTGGCAGCTTCCTAGGAAGCAAATGCAAGCAGATGCTAGGGGATGGGTGCGCTGCAGCCAGTGAGGCAGGTGGGAATGCATTCTGCTTGCTTAGGCCAGAACTTCGTGTCCTCTGCTTCTCTCTAGGTCAGCGTGCCTTGTTCTGCTAAGATCTAGATTGCAAAGCGGTTACCGAAATCTGCTCAAAGTGCTTGTTCGACAGGGGTAGGAAATGGTTGATATTTTTTTAACCCCCCTCTTCCCCCACAAAAGCTGACACGCATTTGCATCTCATTCGTTATTTGTAGAAACGAGGACAGCTGGCTGGTGTTACCTGCGGTAGCCGTTCTCCACTCACCACACGAAAATGCTGTGTTTGAGACTTCTTGTCAGGATTTGAGACTTTTAGGATGCCTCAGATATGGGAAAGACTGTTGTTTGATGTCCAGGGCTGCAGCTGTGGGGGAAGTCCACTCTTACATTGCCTATCATGCTAAGATAGAAACTATTCTAGCTTTTATAACAAGGCGTGAACAATATCTTTATGAAATGCAGAAAAAGCAAGCCTTGTTTCCATGACTCTATTCATTAGATAGTCTCGAGCCAGGGCCTTGAAAATAGCTGAAGAGCTGTGTTTGGTTTCTTTGGACAGATGATAAGTGGTTAGTTAAACTGCTTGAAGCTCGGAGTCTGTCATTTGGGAATCCATCCACAGTGCAAAGTTAGGGATCGCATTCTGTTACGGACGGGGGTTTCAGAGAGAAGAACTGGAGGTGGAGTGGATGAGTCTGAAACAGCAAAGGGATCATTAAAACCTTGCTAGAAATGGCAGCTGTTCTGAGAGTCACTGACCCTGTATCAGGAAGGAAACTAAGCTTGCTAGTGAGTCCAGCCCTGTTGGCAAAGCATTGGAAATGGTTGACCCCATGACTCCTAAGTGTGTGCTCCAAGTTCAGTTGTGCTCACCTGCCTTCCTGAACCTGGACTCAGCTCTGCACCTAGGATTGTGGGTGTTGGCTGAATTAGGGCCTTAATGACTGAAGCCGTGCAGCTGGGTTGATCTGTCCTACAAACTTCTACCAACATAACTGTCAGTCTGGGGCATTAAAAGACGTGACCCCACTGGCTAGAACTGTACCTGCAGAAACGCCTTGTGTAGACACAGATATCTTGCAGAAAACAGACCTTTGACCAGTGTGGCGTATGTGTTCAGGGAAGTACTAGTACAGGGCAGAGTTTTAATGCTGTAGCTGCTGCTCCACTTGGATGGCTTTGCTGATATAGGATGCTAGCATTGCTATACTGGGAAGCTGCTACGAGTGTAAACCTCTGAGATTTGGAGTGCATCCAGCGTTGGGGAGGAAACCATTTCCTTGGGAGCACTCTCAGTCTGCAGAGAGCTCCTGCTTGTACGAGTGAAAATGACCGTCACAAAAAGGAAGCAAGTGGCACTTGGCAACTGCTGGAATTTTCCAGACGTGCTCATCTATTTGCCCAGCAGGCCCCAACTCAACTGTTTTGTTTCATCCCCCTTCCAGTTTTTGTTACCTCAAATATAAAGTCTACTGGCAGAAAAGCTTTTCATTTGGACTTAATGTTGTGCTAGGCAAGGAAACCACAGTGATGAGGCCTAGCTCCTGGCACCAGTGCTGATGAATTAAACCGGTAAGCACTGATGCGGTGGTGACAAAGTGGACCAGATAGAAATGGTCCACATTGCTGGAGGCAGGGCTGGCGAAGGACCATCCCCATAACACCCACGATGGCACTTTTCTTACATGCTTATTTCGGGAATCGTGTGCACACCTAACAGCCGTGGCACCCTGGATGAGAATCACTGATCTAAGGTTTTGTGATTTTTAGTCTAACCCAAGACATGTTTCCATGGGCAAATGCAGAAACTGAGCAGAGCTGTCTGGAAGCCAGATTCTTGCAGCTGATCCACTAAGTTACCATGTGCTTTGATGAGGACTACTGTAGTGTGAGCTTTATCTAATGTACAGTAAATGAGTGTTCAGAGAGATCTGCAAAGGACTTTTGGTTTCCAAGACTGTTACATATGCACTTTAATACTTACCTCTGGTGTTGAACCACACGATTTAAATACAAAAATATTCTCTGCCACTTTATACAATGCAAGTAATGGCACTTAATTTACTGAGCCTTGATTTAGCAGAAAACTGTGGAAAAGGGTTTGTTTTTTTTACTTGCCTTTCTGTCCAATATACAACTTTGCTTTGTGATATTGTAATCCATCATCGGTAAAAGTATTTGCCAGTTTTCTATTTGTTTCAATAAAGTGCATGTCTCTTACTGCTGCCTCAGGTTTTTAATGCCCACCGAAAATATGCATGAAAATAACATTTCATCTTCCCCTTCTGTACAGCCATTTCTAGGGTGCAGCATGATTGCATCTTTACTAGCTCACAGCAATACTGGATCTTAGTTGAATGGCCAGAAGCAAAGAAGCCATATTCACTTTATGTTGCAATGAGAATTTAGTTATGTGGCCCACCATCCAGATTGGGGATGGGATGAAGAATGCTCACCCTAGCTGCTTTTGCCTGTTGAGAAAAACGGTGTATCCAAACACCGTCGAACTACCTAATGCTTCTGTGGGGCACAAGTCCAAGTATTGATTCTGAGAAAAGTAACTCCATATGGCAGTCCTTGGTATGATTGCCAAAGTATTACAAAGCATTGAAAGATAAAAGGCTTGTCAAAATTAAAATGATTTCTGAGGAATCCAGGATTACTTTCATGTTTTTATAAATCCTGTTAAAAGACTGGAAAAGAAAATAGTGCTGAGAGCATGGTAAGCGGTTGGTGCAGCCTCCGGAATGGTGTTCAGTGCTGGTGTTGAATCTCAAGCGAAAGCAGAAAAACAAATCCAGAAATGGAGGACAAAAAAACGATGAAGGTGCTGAAGAAGTTTTTGATGTGAGGAAAGCTGAATGATTGGAGTCTGCTTAGGTTGGCAAGAGGAACATGGTGGGCCATGTCTTGGCTGCCCTAGAGACTGCCATTTTCTGATATTGGAGCTGGTCTGCGACCCATAGACTCAGTAGAGAGGTTGGAGCTGCATTTCAATGATGTGTGAAGTCAGCCCTGTATGTACACCCTGGAAATGCCTTGAGAGCCAACATCTGGATAAACAAATGTTGTATCAGCATAACGAATTATAATCAGTATCTAGAGGGATAGAAGGGCATAGGGGACTGCAACCCAGGGTAGCTTGAAACCTCCCAGCAGAGAACCTGGGAGAGATTGCAGTGAGACAAGAAGGGCGTACTCACGTTTGGGTCTGGAATGGGGATGCATCTGCTTGTGAAAGCTGCAGGTTCGTGGAGATGGATGTGGCTTGTGCACAAGAGCAACAGGAGTGCAGCGCCCCACTGACCGTGTCTGCTTCAGAACAAAGTTCTGTTCCTCGTCTGCAAGGCATTTCCATACCAGCACGTGTAGAAGGAGGTAGGTACACCCCTAGGGAGCCCTGCCATAGCTTTCCAGCAAGGTCTCGCTGCTCTCATGTAGCCCATATGTGCTCAAGGTGAAAACGGGGGAAAGGCATATAAACAACATTCATTGGCACCAGCTCCTCATTTTGTCCAATACGTGGCATATATCATTTGATGGGAAAGGGAACCCTGGCGCCGATGTGAAGTGCCTTCTTGCCAAGCCTTAATGCAATCAAGATTTACATTGTCTGCCAGGTCATGCACTCAGCAGCAGTCCAGATCCACCCACACCCCAAAATGTGTTGCTGTGAGTGGGAGAGAGACTCCAGAAGCAAACAAAGGATTGCTTTACTAAAAGGAAGTTTATTAAACAAATGGTTTGAAAATCACAGGCTGTGAAAGTCAAGGGAGAAGGTTGGGTTATCACTTGTAACGCAACTGATCAGTCTAAAGAGGGAAAGCCACAAGGTAAAGACCTGGGCAAAACATTCTCTACATCTCTGCACCACAACGGAGCAGAGGTCAGAGGAGGGTAAAGGTTCTTCTGCCGTGGAGTGAAAGCTAAGCGAGGAACTGTCTCTCCTACCTGATGCTCAGTCCCCAAAAGAGAGGAATCTATTGAGTTCAATTTTTAGCACTTACTCTTGCCATGGCCAGCATGGGCAGATTGATACTAGGGTCTAGGGATAATTGCTGTTGCCTTCATTGCTAGAAACAAATTTTTCTTCCTCAGGCAAAAATAAATGTATTTAATGAGTTTCAAAAATAATTCACAAGACCTTTACCTGCATTAGTATTTTCGATCCATTATGCAGATTGTGCACTGTTCATAATATTGTACAGTCGATTCCATTTACTTCGATGGACTGCAGTTAATTATTAAGATGTTTGCTGTTTATCTCATTATTTACTCTTGTTTAATAACATATTTGCTACTAAGTTATGACTTTTAATAAAGCACAGGTTAGCAAATAGAATTTAAGGTAAAATATTACCTTCCAGTTTAAAGCAACAATAATTACTTGTGCTATTTATAGACACAGTTACAGCCAACACAGCTTTGTAATGGCAACTAATGATCTTTTATTTATTTATTTTTGTCAAAGGGAGGGCTCTTGGGCAGATGAAGTGGTGTGGAAGGGGTCACCCAGCTGGTCAGTGACAGAGCTTGAAATTATCTGGGTCTGCTGAGCTGATCTGATCGCTTGGCCATCCCAAAACACCATTGTACAAAAGTCCATTAGAACTGCTGGGGCTGGGGGGGGAAGGTGACGGGATGGTTCCCCAGAACTGAGGCTGCCCCTTCATCTCAGCTGCCTCAAAAGGAGGAAGCGTAAAGGCTAATGTGTAGGTGTTGGGAAACATTAGCATTGTCAGGATTTATTAGTGTCTACTGCATGGGTCTCGCGTATCACAGCGCTTTAGACCAAGACAACATGAACGCAGCTGGAAGGGATAGCTTAGCAACCTAAGCTGCTGTTTGAAACAGCAAGGCTCCCTGCAACTACCGGCTCAAATCCCAGCAGGGTCATCTTTGCCTCGCAGCCTGCTCTCCCGTCAGAGATGTTGAGCTCTGGGCGTCTTGCTGTGGGTAGGTCATCCAAGGCCCTGTCTGCAGAGTGGATGTGACCAGTCCAAGGGCACACTTCCTTAGTGTACAGGTCCATCCGGAGGAGCAGGAGGCGCCTGTCTAGAGACACACGAGCGAGGATGGGTGTCGTGACCGTCAGGCCAAGGGGCATGCCTGAAGGAAGACATGCCTCCACTGGGAGAAAGACAAGGCTTTTTCCACTATCATTTAGATGAGAACTTCCTCTGATTCAGCCCACAGGACACTTACACAGGCCAGGAACTAACAGGCTGGTTCTGTGATCTACACCGTGCTAAGCCTCCCAGCTTTACTCCATGTCTTGGTATCCAACTGCTGTATCACCTCCACCATGCCTAATGCCCTGCACCCTCTTGCTGAGGTACTGCCAAGGACCAAGCCCAGGGCCCCTGCTGCACCCGTGCCTGGTACCAATGCATCCAGCCTCGTTATGGTGACAGGGGCGGGGGGGGTGGAGCAATTGGGAGAGGGGAAGCAAGCAAGAAGAGGAATGTAGCATAGGGGAACCACGCACAAGCCACCAGGCCAAGCAACCCCAGGCTTTGCGCATGCGCACTGTCCTCCATCCCTGGCCCAAGCCCTGCGCGTGCGCAATACTGCACGCCGCATTCCCTCTTTCCACCCGCCCCTCGGCGCATGCGCCTTCGGCCCCCTCACCCCCGTGAGCCGCGCAGGCGCGCTGAGGCCCGCCTCCACCGGCCCTCCCCCTGCGCATGCGTCGTGCCCCCTCCGGCGCGGGGAGGGGGATGCGGACGGGGGAAGATGGCGGCCTCGAACAACCCGCGGAAATTCAGCGAGAAGATCGCTCTGCACAACCAGAAGCAGGCGGAGGAGACGGCGGCCTTCGAGGAGGTCATGAAGGACCTGAGCCTCACGCGGGCCCATCGGGTAAGCGCGGCGCGCGCGGCCGGACCCTCCGGAGCGCTGCTGCCCCCTGGCGGCGGGGCGGGGCGGGGCGGCTGGGTCGGACCATTGTGCGGTGGGGCGCTGCGGGTACCCCCTCTGCGGGAAGTAGCCGCCCCCACATTTGGGGAGGGGGGCGGCCCAGAGCATCCCCCTGGGTGCGGGCGTGCGCGGACCTCAGAGCGGGCCACCTGCTCTGCTGGGCTGCAGCCGCCTCTGCCTCGCCCTGGGTGGAGGGTTGGGGGGTGGTCTGAAGGGGATGCTCTGAGGGGAGGGGGTGTTGGGAGGGGGGTGTTCTGGGTGTGCGAGTGCCCCCCCATGCCCCTCTAGTGCAAGGGCACCATTGTGGGGCTTGGCTGACAGGTGTTGTCATGTGCCAGGGTCGCTGCCCCCCGTGAGGTGTCCTCCCTGTGTCCGCTCTGGAGGCTTGGTGTGCTGGGGCATCAAGCTTCCCTGGCACGGGTCTGGCGAGATGATGCCCCACCCCGGCTTGTCCCCACTTCTTCGGTGCAGCTTTTGCTCTTCCGAGCAGGCGCGGGAGCCAGTGGGTTCCCTGGTCGGACCGCAGGGCTGGGTTGGTTGTGAAAAGGGGGAAAAACCGCATCCTTTGCACCTCATGTTTGGAGTAGGGGAAGTATTTCCCCAGGCTGGAGGAAAGGCCCATTGCTTGTGTCGGTCCGTCTTGGCCCCGCTCCGGCTGACCTGCGGGGTGGCGTTTGAGGAGGACGCTGTGTGTGGTTACTCCTGGAGTGAGCTGAGGGTGCCCTGCGAGCGGGCCCATGCTGTTTGCAGCCCATGGTGCGGCGCGGCACGGCGCGGCATGGTAAGCTGGACTCGGTCACGAGTCCGCGTGCGTGCGTGCCAGCCCCGCACGTTTTGGCCCTCTGGAAACTTCCTGGGGTTTGGGCAGCCTCCGGAGGATGCCTGACACAGTCCTTTACTGTTTCCTCTGGTCAGTAATGTTGGGTGCTGCTCCTTTGTGAGTTCGGGTGATCTTGCAGGGCTCGCAGATCCAGATCCAAGCTCTTCCTAGCAGTGTTGTTCCAGAGCTGAGTCTGAATTGTATTTATTTGTTTGTTTTATTTTTAGAGGAAACTAATGTCTAGTTCAGGAAACTGGCATTGAGCAAGTGACCTGAGCTGAATAACTTGTTTGGGGATTCTGGGTACTGAAGTGATGGAAATGTTGACCAAATAGTGGAGCAAAATGTCTCCTTTGTGGATGTCGGTCTTTTTCTTCTTCTTTTTTTTTTTTATTAAATTGTCTGATTTTTCTCTGTGTGTAAAAAGCAATATGAAAATAAAGAGGGGGTTAAGCAATATGAAAATAAAGAGGGGGTTTTTATTTGCTCTCAGATTTGCTTGGCAACCAAACCCTTTGTCGTCAGCTTGAAAATGCATTATTCAGTTTGTGGAAAGAACCCAAAATTTGTCTTTTTCATTCTTAGTAATTGTCTCTCTGCAGTGTTTACCATCTTGCCCGTCTATTGTTATTGGCCGTAACCAGAGCTGCTGTTACAGTAAGACTTGCACACAAACACACTGCTGTTGAGGGTGCTTCTCACATTTGGTTTTCTTTCACTTATTTATGCAGTGTTGTATGTCTTGGATTTTTTTTTTAAATTGTGGTATTTTCTTTTCTCTTACCTAGGATTTTAAATATGAAACAAATTGGAATTGTGACTTTTTTACACTAAAATCATTCATCTTCCTCCCTTCCTCTCCTTTCCCCTCAAATTTTTAAACTTAAAGGAGGCTCAGCCTCTTCCTGAGGGAGTGCACAGGAAGGTCCATCCTGCAGCAGGGAAAGGGAGGTGAGCAGCTAGGAGTACAAGGAGCTAATGGAGGTGGTGAGACACCTCACAAAGGTGAATTGCCTCTTGTGTGTGGGACCTCTGCACCTGTAATTGGATAGCAGCAATCTGTAACTGCCCCTCATGTTAAAGCGGGTGGAAAGAACAGCTCTTTATTGTGGATGTCAACTCCTCCTCTCTCTCCCTTCTCCTGCTTCAACATGAGGAGCTCCTTGCTGGACAGGACGTGAACTTCCAGTAGCTTCTTCTCCAGAGATTTCTGTCATTTGGTGGAAGGGCTATCTATAGCCCTTGCTGCAAAATCTCTGCTACAGCAGAGACTGGTGTTGTTGCCATTTTGCATGTGTTGGTTTAAAACGGGAGAAGCTACATTGGCATGTTTTAATGAATATTTGTCCAGCCTTTTTTAAGGTTAGATGGACCAAAATTCTAGTACCATAGGACATTCGGATAATAGCAGTAGTCATATATAGACCTTCAGATGCTGTGAAATTTGGGTTTTAGAAGACAGTTTAAGCTTAGATGTGATCTGCCTTTAAGAGGTGGTTCTAATCCAGTCAGAAATGTCCTCTGGATTCCAGCTGTTTCTTTTATATATTATTAAAGTCACCTGGTTCTGAGGGATCTGAGCCAGAGCAGTGTTTGAGCTCCCTCTTATGGACTCTCCAGCGTTAACGGAAAAAAAACAAGCTGTGCAGACACTGATGATGCTGGTGTGCAAACACAGGAGTCAACAAACCAGGTTAACATCAACACTGAAAACCTTCGGCATTAACTTGAATGAAGTTTTTATTGTGCACAAAGCCCCCCCCAGTGTAAATGGAAATACACATAAACAGTTGACTGTTTCAGTCAACCTTAATGCTAATCTTAGTCTTCCTCCCGTGAGGTCCTCTAAGAATAAACCTGTATTACCCAGTGGCAGATATTTGCATTATGTTCTGTAATGCATGCTCAATGCCATATCAGTCCACATGATGAAGTAGTTACACTGTCAGCCTGTGCATGTTTAAAGCATGATGAAAAAAAAGTATGTTCCCTACTAGTTTTTTTCATTAGTCATTGAAAATTGTGTTAAATACAGCTCAAATTAATGTTAAGCCTGTATATTTTAATTTTAATATAAAAATGACTTTTTTAAATTGATTTTTTTCCAAGCTTAAATGCAGGCACAAAAATACCTTTAAGGAGCATAGGTACAGCCATACAAATGTAGTGAAATTAAATAAAAATCAATGAATAAGTTAAAAGGGACCAAATACTGATTTGTGTATGTATATGCATATGTATACAAACCTGTATGTTAATGGATGTTATTATGTGAATATACAGAAGAGGAATATATGATGGTAGATTATGTAATTAGTGATTGATCAAATGTAGACACTATGTAAAACCATATTTAAAAGCTTAGTTAAATGAAGAATGTTAATTCATAAACTTTAAGGCAGACAGATAAGAGTGGTGGTAACAGTATTGATGACCATATCCAGAGTTTTTGTTTAAAAAATAAGTTATATTTATGTATAACTAAAATTTATATATGTAGAGTGTGTGTGTATACACACCTATATATGCATGTGTACACGTGCATAGATACTATATAGTAGTGTGTACATGCACACGTATATACATGCATGCACACGCGTGTGTATACACATGCTCACACATTGATACTGTATATATATATGATCTTGCATGCACGCGCACAAGTACATACACATAGATACTGTATATATGTAATTTCGCATGCACGCGCACACATGTACATGCACACACATATATATTGGGGCCAAGAGCTTTCCACAGAACTTGAAGCTGTCCCACTGAAGTAATTTTTATTTGGCCTGATCAACATTCTAATAATTTTAAGTACTGTTAAAAAAATCCATAAGAGGAAAAACGCAGTAGAAGCTGAATACAATATAAACAGTGTAATTGAGGGGAAATAATAACTACTGTAATATCACATGCTGTTAGAATGGGCTTCCCTTACTGTGCGTTTCAGATTGTTTTAATTCACTGTTAATGCTGATGATATTAAATATGCCAATGTGCAGGAGCTACAGCATCACTTTGTTCAAAGATGACTATGTGCCTTATTTTAAAATTGCAATTATAAAGCTACTAGTTAACGTGATTTTGGACCTGGGTTTTCTCCTGAAATAGAAACATGTATTTAGTTCACTGAATTTTTAAATAAATGCCTCTTCTTTAAGTATGTCATCATATGTTAAGAGGACTCTGACCCTGAATACTGCAAGTCCAAGAGAACAGGTCTCTTAGGGCTGGTAATTGAGTTGGTGGGGCAGGGCAGAAGAGCTAAGTGGGTTCTTCAGCGGTCGACCCCTGTGGAAGTGGCAGTGCTGTTGAAGTCAGTGAGGCTTTGTGTGACTTACTCACAGGCAGATCTGGCATGTTGTGGAATCAGGGCCTACACACCAAAGAGCTATAACCGGTGACCCACAGGTGCTGTGAACTTTGTATTTCTGCTTCTTGGATTTAAGGTGAACTGCCAAATTAAATGTATAGAAATAATTGTACCAGCCATCATGTATTCTTTGAAAGATTTAATGCAAATTGCCTGGAGTGAACATAAAAAATAATTACTCACAAGGGTATAAAGAGTTTCTGTTCTTGTGAAGCACTCCTCTTTCTTAAGTAGTTTGAGCTGTCCAAGGTAAATAGTCCTAGTTGGCTGTTGACACGGCATACTGTAGTGCATATGTGCTTTATATTTTTTACTATAAACTGGCTTAGTTGGGGTGGGGATGGCGGTTGAATATGGGGAAATCTATTTCTTTCCTATTGCCTTGCTTTCTACATGCGTTCTGACTTTGCTGCACTTAACTCTTAGAGCAACTTTCTTCCTGCACAGTGCCAATATTGTTTTTAGGGTAATAGATTTGTTAAATCATTACAGGCATAAGAAATTACAATTGTATAAACATGTTACATTTCAACAACTCCTTTGTAAATGGTAGTAGGAAAAACAGTCCTGAATTGAGCAAGTTAGTTGGTTTTTTCTAGCCTGAGTGCCAGAGAATAGTTTGTAATGGTGTGCATTTATAGGAGCTGATCAGATTAAACAAAACTATAGTCTCCAAGTAATGTGTGCACAGTTCCCTTAATTGTTCTGAGGTTGAAGTTGGGTTTCCCCATTGATAAGTTCAGGTTTGACATCTTGGGTATAAACGCTGAAGTAGCAGTACTGGGATAAAGATCCATAGTCGAACCATTTGTCTGGGGCTTTGCCATAATTAACGTCCAACATGGTTTTTGCTTGGGTACTAATTTCTCAGTGACTTTGATTATAAACCAAAGTCTGTAATTTTGATTGCTGCTGGTTGTAGTTTATAAAACTTGTCTGGTGCTTGGCAAAAGCTTCAAACAGTATAATGGTCTGATCCTACAAATCTGTATTCTACCACTGACTTGATGGAACTGCTCATACACAGAATTACCATCATGAGTAACAGGGTGGTAACAGACTTTCTGATTAAGTCTGATATAGAATAATTGCTGAAAATTTTACAGCAGTGTCTTTCCCTTAAGAATGGTTGAAACAGTACTGTAACCTAGACACAAACTTACCACTTGACACTTTGTGAAAGAGAGTAAAAAAACAAAACTTTATAGTACTGTCAGATTTTCTCCAGCACTGATCTGGGGAACACATTTATAGTAATGCCTAAGTTTTATAGGGTAGAAAAGCTTTCAGATAAAGTTCCCAAACTTTTGCAAGTGATAATTTATGTTCTGCAAGACAAAATAATGTGTGCCAGCTTTTTCCTTGTCATCTTGATTTGTCTTAACATCATTTTTGATTTGGCTATGCCAACTGTGAAGGAGCAAATAATGTATATAATATTTTTAAACTGATATTCAGTGGAACCTTTATGCCAGATCCGTGCCTCTGAGGGGTCACGTTTTACTCCTTATTTTTGAGCGTAGTTGTTTAAAGCCTTACATTTCATTCAATTATGATATAGGAGCAGTTTCTTAAATATTGTTAGTACCTTTTCTACTTTTAAAGTTTACCCTATGCATTTTTCTATTCACAGAAATGTTAAAGTTTTGTAATAACTTTAAAATTTTGGTAACACTTAGAATGCTAATTTTCTAAAAGTAAGAATTTTTCTTTCATTTTGCCTCGTCTTAAAGACCAGTTGCTGCTCGTACTTTATTTCATCACTCATCTGATCACGAGTTAGTATTCTTGGATTCTAATATGGAATTATTTTAGCAGTCTTGTCAAAGCAGCTGTGAAATTTGACTTGTGCATAATAGCTTGTTTTGTACTGGTTTTGATGTTTTTGTACTTAATGTATAATCAGAAACTCAAGTGCTTTAGTGTGCAGCAAATGTAGACCCACGTATAAGAGGAGAAAGGGGCTGTAAATTTCAAAATGAAATTTCAGTTTCGGATGACTAAATGTTATTCTGGTGTCACATATTTGCTGTCGTAGCTGTTGTTTTACAGACGGGGATATATGGCAGCTGACAGGATTGGAACAACTAGGTGAAAAGAAACAGGCTGTCAAGCTCTTCTATTCTGCTTTTTGCTAATATGAACTTGTAGCAACCAGTTGTGATCTCAGCAGTGCTTCCCTTATGTTTCTTCGCTAAAATGCAAGTTGCTTGGGGCAAATGAATTCAGTCCCAAAGGCCCCTGTTGGCGGCTTAAGCTGATGCAAGAGTGGAAAGTTTCAGTTATTTGAAACAATGAACAATAGGAATTTGGTATTAAAAAGGGGTCTTTGGTTTGGTTGAAATGGGTGTTGCTTGGCATATTCAACACTGTATTGATTGACAACTGAGTAAAGTCTGCCTGCCAAGGTCTGTCTTTCTCTTTCTTGCAGTGCTGCTTCAGACTCACACTGATGGCTTCTGGAGAGTTAAGTTACCAGGTTCTCCTCCTTCCTATTCATATAGCTAGTGGACAACAGATTGTTCTTGTCATCTAAGCTCCATTTCAGGAAGCTCACAAATCATATGTTTTTGCTTCTATGTCCTCCTCCAATTTGAGGAGGGGATGGAAAGCAACTGTCTGAAAAGTGCTTAATTCCAGCCATTCTGCCCAGAATTCACCCTCCAGTGGATTTTCTCAGTATGGTTTGGTTGGTTGCTTGTAGAGCAAAACCGCTAAATCTGCGTGGGGATTTTCTGGTTCTGGGAGTTTTGACTCCGACTGCCAAATCATTCCAGACTGTTGGAATTGGACCCCGATTCATCAGTATGGGTCCTGAGGAGCAGGACCAACTGGAGCAATTGATGTTGTCGGAGGGACCAGCATGCCGCAAGGGTTGTGACATCATTGGTGAAGTGTTAATTTGCTAGCAGTGCCATGGTTAAACAACCTTCTCCTATGTGGAAACCAGCACAAGACTCCACAGGGACTGAATCATTTATTTATTTTGTAATAATAACACTTTAACAGATGAATCACACTAGGCAGGCTCCCAGCTACCTGGCAGCGTGCAGCCATGTGCCCTTAGAAGCAGAACATTTCAGAGAGCGTAAATATGCCCTGTTTGTCTTTTGATTTATGAAATGTAGGGTTACATAACTGAATATTCATTCTGTAGCTAAAAATAACAACTGGAACATTAAAAGCTATTTTTATCGTACTTAATGAGGGCACCTCTGCTTTTGTTTTGGCTCTTTTGAGGCACTTCCGTTTTTGAGGTGTAGGCCACGGTGCAAAGAGCAGATACATCCTTCTCTGAAATGCCCATCAGCAAGCAGGTATTTCAAGAGGTATTTGTTCAGAATTGGCTAAAGGTGCCTCTCTATCCTAAGACTTCAAACATTATGGGCAGGAAGATGGTTATTCATTATCAAATAACCAGTACGTTTCAAGTCTGAGTCCAGTGTAAGGGTTTGCATTTAATTATTGGCAGGATTCAGTCTCTCTTGTCTGGATACCTTTCAAAAACAAAGGGTGAAGTTTGCAGAACTGGCTAGGGATCAGATTTGTTTTTTAAAAGCAGCACAAATCAGGTTTGGTTTAAATTGTAGTGTAGCTTGGCTCCATGCCCAGCGATGGAGCAGAACTCTGAAGAATAGTCCCTATTTTAAGTCTAGTTGTGCTGTATCCTGTTTTTGCTTGTTACTCAGTTGTGACTGCTGGGTTTTAAACTGTAAACTTTTGTTCACTAGAAATAGCAAAGTGTATTTAAACATAGAAAAACAGTCTGTTAATTAAATTGGTGCATTTTTTGTTTCAAAGGCTGCAAGATATGTTATCTATTCTTTGTAAACTCAAGTTGGTCATGCATGTTCATTTTCTG
Organism: Crocodylus porosus; assembly: GCF_001723895.1. Classification (NCBI taxonomy): domain Eukaryota; kingdom Metazoa; phylum Chordata; order Crocodylia; family Crocodylidae; genus Crocodylus; species Crocodylus porosus. The sequence goes on along the minus strand of NW_017728919.1, from coordinate 2,064,719 downwards.
GAAGACCCTACGCTTAGCAAATACATAAGAAGTAACTAGGTTTCTTTTAAATTCTCCACTACCCATCCATTTTTCCTGGTTTGTCCAACTTGTTTTCATATGTCTATTCATAATAAGGAATTTTGTCTAAATGTCATACAAACATTTGGTGATGTATCATCATTTCTTTTTCATAATGCGTAATTGTTGTCTCACCCAAATAAGAATGCAGTTTTGTACAGCAGCAGCAGCAGCATCTGTTGCAAAGCTGATCTCCTTGTACCTTCATGTAATTTATATAACTTTGCTTTACTCACAAGACAGTTATGACCTAATAACCCAGTGCGTCTTGGGGTTTTGTTTTCAGGTTGTGAAGGAGAACCTAGAAGTGTCATGGAATGTGTAGATAAAGCATGAGAGAACAAAATGATCCAGTGAAATGAGTTGAGGTCTCAAATACTCTGTTCATTAAGAAGGCAGAAAACACTGTATACTCATGAATGAGTAATAGTATGCTGCGTTGGAAGGGTAAGTATGCAGTGAACACCTCGCCACGTTAAGACAGCTAGTTGGCCGGCAGACGAATGATTAGTAACTGACTAAGCTTTGTTGATCAATAAATGCCTCAACTCCTATGGGGTGGGGAGGCTTTTGCATGGGCTGGACTGATTTTTAGCATTCTAATTGATAGTTCTGAGTGTTTCAGAAGTGAATCAGTGAAAGTTTGTTTGCAATTGATGCCCTTGTTTTGCTGAACTCTGTGTGGGTGCTTGGGGCAGGCTCAGGTCAGCTAGTAGGTTTGCATAATGCCTTCTTACATGGTCCATAGTCTTGGCACTGAGAATTCGTTAGTACTGAGATTGAGGCCAGGCTCCTTAGGTTGAAATTCCCAGAAAAAGGGTAAGTGATCCACAGACTTTGCAAGCTGGCAGACTAAATTCACTTGCACCGCCTTGCATTGTAACCACATCAGCTACAAAAAAATAAAGAGTTTAAATGGTCCTGTGGATAGAAGCTGAAGTGTGAGGAGAAGCATTTATGTAGCAAAAATGTTTGTTGTTCAGTCACGGATATTAGATGACCTAATAAGTTCCTATCTAGTCCATTTATCTTCAAAGCACCATCTTTCCAGGGAATGCACATTTCCTATCTGGGTGGCTTTTATCTTGTCTTAAATGACCTCTAGATTTTCTTCTATGTCCACTTGAGCCCTTGCAGTTAACAGAGAGCAACTGAGGCTGGTATTATCCCTTAGCTGAAATATCTCATCTCTCCTTAGTGTTTACATTCCTGTTGCTTTTATAGATAGAAATCACATCCCCTCTCAAGCTTTATTTTCCTAGACTCAATAAAACCAAGCATATCATATGAGCAGCTATCTAGTCTTCTGGTTATCCTCATGGTCCTTCTAGGCACATATTCCAAGTTGATTTACTCTTTCTTAACCTGGGAAATGGGAGTTGCATACATCATTCTTGTTGAAGTTTCACCAGTGCCTTTTACAGTGTGTTAAAAACCTTACTATGTTGCTAAATAGCTAGCATTTGCCTTTCATACTATAGCAGTTTGGTGGTCTTGTCCTCCTGTGATTAGTTGGTACATGTAGGAATTCCTTCTCAGTTTCCACCTGATGAGCTCACATCCTAGGACAGGCGTCTTTGTGTGTAATATCAGGTCCTGCAACAATTCTTTTGCAGAAGGATTTAAGAAGTTGTATAACTTGGAGTACTTAGTGCATTGGGAAGACTCTTGGTTCTAGTATTGCATTTGAAAGCACGTGAATGGACTTTTGAACCTGTGTGGAGTCCTATTAAGTCAATGGAGCTGTGCATGAATGCAGCAATATGTCCTATATAAAACCAGATGTAGGCTTGGGATCTTATGTGGGGAAGCTGAGCTCCAGCAGCCACCCGGCTCTGTTGCTCTTCTCAAATATTAGCTAGGTGGCAAAAACAAAATCATTGCTTATCTTTTGTCTTTGGCTGGTCACTTCTGGTGTGTTGCAGTTGATAGGTTTTGCCCCTGCAGTAACACAGATTCGTGTTTTCTCATTGAGTATACATGGAGGGGGATTTTCATTCACTGATATTAGAACTGGTTAAGGCAGCCTGAAATGGCTAAACATTTATAATTATTGAACGAATGAAGGTGAGTGACTTGAGTGGCAACAGTAGGAGAAGGCTGGAAAATGCTGCTGCAGCAATTCTGAAAGCTGGGGTTACAATTTAGCACAGCTCATATATGTGCATGTCTTGTGGTGATCTTCACTTGGTCTCTGGTAGATATTTGGTTTCCTGGTTTGGCTCTGTTGTTAGTGGCATCAGGAATACTAATAGGATCATAGGCCAGATTGAGGTCATTGGCAGATGTAACTAGGGGAACTTTTGTGGTTTTTCCACTAACATTTTTTATGTGGTTGTAGCCCGTGATAATATTGCCCTTCAGGCTTTCACTTCCTTCTGAAGGAACAGCTGTAAATTTTGATCCAGTGCTGCTGTCACATCAGCATCAGGAACTGCAGCCAAGAGATGATTTTAGAAATCATGGCTTGTTGGAGTTGCTTTTTGATCATGACAGCAGATAGGTAGAGAGGGGGGAGGATTTCCCTTTTGTTTTCTTTCACAGATTCTGCAGTGCAGTCTCTTGCTCTTGGATAATCCTTTGAGAAGCTGGAAATGCATACATATTTACAAACTGTGCATGGACCCAAGTGCAGGACACGTGCCATAAAGATCAAGGAATCCCCTTAGAGTTCCTGGTATCTTCATCACCATCTGTTATTAGAAGCATGTTGGTAATGGAAGGGTATCCTTTTGGTATTATTTGACTCAAGGTATTTTATACCTTGTTGGGCTAAATATCATTAGACATAATTATTACTCAGGATAACTGTTAGGAGAACAGGTTAATATTTGCATATTAAGCTCCATAAATGATTATTGGCCTTGAATGATGTTATTGATTCACGTGTCTTTTAATTCTTGTCCACAACAACAGATGTTAGGGTGAATATGAGGCCACTCTTAAGTTTCCTTGTGTTCAAGGATACCAGATCATTTACGAAGAGAAATGTGTTACAGTGAAACCCTATTAAACCTTGCGTCCAATGGCGGCTTGAGAGTGCATGAAAAAAAAAAATCCAGGTATGCACAAATCCTGACATTTTCTCACCCTTTATATTGTCCATTATGTCAGAAGGCAGGAGACACTGGTATATACAGAATAGGAGAGAGCTGAGTCCAATTGGTAGCAATTTAGGGATATTTCAGCCAACCTGTGTATGTTTTCAGTAATGTAAAATATATACACAATCCTGGAAGCATAGACCAGAACCAGACCTCTTTTTTCCTCTTCCCTTTTAGCTCAGTGGTATAATCATTGAGTTAGAGTCGAGCTCCCTTTTGCCAGCCTCTGGTCTATAACCAAGTGAGTATATGGACCTGTCATGGGAAGCGGAAGGTTGCAGACTGAGGGCATTCAGACCCAGAAGGGCCTAGAAGCCAGCACTCCCTCTCCTTGGGGCAATGTTCTGTGTCACTAGTATTTTCGGAGGTGAGCACTGCTACCTCCTTCAGCCAGAAGTCTGAATTAAGGCAACCACGGGTGCTGCAGTCAAGGCTGGATCCACTTGAGTCATGTTCTGAGTCCACCTGCCAGATAGTCTCTAAGCCCTTAGAGAGGCCCAGAGTTTGTGCAGTTCTCTGGCTTGAATCTGGATAGCATTAGTTGCCTTATGCTCAGACCAGGGCACTTCTGAAGCTGCATAGAAGCCTATGCTTAGGGAGCTAGGGAACTCTGTAGTGCCAAATACTGTTGGTGCTTGAATTGAGGTACTCGGTGGGTTCTGGATCACTTTTTGGGGACCTAGGTGCCTACAATGGTTCTCTGGGTCTTGCCTTTTGTCCCTGAGCTCCCCATCTATGAAGTGGGTATAATCATCTCCCAAGAGGGTTGTAAACAGGAAGCAGCATATGGAGACAGTTCCAGGTGGCAGAACAACAAGTGTCGCAGAAAAGCCCATGAGGAAATGTTATATTCTGTCTTCAGAATAGGGGCCGCACTTTGAACAGTTAGGATAAAGCAAGATCATTACCAGCTGCACAGCACTGTTCATTCAATACCCTTGACGAGGCGGGGTCCCATGGAAGTAATAATAAAGGTCTGTCCTGTTGCCGTAACACAAGGAAACTGAATAAGTTGCACAGGCAGCCTTAATTTAGCATTTCCTAACTTGTGAATTATTGAGATTTACAAATTCAGTTGTGTTCTTACAGCCAGCATTATGTGTGCAATTGATGGAGAAAGGCAGTGAATAAGGGCAGTATTAAAAGGATTTTGACAATTAACTCCAAACCATTAATAGAGCTTCTGTTTTGGAATGTAACTCATCAAAATCCACCTACACGCTATGGTTGAACATGTGGCTAAGTGAGAAGCAGGTGTCACTATGCAATTTTAGCCCTTTAGTTTTAACTTCAAAATGACAGAAAAGTCAGATGACCGAACTAGCCAGCTAATACTTCCTCTTTCATGTGATCTTACACCCACCAGAATGCGCATATGATACAAGTCGCTCTTTAATCCAAAGTATTTCCTGGTGGGTGGGAAAAATAAATCTTAAGGCTATAGTATGCCACCCTTTAGGTTAGATTTCAGAGCATCCAACTCTGTTATGTCTCATGATGCCAGAAAATGTTGAGGCCATGTTAGGAAAAGTTCTTAAAAGCCTGATTCTCTGGACTGTAGCAGGAACAAAGATCCAAATGGATGCTTAAATAATAGCTTTAGAAGTGAACACAATGAAAGTTCGTTCTTGAAGACAGACTGTCAATCCTAGCGGCATTTCCCATTTTATAGATATTCTTTCCAAAATCATTACATTCTGATTTTGGAGAAAATATCTAAGTGTACCTAGTGCACAGTTGATAAATGTGTGGGGAACTGTTCTGTTCTCTTTGGGAGAGGGCATGGGCCTGGATAGAGACTTTTACTCGAAGTTTCATACACACTTCCATGATTGTTTAAAAGAAAAAAAGGGATTCACAAATCAAATGGACATTCTAGGTCAGTGGTGGGGAAGATAGTGTTCACAAGCTAGAGAATCCCTGGTGTGGGTATGTGTTATCTTGAGAGATTAATCACGAGAGCATACACCATTTTTTCAAAGTGCAAAAATATGTTTTGGAAGCTTTAACAAAAAGGGTTATTCTGTGGTAGCTTAAAGTGTGCTTTTTGTGAGTGGCTAATTTTTGGATAGATTTGGGAAGTTTAATGCAGGCAAAAGAAATAGGGCACTGTAATTTTTGATGACATAAATAGATTTCCTTTTATTTCAGAGTTGGCTGGCTAATTATGAAGTTTTTAGCTGAAGGCTGTACTGTCAATGAGTCTGAATCCTTACACATGCACCACTAATTTGCTAATTGCTGACCGTTTCTTTTAAAACTTTATTTGCCTTGCTTTTCTTCATGGGAATTGTGGACAGGTAAGTCTTGTTCGGTTTGGGAGGATCTTTCCACAAAGCACCTGAGACCAACTGCTCAGTTTTCTGTGGGTTGTGTTTTTAATTTGTATTTACCATATGTTGTTGCATACCACACACCCTGGAGTGTAATACAGACCTTGCTTTTGAAAGACAGTGTAAAGGGGAAAAAAATCCTTCCAGTAAATAACTGAGTAGCGGTCGGTGGGGAGCCTGGCCCGCAGCTTGTTCTGCCCCGGGTGGATTGCTGCAGATTTACTGTTTCAGCTGCAAGGGACAGAACCTCCTCTTACTGTATTTCTCATGTATAATGTGAATGCCAGTCTTTAGCAGTTGGGGAAAAGGTGCATGTTGCATGAAATAAATTATGGTAATTTATCACCAGAGAAAGGTGCTGTCTTGACAGCCTTGAAAGCAGACTTCCTTTGTTCACAGGTCACATATAACATGTGTGCTGCAGTTGGCAAGCCTTTCTCCCTCTGCCAAGAGGGCCTGTTGCTCGGGCAGAGAAGAAATTTTTCTTTTGGTTATCCATGAGCACCTCACTGGGATGCCTTCTCGTGGTGGTGATGGTTCTTTTTGGATGTGTCCACAGGGCACCGAGCTTTAACCATTACCTCAATTCCCACAGAGCAGCTATTATGTAGTAAACATGGGTGCCAAATGAGTCCTGGCCAACTCAAAAATTTTAAGCAAGGGTAGGTTCTTGTAGGTGATTGTTCCTGGCTTCCAGGCATTCATTCAGGAGCAGGTATTCCTGCGATGATGTAATGGGTCTGATCTGGAGACTGCTCCATGAAATTGCATCTGTTTTTTAAAGTTTTATACAGTAAAAGAGCAAGAAGACTTTCTGTAGTGGGACCGTGTTTGCATCTAGACCTTTAATATCTTTACCACTACTTGTTTTAATTACAAAATGGATCAAATCTTCATTTAATTTGTCTTATGTTTAATCTGAAAATGCAACTGATTCTTGATTGCCCCAGTTTGAATTTATATGTAAAACTTGGTATGGAAACTGCAGTTGAGCATTTATCTTCAACTGTTGCTTCCTGTGTTCATCAGATTCATGAGACACATATCTCTGTTCTTATCAAAAGGACACCCCACCCTTTTTCTGATACTGGTTTTGTCAGAATCAAGTATTTTGCATCTATATAAGGCTAGTTTTATTGGGTTTCATAACAGTTTAGTTTGCTGGTTAAAAATGTCATTTGCTTATGGTTGAGTGTTGTCCACAATCTTTACTCCTTTTGGAATTATTCTCAATTCATGCTGGTGTGTGTTAGGAAAATAATTTGTTGCATCTTAATTGCCTGCAAGTTCCAAATTGCTGTGTAATGGGCTAGCATTGCCTTAACGGTGAAAAACGTTATTGGCACACAGGAAGTTCTTGTTTGCATCATTTCTTTGGCTTTTTAGAAATGGAGTCTATCTGTTATTCATCATTTTAAATGTAGTTTTTTTCATAAGTACAAAAGCAAATTGATGGGGGTGTGTCATTTTCATTTGGGGAGCATTTCATCTGTGATATGAAAGTGCTTGATGTAAAACAGCTAGTGGCAGTTTCCTGGTCACAGGCCCTGTTTCTCATCAGGGGTTTCGGCCACCCTGATATCTGCCGATTGGGCAACACAGCAGTATGTAGGCAGTGCAGGATGCTTTCGGAGAGTGTTGGGGACAACGTCCTGGTGCAAGTGCTGGCATAGCTGACTAGGGGCTGTGCTGTTCTTGACCTGCTGCTTACAAACAGGGAAGACTTGGTGGGGAATTTAATAGTGGATGGCAACTTGGGCAGTAGTGACCACTGGATGATTGATCTTGATCCTAGGGGGAAGGGAAAGAAGGAGAACAGCGGAGTAAGGACCCTGGGCTTCAGAAAAGCAGATGTTGACTCCCTCGGGGCACTGATGGGCAAGATCCCCTGGAAGGCCAGTGTGAGGGGGAGAGGAGTCTAGCACAGGGGGTTGTATTTTAAAGAAACCTTACTCAGGACACAGGAACGAACCATCCCGATGTGCAGGAAGAGTAGCAAATATGGCAGAAGACTGGCTTGGCTTAGCAAGGAACTCTTCAGTGAGCTAAAATGCAAAAAGGGAAGCTTACAAGAAGCAGAAACCTGAACAGACATTTAGGGAGGAGTATAAGAGCATTGCTCAGGCATGCAGGGTTAAAATCAGGAAGGTCAGAGAGGCCTTGACAAATTATAGGGTTGGGCCAAAAGAAATCTGATGAGGCTCAGTAATGACAAGTGCAAAGTCCTGCCCTTAAGACAGAACAATCCCCTGCACCAGTACAGGCTGGGGACGGCCTGGCTGGGCAGCAGCTCTGCACAAAAGGACCTGGGGGTAACGGTGGCCAGTAAGCTAAATGTGAGCCAACACTAGGAGGGTCGTAAAGCACTGCAGTTGGACAGCCCTGCTTTGAGCGGGGGGTTGGACTAGATGACTTCCTGAGGTCCCTTCCAACCCTTATTTTTCTATGATTTCTAAAACCATTTCTCTTTTAAAGATTAAGTAGTTCTAAATCGAGCTTCCTATTTAGAAAGTATTTCTCAAATCAGCGTAAAAGAAGTGCTGTTGGGAGGGGAATTGAGGAGGCAATTATGAAGTATCATTTGGGAAATAGTATGTGCACATGCTAACTTTGTCAAGGAATAGCTAGTATAGTCTACTCTTTTTATAAAAGCAGAGCTGACCATGGATACATAACACAGCAATGGGAAATTTACATTGTCAATTCAGAAAGGTCTCTTGAAACAAGAAATTAATATATCTGGAGAACCCCACATCGTTCTTTTTATTTGAACTTGAATAACAAAAGCTGCCCTTAGTTTTGCTGAATCTCAGTATGCAAGGTTGCTGTGGGAATTATGAAATGATTTGAGATTCATCTGACTGTTCGGAGACCTATTTTCTTGAGGGGTGATTAGAGTATTTTCAGGAATCCAACTTGCTTTATTTAATCGCTGGGGTTACACCTTCAATTTATTTTGTGCACTTTATTGAACAAGTCCAGACCCTACTGACGTCATTTGCATAGGAAGAGAGGAAGCATTTGTTCCAATGTCTCATCTCATCTGACTTGCCTCTTATCCACGGAGGAAAAGTATCCCCATTTGGGCTAGTCCTGAACTTAAATCACTAACACAGCATCATTGTGGAACTTGCATATCTTTTTTTTTCCCTCTGGCCTTTGTCCTAGAAGCCTTAAACTATATATTTTTTTGAAATCCCAGCCAAATGTTTGGACCCTAAAAGTACTACTCATTTTTAAATGTCAGTCATCTCTCAGATGATTGATGGATTAGGTAATGCTGAGTAACTTCAGGAAGTGCCTAGATGAGGCGTATTTATTTATTTAATTTATGCTGCAGGTCATATTGGGAATGACAGTGGGTCACAGATTTCCCAGTGGTTTCAAATTGTTGCTTTTGTAGTAGAAGTGAGCGGCGATGAGGTATTTGGGCAGCTTTGTGCTCTCCTAACCGTTGGGTAAGAACAGCTGTTGTTGCAGGTATCTTATTATTATACTGTCATTTAAAATGGCAGAGGCTGAGGAAAAAAGTGAATAGTTATAAATGAAAAGTGCATTTTGGAGCATTCCTAATACTTAAGAGCAATAATAAGAAGTGAGAATTCAAAAATTATTTTGCATGAATCTCCAGCAATGTTTGTTCAAAGTAGCACTGGTAAATCACAGTCTTCTAGGAAGCTCATTTTGGGTACTGCTGTAATATCCAAGGTAATGATACAAGAATAATGGAAGAAGTGTTTCACTTTTGAGTAAAGCAAATTCATTCACTTCATTTACCCTACTGCAGCTTCCTTCCACAGAAAGCTGTGTGGGAATGACAGGGTGGTCACCCCCTGTCTCCTATAAAAATGGTGGGATGTACCCCAAATTTAATGAAGAATTCAAAGCAAAACCCATGCAGAATTTTTAAGATCAGGTCTTTTATAGCAGGCCATCGGCTGTTTCATTCTTTCATTTCTGCAGTATTTGGCTGGAATCCCATGCTAGTGTCCTTTTTATATATGTACAGAGCAGATGAAGAACAGCCTGAGTTTCACTCTGGTTTGTGCTGCAAACCAGTGATTTGGAGGACTGAAAGTATTTATTTCCCTGACTAGTTAAGGTGACACTGGTACAGAGGGTATCCCTAATAGTTGTTTGTAACGGAGAAGCCAGTATTGTAATCTCTTGTCACAAGACCATGCCCATCCTCTTGTTTCTCCTCTTTAGGTGGAATGTGGATTTTTAGACCCTCTTGATCTTGACATTGCAGCCTGTGAACACAGTCTTTGCCGCTCCGGGGTTCACGCTTAACTCTTAAGGCGCTGGAAGCACAGACCCCTTGGTTCCCAGCTGTTACGCTCTTGTTGTACTTCTTGTGTCTCTGACTGAACAGTTCTGTGTGTGAGAGTAAACGTTGCACAATAGAAAATTCTTTGCATTTGTCAGGTTGTTTTTTTTTTTTTTCAAGGAAATAACATTTATGTGACCCTGGTTGACTGGGGTTTGGAACAAACGCTCACCTCTTGGAGAGTGTGTGCTGTTAAGGGACAGGCAGATAACACCCCCCTCCCCACCCATACAGTTTTACATGTATTGCTATCACTGTGCCTTTTCCTTTTGAGAACCAACTCTGCATTTTGAAATTGGGGCTTGGGAGCACTGTCTAGTGTCCTGAGCATTTTACCAGCGAGTCAGCGCCTCTTTCTGCTCCTTTGCTGTCATTATTGTGCTGGCAATTTATTTATATTCAAAACTGCTCAGAAGCCATGACCGTGTTGTTAGTAGTTGGTCTAGGAATTGTCCTTTTGTGGTGAATGCTTTTCCACTTACGAGTGGAAACAAATTCCTGGTTTTGATTTGATGTTTTCCGTTAACTGCCTGGTCTTTTCTGTAGCCCTTTAAAATCAAGACCACTAGTCCCGGTCTAGCCTTTCTGTAACTTAGACATTTTAAAGAGGGGGGAGGAGATATCCTGCTTTGGGGTGCCAGATTTTTATGGCGTTTCCAAACCACGTCCTTCAAAATTCTGATGTTCCAAGAGAACGGTTTTGAGAGGTTTGAATGAAACTGAGACAGATTTGTTGATGTACACACTACAGTGCCTTAGCAACCAAAACTGCATCTAGTCCAAGAACTGAATATTTAGACTTTAAACAACTGATTCTTACCAATCCAGGAATGTCTTTCTTGCTTCTCAGAATATAAAAACAGTCATTAGGCCAACAATGAGGAACAATGTACCCTAAAATATAGGTACACAATGAGAGGAGGGAATATTATGTGACTGGTGTCCTGGTTAGATGATCTTAATTGCTGTTCATTGGGATGCAGGATAAACAGATCTTCCCTGAGTATTTACACAATTCCAGACTGTATGTCTTCAGTTCGGAATTGGGACTTGGGGACAGTCTGACATGAAAATATGAGTTTGTTTTGCAAAAGGAGTCCAGAGGTCAACCAGAAATGACTGAAAATGTTGGCATTAGTAACTTGATAAATATTATTTAGAGACAACTTCTTATAAAGAGAGGAGGTATCTTAAAATTTAAAAGGCAGGAGGGTTCCATTAATTTAAACTGGTTAGGGACAATGCTGTTTTTAAGAGAGAACAAGATGGCAGTGAAAATAAATTGAAATTTAATTCTGTGTCCAAAATATTCTTTTTTATTTTGCCTTCTCAAAAATCATCTCATAATGAACATATGGAAAGAACCTGCTAATAAAAATGAGATTACACCATTTGAAAAAGTCTCTTTAAAATAAGGTTTTCCTGCATCCTTTTAAACCGTGCTGTTTGCCACGTTTTTGACTCTCATACAAAACTGTTATTGTGAGGAATTCATTTTCGTGCCCAGAAAGTAAAATTTCAATTGTTCTGCAGCTTTCTAATGGGCCGTTCCCAGGGTTAAGAAACTGGCTCCTTCACAGTAAGAGGATTTCCTACATAGCAAAAACAACTTGGACAAAGTCAGTTTGTTTAAGAGCAGATGTTGGAAGCTTTGCAAGTTTGGTTAAATGCTTATACTTCTACATGAGGATGACTTTGTATGTATTATGTGATTGAGTTTTTTGATTGCATTTTTGGCATTTGTGTGGTCAAAAATGGCATTGATACAAGGTTTTAAGTTCTGGTCCTTGAATATAGCTGCTGAGATCAGTGCTTTATGGTTCCTTATGAGCTGTTGATGTAAACCTGAGTGTGATCAGTGACTGAAGAGCTGATTCTTTTCTGTCATTTATCAACACAGAGTTGTCAAGCTACCCCCTTTCATCTTGTCCATCATAGACAATTAACTTTGTTTTGTGCCCTGGTGCCAGTGTTCCTAATCCATGCTGTTTTGTGGAGGAAGATGTTCTGGGTAGTAAGTGCCTGAGCACAGTTGAGTACATTTTAACTCTTTAAAAATGCCATAATATTGTCTCTCCCTTTTTGTTTTTTTATAGCTACAGCTGCAGAAAACACAGTATTTGCAGTTGGGACAGTCTCGTGGCCAGTACTATGGAGGGTCACTGCCAAATGTGAATCAGATTGGGAACAGTGCCATGGACCTGCCCTTCCAGGTGAGTTTAAAAATCAAGGCTGTAACTTCTTTTTACTGGAGACTGTTTGTAACATGTTGAGAACATAGAAACATACCTTGTCAGATCAGCATACATGTATTAAAACTAAATACTTGAAATATATCATTTTATAGTATAAAAAGCAGGTAGTTCTAGTATGGTAAATCTTGTGTTACCAACATTGGTTTATAATTCTGCTGCTGTAGTTGTAGAGGTCTTCTAGTGGGTGCCAAACTCAAAGCAGTGGCTATCAAAGTGACAGCTTTACTAATGAGTGCATGTGGCCTTGGTCATAAGTGCCAGATATCAAATATGACACTTGCCTACAAAAGCAAAGGGGAAACAAAGCAGTTCAAGGTGTTTCATCCCCAGAGAGCTCTGTGCAATAATAAAGGGGCTCCAGCTGAAGAATTTGGATCTTTATTTAGAAGCACCCTGTGCTTTGTGCTGCTGCTTGCAGCCATGAGGTGCAGCATGTGCTTGGAGCTATTGTGAAACTCGCCAAGCACATGGAGCTTCCTGATGCAACCCTCCAAACCATCCCCAGTACAACTTGTGTTCCAGCTGTACACGAGGTGACCCAGAAAAGGTTGGTGGTGGCAGGCTTAGGGAGCAGGCCATTATCACATGAATGCTTTGTGGAATTTGGCGCAGGTTTTTTGGCACTTTTTGAAAGAGTGAAATGTTTTAATCGGATGTCCTTTGACTAAGTTCTAGGCTCCATTCTTTTGTCTGGCTACTATCAAGGTTTTGCTGTGTGCACGAGCCTATTTTTATCATGACTCCTATATCTAGGAGATTCTTTTCTCCTGATGCTGACTGGCCGCTCTTTACAATTATTTCTGGCTTGCAAGTCTGTTTAGCTTGCATCAAATGGACACTGCCAAGGCAATCCTATGACTTAATTTTTTCCCATTTTATTAGTTAGTGCCGATATTACTGAAATCGAGAATTGAAATCTCCATTTAAGTTCCACTTCTAGGTTGCTTGTCTCCTTTCTATTTTAGGATTTTTCATGACAGCAAACACTATAGTGCCTGAATGCTTGTGAGGGTCTTAAGGGACTTGTGGAGCTTTCTGCTTTTCTGCCTTTTCTGGAATAGAAACTTCTGGCTGAGTGCAAAAAATCTTATGGATGCATGTGTCTCTTCCTTGCCTTCCATAGCACCTCACCTGGTGAAGAGGGGGCAGCTTGCTTAGAGTGGAGGGTCTTCACATGTAGTTGGAATGGTGAATGTGGTCAGGCATGGGTTCATATACAGAAGCTAGTTTCACAGCCAGTATCTCTGTTACTGAAGGCACTTATGTAAGCTCTTGTGCATCTCATCTTGGGCTGTGGCACTGTATAGATCACAGTTTTCTTGGTGGGCAGCAGAGGTTGACATGCTTGTGATGTTGGCAGGCGTAGCTAGTTTTAATCTGTTGATGGATCTTGAGGATTGGGAACAGGACCACAGACTAGGACCCAGTAAAAGACCTGGCCCAGCTGGGACGAGGAGGTGCTGCGTTCTGTGTTGCATCAGTCCTTGTTCATATATTCATTGTGGATGATGGAGCTGAACTCATCTGTTTTGATTCTTACCCTGTTGCATTTGAGCTTTCAACACTTAATCTCCCATCAAAGTTTTTCATTAATTACAAAGTATTTGATCTGTTAGACTTCTTTAACAAAACATGTACCTGGGGCCTAAATTGACCAGTGCGCCTCCAATATACAGCAAATACGCCCTTTTCATTAAAAGTGATTTGTACCAGACACATTTCTAACACCTCATAGTGTCATGTCACCCGTCTTATAAAAGTCACTCACTGTGAAATGGGCAGAAAATGTCATTTTTCCCCCTTTTCCTTATCTGCTGTCCATAAGCATGTTTATAGAGGAAAAAGTCTATAGTGGCTTGACTAGGGCAGTGATTGTCAAGTGGGATTGCACAAGATCCTTATAAGGTGACATATAATATTAGCATTGTTAGGCGTGCAACCACCTACACGTGATTCACAAGATGAACACAGTTTTCAAATAAGAATCCAGTGTGTCAAACACATTCTGACCTGTTGTGGGCTTTTGGAGTTCTTTGCAACAGAAGAATTGCTCTTTTTCTGTAGTCAGAAACTCACTGCAGCAAGCTAGTTTTTGAAATAGGGTGCTGCTAAATTCAGAAAAGTTATGGAAGGTGCCTTGAGTCTACAAAGGTTGAGATCCACTGGTGGTTAGGCTCCTAGTGCCTTTTGGGGTCTCTGGCTGACTTTGTGATCGTGGGCCGTGATTAAGAAATTGCTGTTTCATTTTCCCCAGCACCACTGTTATTGTTCTGACTCCCCAGGGTTTTGTGAAAATTAGTTTTTGTAGTTTGCAGTTCTCTGATGAAAACCAGCCTAATAAAGAGAGGTTATTGTCATTAACTATCCTTAGTTACACATTTTAAATGTATGTAGACAACTGTGTTAATGGGAATTCCTGGAGTGCGAATCTCAGGCAGCAATAAAGCATTACTTTATTCTAGCTGATATTAGGGAATACGATGCAGGCACTGCAATGCTGCGAAAAGCCTTTAATGCAACTCCCTGAGCAGCTGGTGCCTCCACACTCTGCATATTTTGTAGTTGCCATTTGCCATGAATGAAGTCCATAATGACTACCCATTTTAACCAAAATAGCAGTTTATTAGTAATTACGCTTGCTGGCCATTGCTACCATTATCAAGATTTAGTTGGAACTGAAATATAGGACACGTTACAAGATTACAAATGAATTCAAGAGATGACTATAACAAGTTAATCTCTGGGAGATGGTGCTTGTTGCACTTGCCCGTTCTTCCAGAAAATGGAAAGTTCAGTTTTGAAACATAAGGGTCCAGAGTGACTCACCTCTCTTACAAATGATGAAGTTAAAATATGTCGTTGTTTTATATCAGCGCTACAGCATTTCTAGTCTCTGGCATTTATAAGATTCCTGCATTTGAAGCTACAAGGTAGTAAACCTGTCAAGCAGTCTGTTGTGCACGGTGCGACCCAATGCAACCTGCGCGGCGCAGCGGTCTCTGCAGTGAGAGGGGTGGCGATCTGAGCGTCTCGGTTCTTTGCATTTACAGCCCAGCAGAGCTCTGGCAGAAGCCTTTGGAGCAGTTCCTGTCTCTTCGGTAAACAAGCTTTTAGGCTTGTACAAATACATATTTAGCACTGGGGTGGTGTTTACCCAGGTAGATACGTATTTTGGCACATGTGTTGACCCTACGTGCGGTATTCATTTGATGCGCCATCACAGCTCCAACGGAGGAGCTATGGTCTGTCAAATAAATATGAGCTGCTTCACGCATCACCGTGTGAAACGTGCATATTGAGTCCTAGACAGACTCTGTTGCTGGACTTGCCATGATCTGTCGTTTTAATTCCTTCTGGGTTCTGGAGTAAATGGTCTGATGAAAGACAATGTCTCTCTGGCTCTGTCTTGGCCTGTGGTTTAAAGTGGTCTATGAGCATGTGCACTTAACTTGCATGCCAACCTTCAGGGGGAAAAGAAGGGTGGTTAGTAAATGCTGCTTGTCACCAGGGGGCTTTGAGATGGACACGGATAGGTGTTGCTTCTGTTGCTTTCCTCCTCGTTCATCTTGTCTTTATCTTGGAAGTCAGTGAATGTCTTGATACATTTTAAAGGGACACTGAGCTTTCTTTCTCCCTACCTATCTGAGAAAAAAAACTCAATTGTCTTAAGCACTTTTTCATTGGATTGTCTCATAGGGTTTTCCTCAGGGCTCTGATCTCTCATCAGTTTGTGTCCATGGACACGAACCCACTGTGGGTAGAGGAAGGCAGTTTTAAGCACTGCTCTTTTGCTGTGCGAAGGATGGACAGAAGCACATATGTATTGTTCTAGTTAAGTATATTCGATTTAGTTATCAGGTGCCCTCCTGGGATAAGAAATTTAACAAAAGCATATTGGCAAAGATTTAATCCTGAAAGACTGAGGTGATGCTGGAAGAAATCAAAAACCAACCCAGTGGAGCCCGTCAACAGGGCTGTTCTGCCTTTTGGGTACTCATTTGGAAAAGTTGGCAGTTTGGTGGTCTTGGTCTGCCCCTGCCTGTCTAGAGCAGCAGGGGCCAAGATGACATCTCTGCTTGGTCGGTAGGTGGGGACCTGCTTTGTATGAACTCTCGCCCCAAATCCTGTCATTAATAGTGTAATGGGGGGAGAATGATGTGCAGCACATGGGAGTTTGTACCTCAAACCCACTCCGACTTCAGTTTAAGTGGTGGTTTGTGCTCTGAACACATTATATCTGCCTTGGCTTCCATTTGAATTTGGGGCATTCCTGCTCCCGTTGGCCTTCAGAGCACTTATCCACTGAAGTCCAATTCACGCTGGTTTTTGGGTGGCCAGACTGAGGAGGCAAGCGTGCAGTGAAGAGGTCTTTGGTTGTTGTGGGTGGTGTTCTTGTTCTTGACACCGATCCTTTACCAGATATGTTTGGTAGTTGTAGCCAGAGATGTGGGTAGGTACATCTGAAATACTATTTGAAGAGTCTGTTGGATTTTAAATCCTTATGGAACCACAGGTGCCATTAAGAAATTAAATTGACAGATATTACAGCTAGTTACCATTTGTATGGAGAAAAGGCACAAACCAGTTGTTCTGTGCTGGCTCCACACTTTATAAATATGCTTTTCTTAGATCTGGACAATTTCTTAGTGAAGACAGAGAATAGTGGTGCTGGGCAAGGGAATTAACAGCACAAGCACTTTGGTGCTAGTTTTATTAGTGCAGGGTGTGTGCATGTGCCGGGAACAGGAGTGATTTTTGCCAAATAGGAAAGGGTCAAATCACTGGGGCAAGATGTTTCCAAGAGGATATTGTAAATAATAGGACATTTAAAATAAAGCTAAGACTCTAAGAGCAGGAGTTTTCAAATGTCTAAATGGTTGAAACTGGGCAGTTTTTTAAAGATAAATGAGTGTAGGGTCCAGATGGCCTTGTGGGTTGGCAAACAGGGCAGCATGTTTGCTACGTGCAGGACTTGAATGAAGGAGCAAATCTAGGATTTCCAAGCAGATGGAGCTGAGGGAGTCAGCAAAGCTGTTCCTGTTGGCAAGAAGTGGGGGAGTGTGTAGCTTTTCCCAGGTGGCCCACGGACAACTATTGAAGTACGAGGAGAGGCCAGACATTCTGCCTTCACACTTGTGCAGCTGTGCACTGCAGGGCTGGGGGTAATAGAGGAACGCTTGATTGTAGAGTGGGCATGGCTTGCCAGTCTTCCCTGTCTTCAGGCTCTGCAAAATCTGCTGCCAATAAGTAAAACTCTCATGCAGATCTGTGCTTCTGGCGAGATCCGAGGAGGGGACCTGAGTGGCCTGGCTTCCCAGCCCAGCCTGAATGAGATTTTTGAAAATTATATTCAATTCTAATTTTTTTAACGTTTTACTGATCTTTGTTAATAACATGGGGAAGGAAATGCCTTGATGGTTTTGTTTTTTTCATCAGTGTCCCCTTAAGATAATAGATGGTGAGAGGAGCAAGGTGAGAGAAGGCCTTGAGAAACCGAGTTCCTGCCGAGCGTCAAGTGAACGCTAGGAGTTACTGTGCATTCCCTTCCTGCATCTTTTACCTTCCTAGTTGAATTTAATCTGTTTGTCAGCATGTTCCTTCTGGGTGCATGCTGCATGCTACACCAGGGTAACGTAAGCACGCGCTGACCCGCCATCAGTGGGGTTGGAAGGCTCAAAGGTTACTCTCCCTGTTGCTTTCAATTCTGATACTGTAAAGAAGTTTGGGGACTTGAAGTCTGAAAAAAAAAGATTGTTAATTCAGGTGGAATGGCGGTCTGACTCTGCCTCCCCTGTTGCTAACCTCTGTTTTGGCAGGTCATTTTTGGGGGTGTACATTTCCATAGGTTATCCTTTTAGCTGGTTAAAATTGTATTTGAAGGAAAGAGTTGCATGGGATAGTCTGTCCACAGGAGTCAGGTTGGTGTTGATGATGATTATTAAAATCAAAATCCCCCAGTCTTCATAGCACACACAGAATTGGGCCTGACTGGGTTATATTGACCCTGGGCAAGTGGTTTCTACATGCCTTTTTCTTCTGATAACTTTGTGTCTCCTTTAGACCCCTTTTCAGTCGTCTGGATTGGATACAAGTAGAACGACTCGGCATCATGGTCTGGTGGACAGAGTGTACCGTGACAGAAACCGCCTTGGGTCACCACACCGGCGCCCGCTGTCTGTGGACAAACACGGGCGGCAGATATCCTTTGGTTTATGCCTTTGTCAGCATCAATAATATTTCATGCAAGCCTGTTTTTACAATTAGCTTTGAAAAAAACAACCCCCCGCATTGCAGAGAAGGGTGTATATGAGTTAATTTTGGTTTTGCCACTGATTCACAGTGTAACTGTGACATAAACACTTCCATACGGGATCACCCTAGAAGTCCAGTCTACTCCCACAGTCGATTGTCTTAAAGGAACAAGCTAAAGATCCAGTATAGGACAGCTACAGAATAACTTGGTTGGTGGGGAAGTTGTTTCCTAACCACAGGAAGGTAATACCATTTCCCTTTCAAAGCTGTTTTCCAAGCTAATATAGTTGGATGGTGTCATTAGCCCTATACATGGTTAATCTTTCACAAATCCTCCTCTTGCCTTCACTGCATCTCAGTTTCTGTAGCTGTAAACTGGGACAATAGGACTTTGTAACAGGGATCAGCAACTTGCAACCCGTGGGCTAAATCAGATTCTCTTTGCGGGCCTGTCTGGCCCACTGAGCTGAGCCAGCTGTGGTATTTGGCAGTAAGGGAAGTTTGTAGAAACATTTAGTTATTGAGATGCTCTGAAGAGTATGAAAGATGTGCAAAATGGGAGCACTGGTAAGACTGAATCTTCCAGAACTTAAGAGGACCAGGACTGAAGGATTCATTGGATCTAATCACTATTTTTTTTATTGGAAGCTGACTCATATCTGGTTAGCATCTGATAAACATCCTGCCAGCCGTAAGACTTAATTAGCTTGCTGCTTAAAAGGTTGGCTGGCTTTTAAAATGTGACAATACCAGACCGACTTGATAGGGCTAAAGGAGATGAGGGAATGGGGGAGCCCGGAGGGACAGCTCCGCATCCAGAGGGCAGAGGCAGGCCTTTCAGCTACTGGAAATGTGGCTCAAAGCTGCTGATGGCTCTCTGGTTAAGAGGGCCATTGGTTTTTTTTTTTTTTTTTTTTTTTAGGTGAGCTGGTTCCCATCAGGCAAAAGCTATAATACAACTCATAGGCAAGAAGGGAATAGATGTTACTGTTCACGTGGCAAAGGGAGAAGTGTGTAGGTGGAATAAGGTCTGAAGATGTAAATTGCATTAAATTAAGAGGCCCTGCTTACCAAGGCTGCATATTTCATGTCCTGTATAGGAATCTCCTGTCAACCCATGTGTAGAAAGGGGAGCAAGGGGTGCACTTGGTGCAAAATGCTTTCAGCTCAAGGCAGCAGGGTGCCAAGCAAAGGAAAGTGTGACCTCATGGGAGGAAGTTGAGAATCGACTGCAGAAGTGGGGCGAGAGTACTGCTAAATTTGTGTTGTGCCATACATGTAAAGCGGTTCTGCTTCTGTGTTGTCTGGCTTGAACTTTTAAATAGGAATCTCCAATGAAGCCACCATTCACGTGCATGTTATGTTTCAAATGTCATGCTGAAATCAGCATGTCTTCCATAAGAAATGCTCTTCACTTGTCTCAGTTGAGAGCGTGTTGGCTTTAACAAGGTAACTTAAATTATTACTTGGTAAAATAAAAAAAAGGTTTCAAATAGGTCTGTTTTTTAAACAAGTTCCTAGTTTTCTACCCTTAACTAATTGAATCACGTGGACAGTTGTCCGTATGGAACAGTGTATCTGTCCCCTCCATCAGATACAAGTTGGAGAAGGTTAGTGGCATCATTTTATCTATATTAGTATTGGGCCAGGGTTTGGATGCAATGTCAGTCTCTTGATAGGGAAGAAATATGCCTTTATTTTTTCCCCATAGTAATTGGCAGCTCTCAGTAATCTGGATTACCATGATTTTTATTGATTCCAGGTCTTTGTTTTTAGCAACCATATGGATTTTTTAGATGCTTTTCAAAAGGCAACAAAGCAAAAACCTTAAGGTGGATCAGGTCTGACTGAAAAGCTTGCCAGGCTTCTGTCTGCAGGGGTAAGATGCTCCTCACCTTTTAGTTAGAGAGTCTGAGATGTTAGAAGCAGGATTTGTCTCCTATCACAAGCAATGAGAGTCACCTCTTCCCACTCCTCATGTTCCTGCTCCTGCCCCTCGAGGCAAGGAGCACCTGTATTCTTTGCTCACCTGTCTGAAGAGGCTGCATCGTGCAGAAGTGAGTGGTATGGTTTAGGCGTAGGACTGGCAGCTGGGTCTCCTGCAGTTTACTCTGGGCCATAAAACAGACTTTTAGTTTTCTGGTGTCCTTCGCCATGAAACGGGGCAGTGGCTTCTTCATAGACAAGCCCTGAAATAACATACATAATATCGATAAATTGTTCTAAACTATGAAAGTAATGCTTATTATTAAACCAGTACCTTCCAAATGGTTTTCTAACTGTAGCAATTAATTTGTCTTTGCTTCCTGTTAAACTCTTCTATTGAAACACTTATTTAAAACCTGCAATAAATGGTGCTCTGTACAGTTATTTGATTACTTCATTAGAAATTTTTGCCCAGCATCATCTCGGCATAATATTTTACAGTAGCAAAGCGCAGGTTTTCTGAATCGGGTGACATTCCCCTGTGACTCAGAGCATTGTTCATTAGAAAAAATAACGGATTTCTTTCTTTTGTACAGGACCAATTCTGATTCTGCCTTGCATCAGAGTACGATGACCCCAGCTCAACAAGAGTCCTTTTCAGGAGGGTCACAGGACATGCAGCAAAAAAGAGGTAAATGGGTGGAAAAAATGCAAGAGGCTTGAAACAGTTTTGAATATTTTTCATGTGTGGTGGGAGTTGACTAATTACCAGTGCTTCTGGTGCTGGTAGAAATGCCTCCTCAACAGCTTTTAGACTGAACCCAGTAAAAGGCAGAATAGGGTTGGTGCTGAAACAGGCTTCCCATACCCTCTGTTCGCAGGGAATTATACTCCAGAGAGTTTTAACCAAGATTCAGTACCTCAGGGTACCATTAGCTCGGTTGAAGAAAATTGCTGTAATTGACAAGATTTCTTGTGGGTATTGAATTTAATTCGTAGTTCTTGATTATTGGTATATGGCAGACATTTCAGATTGGGTAGTCCCCCAAAGTATTAATCAAGTGGCAAAAAAATCAAATCAAATTAATTCTGCATTTAACATGTTAAAATCATACACATTTTCTTTCCAGTCAATTAATCTAGGCATTTTTTTAAAAAACAGCTGCTCCTCTTCCCAAAACAGAAAGCATCCAACTTTCATTTTGAGAAATATGACTTGATTGTAAACACTGTTAAATGTGCAGGTTCTTAACTCCAAATGCTGTTTATTTTGCAAGTCTAAATTTTTCCATGGCCAGAAGTTGTGGAGCACGGGGAAAGTGCAGTTAGCATGGCTTTTTGCTAAATGTTGAGGGGTGGCTTGGAAACTGCATTTTCCGCTCTAGACAAGCAGTTGTCAGCTACCTGTGCACATGTTGTCAAGCAGCAGCTGTAAGGTATCCAGGAGCAAGATTTTTATCTCATGCTTCCGGGAGTGACATTAAGAAATGTTCAGAAATAATGGGTTACTGCTAATGGTGAGTAACAGCACTGCTAAGCACCTCCCACAATTACTGGTGCCCTCTCCTGGCCCTCACATCTGTTGTCAGCGTGAGAAACGATACTGAAGGCCCACAAAAACATGCCATTCAGATTTACAGACCAGTTACAAAGTTTTATCCCTTGAATACTTGAGAACTCACTGGTCAGGCACATGCATCGTATTCCTCGTTGTGGCTGCTTCTTACACTGTTACCAGAGAGCAGTAAAACATGCATAAAAGGAGTAACAGTTTGCACGTGATGCTGAGGATGTCTACGGTGCTTGTCCAGCTTAGGCTCTGATGCTGTAAGTAGGCCAGGCACACAGCCCCTTCTGTCTGCCAGGAACCCATTTGGGTTATGAAATGCATGGGTCCTTTCAGGGGTTTGTTGTCCTGGTGTAACGTGTCATTACTTGGATAGGGTTCTGTTAATGGAAATCAGTCAAGTGGAAAGAATGTCAGCACAGTGTGGCTTTGCTGCCTGTATGGTGAAACGATTTCCTACTTTGACCTCATATATGTATTGGCACAGATGCGTTTGGTTTCCTGTGTCCCAGGGGAAGAGCCCAGGTTTTGTTTCAGTGGGTTCATATGCAAGTTATATTTTGCTTATGTAAACTACAGCAGATGGAACAGTGGGGCAGCTTTGAAGTGGAGACTGCATGCAATGCTTCATCTATACCTGAGCAGCATAAATTGGATTAGGCCAAAAATGTTCAAAAGTACTTGATAGGGATATCTACTTGGGTTCTTACTCCAGTCTCAGGCTTGCCTTTTCTCTCATCCAAGGCTGGTACTTTAAACTTGGGCTTGCTACCTCCCCCTTTCACTTGAGTAGTAATTTTCTCATACCGTGAGGGCACAAGCCTCAAATTGATCGAGTTTAATAGTTCTCCAGTGCCTTTCCACAAATCACCAGCTGAGCATGCCCAGCATAGGCCAAGCCCTTGAACTAACTTTTCAATGAAGACCTACATGGAGCCCCGTATTCAAAACTGACTTGTGCACTTAGCTGAAATCTCATGGAGAGTTAATGTAGTTTTGGCCAAGTCACTTATGTGCCCTTTTGAATGTTACCTCACCTGAAACATTTGAAACAAGTTTTTTAACATTGGGATGTACTGATTTTGGCTTTGTTTTCTAGTCTTATTGTTGACTGTCCCTGGAATGGAGGAAAGCTCATCTGAGACGGACAAAACCCTCTCTAAACAAGGATGGGACACTAAAAAGGTAACAAACCTCACTTCTTAGCATGTTGTAGATACCTTGCTGTCGAAATTGAATTGTATAAATCTATTTAGGTAAAGAAGCACTTTAAAAAGTAATATTGAATTGGTCTGGGCTCTGCTTGCCAAGACTTGCATTGAAATTCAGCAACAAATTGTCTGAAATTAGACCAGGGCGCAGCATCTCTATGGATGTGACGTCTGACATAGGTGATTTGTCTCCGGGGTGGCAGGGGGAAACTCCAGCATTTTAAACTTGTGCTTTGGTAAACTGATCAATGCAAAATGATTCCCATGTGTTTTTGTTTTAATATGTTTTTTTTTGTAAATGGTAAGTCTTTGTGCATGAGCTTTATTAGTAGGTTGGCTCCTTATTCAGTTTCTTAAAAAAAACAAAAACCTGACAAAATCAAAAACCACACAAATTTTTTTCTAATGTTTGTCAGGATTTGACAAATCCTAGGAAACTTTAAAGTGAAGGCTAATATGTTGTCCTTTGCTTTTGCTATGTCATTAAGGACACAAAGGAATAACATGAATGAAATATAGGATGAAAAGCTTCTTCCATCATCTTTTCAAATGGAGAAAACAGCTTTACTGCAATAATGCACTCTGCCCCCACTTGTGTCTCTGCTCTTGTGTTCTGTTACTCATTCTTTTCACTCTGCCTCTGAATTCCTGCCTCGCTTCTGTCATAGCCTCTCTCTGGCATTTCTTAAGACAGCTGTAGCACCAAAACAATGATTAGTTTTCTGATATTTATAAAGCAAATGGTAAAGATTCTGAAACTTAAGTGATTTGGCTTTTGAAAAGCTACTATTGTCTCCATATTTCCTGCTTGAGCCTAATTTCTAGAGCAAGAAACATAGCACTGGTAGCA
Organism: Crocodylus porosus; assembly: GCF_001723895.1. Taxonomy (NCBI): domain Eukaryota; kingdom Metazoa; phylum Chordata; order Crocodylia; family Crocodylidae; genus Crocodylus; species Crocodylus porosus. The sequence goes on along the minus strand of NW_017728919.1, from coordinate 2,040,831 downwards.
TCTGCTGTTCGCATTTGAAATTTTTATTGTTTTGGAGTTCAGGCAGTCCTATGTGATTGAGCTCTGAGGTTTTTCCAAAGTTAGTAACATATCTCAAAGAACCAAGTGAGTGAGAGTTTTGGTTTTTGGTTCATCGGGTTCTCAAAACTCCGGCTGAAGTAATAACTTCCAGGAGCTGCACTATACGCTTAAAAGTGTTTTCAGAGTTTCAGTGGAGCTGCTCAGCATGGCAGTTTCCCCTTTTCTTCTCTTCATTACTGTCTCTCTACTTGTCTGTGGAATTTTATAATGTGGTTTAGCAGCTGGTTTCTAGTGAATGTAATTAAAAAAAAAGGGGGGGGTATGCAGTTGACTAATCAAGTGATTGCATGTGACATGGGGAGCAGATCCTTTTATTTATGCAAGTAGCCGGTTCTCCGTTACGATCACAAGAGCTGACTTCTGCCATCATGTGAGATTTTTCACATGAGGAACCTTGGAAGTGACATTGTTGGGAATACTGTAAGGCTCTTTTATGAACATGAATAATGCAGCAGTTGTCCTCTCACAAAAAAAATAAGTCAGGGGTAGAAAGAGACAGATTTTTCCCAACCTAGTGAAACTAACAGCAAATCCAGAGGAAAAGTCTATTTCTGTAGGTGCTGTGAGAGTATCTGATTAGCTAGAAAATGGGAGTATAGTACTCACCCCAACGGGTGATCACAAGCCCCTTGTTTTTAATAACTGTTCTCTTAAAACAAAGATCTGCTAGCAAAATCAATACTACATTTCATGATAGCATTTCTGATGAAGGTGGTTGAAACATTTCACTAAAATATACCCTGCTGCTGTTCGTGCAGTCTGAAAACAAAATGTGACATGGAATGGAACGAGTGCCAGAGATCAAAATGGAAATGCTGTGGCTACAAACATTTAGCATCAGACTGTGTATCCTGAATTGCGAGATTTATGGAGCCGTGCCTCTTGCAGGCTTCTGGAGTAGCATTAGACTCGTTGATTCTTTCCCTCCGTATGAAAGCTGCTGTGCTGTGGAGCTTTTGGACTGTGACGGCACAGTACTGGAACATCAGAAGAGCACAGATAGCTCATTAAAGTTTTGTTGATGAAACCAGCGCTTTTTTGAGTGCTGCTGCTGCTCTTTTTTTAACTGTATTTTGAGGTCTGGGGATTGTAGGCTGTTGTTCATGTAGTTTCATAGTTTCATAGTAGCTAGAGTCGGAAGGGACCTAGGAAGATCATCTGGTCTGACCCCCTGCCTTGGCAGGAAAGAGCACCGGGGTCAGATGACCCCGGCAAGGTGCTCATCTAACTTCCTTTTAAAAATCCCCAGGC
>NW_017728919.1:1958596-2038574 GCF_001723895.1 Crocodylus porosus | reverse complement strand
ACATTGGCCCTCTTCCAGTCCTCCGGCACCTCACCAGAGCACCACGAGTGCTCATAGAGCCGCGCCAGGGGTCCCGCAATGACCTCGGCCAGTTCCTGTAGAACCCTAGGGTGAAGATCGTCCGGACCAGCGGACTTGGACACGTAGTATCTGCATCTCCTGAGTTAGGGCAAGAAGCTTAGATTTTTTGGGGAAATGTGGTAGCTGTCTGCTTAATAAAAATACAACTGCTACCAATTTAAAAAGGTGTTTTACTTTTTGTTTCATATTGATGATACTTATAATTGAACTCTGAGTCTGAATGTCTTAAAGTCCATATGGGTTTCAGTTCCGAAATTGTGGCCTTGAGTAAGCCTTTAAGCCGAGGAGAAAGTTTAAACAGTGTGTAGAAACACCTCTCCTGAAACTAAGGAAAGGAATCAATTTCCTATTTTAAATGCATGATTTCCTAAGCATTATTTTGTATCTTGTTTTTCTCTGTTATAATCTGTTTGTTCTGTTTTAGACGGGGTCATCAAGGCCTAAATCGTGTGAAGTTCCGGGAATCAAGTAAGTTCTTGTTATATAAATCTGTAGGAATGCACGTAGGTAGACGGGACCAAAGCTTCCTGCTTCGCAAGCTGTGTTGATTTATGTTTTGTCCACACTGACGATGAAACAATGTTAATCAAGCTGCTCTTAACCTCTGAAAACATGATGAATTCTTTTGTTACTTCCAGCCTGATTTGCTTGGCCATGACAGCCCGGGTAAAAACATTGTAGAATGTTCTGCCGTGTTGCCAAATTATCCAGAAGCCATGTGATTAGACCCGAATCAAAGAGCTTGGCATGCTCCGTGTGTTGTTTTTTCTTAGTGCCTCCAATCCCAGTCTGTAAAGCAGGGAGCTATAAAGATCATTTGGATTATTGGCAAAACATGTTATGTGCTGAAAGCCCCTCGGATCATGAAATACCGAAAGAGGACCCAGGATGTGTAAAACTGCCGTAGGTACAAGCAAAAGCCTGAGAGTTGCATGAGTTTCCCTTTACCTCTGAAGACCCTAAATTATGCACTTGGGGCTCATCTAGCAGACTCAACCAAATAATCCAACTTTTGGGGGGAGGGGAATGTCTGTGACTGACCATTTATTTGGGTGTTCGTTGGCTGTGCACGCTTCCCAGTCTTACTAGTCAGGCTGTTCAGCAGGCAAATTCAGGTTTAACTTGATTACAAGATACAAGAGAATCTTGTATATTGGCGTGACTATTTTTACATACACTTCAAGCAGAACTAGTGTCACTTAAATAGAAGCACCTGAGGGATCCTAATCACCTTGCAATGCACAGTGTATCCCTCTGGTGTAAATAGGAAAGCAACTACACACAGCTGAAAACCTGTTATCATGGGTAAATACTGATGCTCTCTAACACTGACTGTTGTAAATACTGTACGTATATTTTAATTTTTTTTCTGGAGAGCAGCTTCAGATGGACTTTACACCCTGCAGGAAGGGTGCATGTACATTAAAGTTTCAGCTGACTTTTGCTGTTGTGTTTTCTTTTTCCCCAATGTAGCATCTTTCCATCAGCTGACCAAGAGAACACTACAACGCTGATTCCTGCCACACACAACACAGGCGGCTCCCTGCCAGACCTGACCAACATTCATTTCCCTTCTCCCCTCCCAACGCCACTGGATCCTGAGGAATCCACATTCCCAGCCCTGAGTAGCTCCAACAGCACCGGAAATCTTGCAGCCAACTTGACTCACTTGGGCATCAGCACTGCCAGTCAGGGTAATAACATTGTCATAGGACCCAACTGCAGTTTATCTGTCAGTAAAGTGCTGTTTCCTGTCCTAATCATCTGTGCTGAAGATTAACAGGCAGCTGCTTTGTTTCACTTGTGAGGTGATTGCATCTCACTGGTGGTCAAACTGATTTCTCTTAACAACTCACATGAAGCACTTTGGATGAGGAAACATAAACCCGAGATCGTTGATCTGTAATTTACATCCAGGCTTTAACATTCCCATGTTCTTAGCACATGAGTCTACTAATTCTGTTTGTTGTACGAGTCTTCACAGGGGAGGTGCAGTGTCGTAGATTTTGGCAGTAACTCCACTCACTTAATGAGTCCCAGCCACACTGAATCTGCTAGGGAAACCTCTGGAACAAGCTCCTTGGTATCTTGTTTCTAGTCTCTCTCTCCATTTGTTGGTATGGCAATTCTCTTGAGATATCGCATCATTTGTTTTACCTGAACCAAACGTGGGCTGTTAGGCAACTGAATAAACATAGAAGCCCCTAAAATATATTCTAGTGGGGAGCATTTGTTAGCTTGACTGCTTCATTTTTAGGAGATCCTAAGTACTCCAGGCTTTCAGGGGTAATGAAACATTAAGGTATATGCTTATCATCACCCTGGCCCGTGTTGGCTTTATGTTCCATCCAGCTTCCTCTTTGAGTGGTGCCCTCCAGGATGTGAGCTGCTTTTCATGCAGAGGTTTTTGTGATTGTGCAGGGATTAGCCAGGCGAGCCTTTACAACTGTGGGGCCTTTGGGCTTTGCGGTACTACAGATCATTAAAAATCCTGTTACTTGCCACACTGAAAAAATGCCTTTGGACCAGTACAAATTGTATTGTGTTTTCAGGACCAGTAAACTTTTTAAAGCAAATGGCCCAAACCAGTTTTCATAAAGAAAAAAGTATCTTTAACGTGGGTTTTATTTTATTTAGAAATAATTCTGGTTGCCTCGGCAGCTAGACGCTGAAAACACTAGTACGAAAGAAACAGCTTTTTTGTAAGGCACCTGCCCAAGGGGCACTAAATGAATGCTGCCAGCATAGCATTCATTTCCTTGTTTAAAGCTTTCCTGGTTGTACTGTGCTCTTCTTTCTCCTTTTTGCATAGTCCACCACTGTTGATCCATACTATTTGCACATAATTTCAAAAGGAGCAGAGGAATGGAAAAAATAAAGGGAAGGGACATAGACTGGTCATGAGATGAGACAAAAGACAAAGGTTCAGCATGTGGTATCGATACTTGTATGGGGAAGATGAGCAAAAGGAGTTCTTTTCCTCACTGGAAACAAGGAGGTATGTGAGGTGAATGAAAGATGAAGAGGATGGCAGCTAGAGAATGCCAGTTGGATAACATTGAACGAGATCTGGGAAAACCTTGCATTGCTTGCAGCTAAGTAAATTCTTTTCTTTTAAAGTTTGTCCCCGATGGCTGAAGGTAGTGAGCAGTGCCCGAGAACCTGGCAGCATGCAGTTGGGTCTTGAATCGCGTGTGAATGGGGCCAGGAACCCAAAACCTTGTGGCCCAGGAGCTTGCAGCTCTTTTCCAAGTTGTGCTGGAGGGCTGGTGCTTGGGGCTATTTTGTGTAAGATTAATCCAAGAATTCAAAGTCTGGTGGCAAAATCTTGAGCCCTCCTGAATGCAGCACTTCAGGAAATAGTTAGGAATGTGTGCAGGTTAGACGGCATCTTGCAGTTTTACCGTAGAAGATTGAAACTTGTAGGAATCATATGAGATGAACAAATCTGGAGGTTGCTTGCTGCTTTGTGTTGTGACCAGATGGGAGTCATTGGCTCATAAGGGTGTTTGATTTCTGAATGTGGTTTGGGAATTCTGGATGGCCGATACCTGTGTGTATTTGGTGGAGCTGTAAAGCTGTGTTTTGAAGAAACCAGGATGTTTAGAGTGTGGTGCCTTTTCTCCATCATACTTTCTAACGTTTGGCTATTGATGATACAGGATTTTTTCTTTGGTGCCAGTAATGTCAAGACATCTTCTTGGACATTCAGTTAGTTTTATTTTCTTTTATAGAGTCCTTGCGCTCCAATTTGATTGCATATTTTACATGGAAAGCTTTCCTCTGCTTTGTAATGCCTCTAGAACAGTTCCTTTATTGGAAACTGTCTGTCTGTAATTCTTTGTAGATGGTATCCAGGAGAGCAGTGGTTTTCAACCTGTGGTCTACAGACCCTTAGGGATCTGCAGACTGTGTCTAAGGGGTGTGTGAAAATGGCTGTGATCAATTAAAAATATGTGAATACCCACACTTACAATTCAAAGGTGTCTGCACTTCCAATCAAAATTTTTTAGGGGTCCGCAGATGAAAAAAGATTGAAAACCATTGCTCTAGAGCTGAGCTGTGTTTGTCCACCCACCAAGCTGTGTGAGCTGGGGTTTGAAACATCCTTCTGGTAGCATGATACCAATGTAGAGTTTGGCTCTTCACTTTGCTCCTGAGCTTGATTAGCCCCTGTTCATTTAAACTGCCAGGGTCCATGAAGGACCTTGACATTGCAGGCTCCAAGTGGCTTTTGGAAGAGGGGTTCTGAATAGCCCGTGTGTTCTCTGGAGCTTTATCCGTTCCAGGGTTACCCTGTGATACCCAAGCACCGAGACGAACAGCCGGTTTTCTTCTGAGGCCATATTTGTGAGAGGTACGGGGCTACATTGGGGCTCTGAGCAGTTTGATCATCTGACAGTTGCAATAAAAGAGAACCATTGTGTGACTGATCACAGTTCATAAAAAAGTGTGTTGTACTTTCTTGAGCAGAGCACTCTAGAAAACTCTGTTTTTTAAATATTCTCTGCTAGTGTACTGAGAAGCTGGAAGAATACAAAGCAAGTGGATTTGATCTGTACATAAGCTATGACTATATGTGTATATATGTAATACAAATATTTTAAAGTCTGCAGTAAGAATACAGTTCCAAGTAGTTTTATTTGCTGACGTGTTGAACTTGTCTTTGCTTGAGGCCATACAGAAATCAACAGCATTCAGCGCTTCAGCAAATTGGCTGGTCTTGGCTGATCATCTGACTCTTGCATTTGAAATCAGTGGAGAGTTGCCAGTGGTTGGCCTCCATGCAGTTACACCTGCGCTGGCCTATATGAAGTATAAGGGAACTAGTGTTTGTTACAAGGAAACAAACTCCTTTCCATGGAGTTAGGCCAGGTCTGATTGCCAAATCCCTTGCATACTCCATTATTAGGAAAATAAATAGTGCAAAACCAAGCCGTTCAGTACGCGATTGTCTTCTCCAAAAGCATTTCCTGATTCAGGTTTGAAGCCAACTGTAGAAATTAGCTGGGGCAAAGATCTGTCCCTTACCTGCTTTCTCCTCATCACCCAATGCTGGTTTGCTTTTTCTTGATGCACTTGTCCTCCCTCCTGTCTAGACGGACACATTTCAATCATTGGGGGATTCTGTTTCTTGCTTTGAAAATTTGCACAGTCTAACTAGGGATAGAGGCAAGATTTTTTTCCCCTAGCACTCTGTCTCCATTTCCTTCTCTTATTATTCTTCCTGCTATCCAATGAGACTGTAACAAAGCTATACTCTCTCAACTGAGCCCTTCCCATCAGCTTTGCTCATTGCTCATGTCTGTGCGTTATATGCACTCGCAAATGAGCACATGTCCTCAGAAGCCCTGGGGAAACCACCTGTTGGGATTTATAGAACTGCTCAGAGAAATGTAGATCTGCATGTTTTTCCACCAGAACTTGTTGATTCATTGAAGTTCCCCAAGATCCTGCTGACTGCTGTTCTGTTGGGAATCGGGTTTCAAGACCTGCTTGGTTTCCCACCAGAGAGCCTCTAGATCCTTGGCAGCCTGGGCTTCCTGCCCCTCTGAAGCCCTCCTAGCGGGCTTGGGTCGGAGTTCTCCAAGGAGCCCAGGATGCGTTCTGCCCTTCCACACCTGACTTCCTCCTGCGCAGGGAATGCCTCTTTCCACTGAGCCTGGTTTCCTTTGGTATACTCTTTCAGTGGTTCTCGACCTTTTCAGGGACATGGCGCCCCGCCGCCACCTTTTTGAATCTGGCAGCAATCTTGTATGAGAACTGCCTTGTTCAGTACTGCTTCTGTGTGGACCTAGATGTAATGAGAGGTCACAGCCCTGTACCTCAGCCCCTTGGAATTGCAGTCCGTCTGGGAGGTAGAAAGACCGTAGATACGGCGGGTACAGAGATTGCACCTGGTTCCCTAGGCAAAGCAGTTCAGGAGCCAGACACACATGCCCTACCGTGTTACTCCGTTCTCCGCCCTCTTCATTTTCTTGCCAGTTGCTCTCTGGAGCTTCAAGTCCAGAGGTGAACATGGTTGTAACCGGTTGGCTGGAGTAGTTTGTCTCTTCTCCCCCCTGGGTCTTTTTTTGCAGTAGCCAGGTTTTCACAGCTCTTGTTTTGTCATCTTTTCACCCTGATCCGTCACTGCGCCCCCAGAATTGTTAACACCTGTGGTTAGTTTTAGTCAAGTTCTTCTAAGTCGACTTCTCCCACTACTTTGATTGGGGAGTTGGGTATTCTCTCCAGCTGGCCAAGAGCTCTGAAACAGAGTGCTGTTCAAGATAGTCTCAAAGCCACATGGAAAAAGAGCTTCTACCCTCCTTTCTTCGTGCGAGTACACTTGAAATTACATTCTGTGGCTTTGAAGGTAGAACAGTCTGATTCAAAGGCTCTGGCAATCTCTTGGTAGTCTTGCGTCTCATAACAACTTCCAGTGGGTACAGAGAGCCCTTTGTCATAATTAAGAATGGAAAACACCCCTTCCATTAATGTTCTACCATATTTCTGTGAGTGCTGCATCTGTTCCATTCTCTCAAGGATGAGCTGGAGTTAAAAACATGAAGTAAAGGTCAAAGTGAATACAGAGCCTTGACAAATGTTACCTGGTAAGAATTATACATAGAAGCAACCACATCTCATCTAATGCCGTTAAGTTTATAATGAAAACCACTTGTGTGTCCAACTCATTTGTACATGAGGACAAATCTGCTACACTTAAACATGAATCTCTTTCTTGCTTTGTCCTTGTTCCTTGCCTGCCAGTTGTACCATTTCCCTCTAACGTATGCAGCATGGCTGAGTTGTTTGGTCTGGTCAGTGGAAGCGTTGTTTGGGATTCTGTGGCATTTGGTCAGTGGGGAGAGATCGCGGGATTATATTGTGTTGCAGGACAGATCCTATTGGTCCTGACAAAGCAGATGACACGCAGTCTTCCAACATGAGATTACTTGTTTCATCTCCATGAGGGTCCAAGAAGAGAACAGCTTAGCATTCAACAGCAGCCTCTCCAGTGAATGTAAAGGGTATTTACTGGTAGTTGGAGCAGGAGTCTGGGGGTTGAGACTTTCAGGTTCAGTTTCCAGCGCTGCAGGTTTTCATATTTCTCTGACCTTGAAAAGTATCATTTAACCTCTATGCCATGATTTGTCCAGTGATTAAATGGGCGTAATTCCTACTGCGCTGGGAAACAGTTTGTGTTTGTTAACATCCTGAAGTGATCTGAGATCTCATTTAAGAGTGCAGGCATGGTGTAAACTCAGGAGCATCTCTAACAGGTGTTTATGCAAAGCACTGACACTCGCCTTCCCTGCTAACCTGACCTCATCTCTCAGTAATGAGAGGATCCCCCCTGCAACACAGGTACTCGCAGGTGACTTGGGCAAGCAGGTTTTTTCTGTCCAGGTCTTCATACTTGTGCTATGTATGAGCATCATTACATATGGATGCATCCCCCCACATAGTATAGGGAGACTGTGGAGGGCTTTACTAATGTCTGTTCAGCACTTGACATTCTTTGAATGAAAGATGCCCTAGAGAGAACAAGTATGAATGAGCAGAAATGCCTGCAGCCATAGGGAATTTACTTGATATGGGAAAATTAGCATCCATAACATGGGGCCTAAGAAGCGGCGAGAATATGAAACTGATAATGAGCTTTTTGGGAGCATGAGATGAATGTAAAAAATACCTTTCTCTGCTGTTTCAGGCAGGTAAATTGTGGCACTGCTAGCACTAGTTTGCTCCACGGCAGTGCGATGACTTCACTTGCTCATGGACATTCACATTTGGTTTCTTCAGCTTTAGGAATGCTAATGTTCAGTGTGTGGGCTACTTAGAAAGGGATCATCTCGGAGACCTGCTTTCCCATTCCTTGTACCAAAAACCCCATCACCCACTTCTCAGAATGTTTCTTTCACTTCGTTCTGCAAATCATCCAGAAAGGATCTGCAAATCAGTCAGAGAACTGTTGGGCTAATTACATGGCAGCATCCATATGTAAGCATATGTGATCAGTAGGCACCTGCCACTGCAAAATCCAATCCAGAACTGCTAAGGATTTCTGCCCAGGGCCCCTTTCAGGCCACGTTTTCAGTACTTCTATTGTAAGCAGTTGTACATTTCAGCTGTTCTTGATTCATAACGTTTTCATATCAACTAATCATTACCATAAACAGGCGCCAACAAATCACTGCCACCGGTCCCATGTAAACGTGTTTCTTCCTCAATGGCAGGAATGGCAACAACGCAAGCCTCTTCCCAGCAGCATCGGCAGCCGGCTGTCAGTCCTCTCTCGTTGAATGCAGACTCAAGACGGCCACAGTCCCAGCAGATGTCTCCCACGCTCTCCCCTCTGTCGCCAATCACACAGGTAGGAGGCTGCTTGCCAACCTGGGGGAAGCAGCACGCTCAGAAGGATAACGAACCTGATTCCAGGTCGTAATGTTTCAGAGTGTTAGCTGGCTGCTTCGTACTCTGTTTACATCTAGGAAAATGTTGGCTGCAAGACTGGTATGGCCCTGATTGCAACATTTTCTTAGAAATATCCCCTTTAGCGATCCTGTTCTTTTGTTAATAAAATGTTCTGTGGCTGTTGTCGGTGAGCTGTGTTAAAACAGCTAGCAGCAAGGCTTATTTGATTCCACAGAAATATATTTGTGTGTTCTCTCAGATATGGGCTGCGGTGGCAGAGCGGTTAAGGCATCTGTCTTTGGCTCAGAGATGAGTTCAAGACCTGGCCTCAGTTCATGCCAAGTTGATCCATCTGTAAATGGGTATCTGCTCAGTGGCTTGGGGAGTCAAAGGCAGTCAGACGTGATAGTAGCCAAATCGCTTCCAGTAACCTTTGGGTAAAGAAATTGGTATACCTTAAGCACATGAGCCTTATTGCTAGGGGGCTCAGGAGGATCATGGAATTGACTTAATCTGTTAGAGAATGGAAGAAACATTTTGGGAAAGCTGTAGATTTCACTTTCTCTCTCCTGAGGCTCTGATACAAGCAACACGAAGGACAACATTTTCTTTTAAAGATACTGTCACAAGGTTGTATGCTTCATTGCTCTTGGGTTTCATGCTTCATTGTGAATCGTGTAAGAAACACCTGTAGTTCCTAAGAGTGGCCCAGACCCCAGGCTCTGCCCTACGTAGCATGCTCTGAGGGGGCTCCTGAAAACCGCTGACCCAATGTGGGAAAGTCCACAACAATATTAATTCAAAATCCTAAACTTAGGGGTCTTATATTAGTCCCTTAAAATGCATCTTTGAATGTGTAAATGCCATAGCCAGGGTAACTTTCCAAATGGCCTGAGAGACCCCGAGGGTTTTAGACATTTGATGTGAAAGTTTTAAGCATTTCAGAAATGACCAGAACTCTCTCTAGCCTGTGTATTTTCCTGTTCTTCTCGTTAAGGCTGTGGCGATGGACGCATTGTCTCTGGAACAGCAACTTCCACCATACCCATTTTTTACACAGACAAGTTCACAGCAACAGCAGCAGACCCAAGTGGCAAGTACTCTGCCTCAAAATACCCCTTTAATGCAGACCTCTGGTTTACAGCGAGGAACACAGCTTCCCCCACTCTCAGTTACGGTACCTTCCACCATCCCACAGTCACCTCCAGGCAGCCAGAGCCAGCCTTCAATGGGGATAGACATCACCTCGGTAAGCTTTTGAACTGTGACTGAAGACGATATAATTGGAAACAAATAGCTGTCTTCCAGAGAAAGCAGTGTCAGCCTGTGCTGTCAGAGTTTGAACTAGGCAGCAGTTGTAATGATTATGTATTTAGGCACTTTCTACCCTGGACGTGACCACAGATTACTTGAATCGATCTAACGCTGTTTAAACATAATGCCTTAAAAATCATTTAAGCACATGATGGCCAGCATATGGAATGGCCCAAACCATTGTTTAAACCATTGAATATGGTTTCTGAAATGCTTGGTAGGATGGATATGACCCAGATTTAGGCTAAGATAAAATAATTTTAACATGTTAGGTTTTTTTTAAACTGAAAAACTCAAGGTTTGGGTATATAGTCTCTGGACCGGATGTCAGGAGAAACCCAACAAAACAAAACAACCAAAGATCTTTGTCTTGCGGTGACAGGCTTTCTGAGCAATTCTAAGCTGACACATCTGAGCTTGAGGTATAACATGTTGGAGGGGCTTAAGAAGAAGCAAACAAAACCCAGATTCCTCTTAGACAACACCTCTGCAGTTCTGGGTGCCCTCCACCTTTTTACAAGGAGGGATGTGGGCATGCTCAATTAGTGCCATAGTTTTATATGACACTGGAAAACAGTAATGAACCAGTTATGGACAGGCTGACTTAAAATGCCATTTTAGCACCAGCTGTGTCTGTAAAGTGAGAAGAATCCTTTAAATTTGGCAAGCCTTAAATGGTGAAAGCCTACAGCATTTATGTGCATGGGGGAAGGCTGGGGTTTCATAAAACTGAAATGCATTTATTTTACGGTGCCAGAACCGAGTTGGTTCAGATTAATTTTGAGACAGCTATGTGTATATCCTCATGCTCCTGGAACAAGTTACCTCTTTCCAGACTTGCATGCGTAGTGGCCTTTTGTCCCAGGGTCGGTTGGTGTCCCCCATTGGTTTCTCATTCAAGACAAGAAGATATCAGAACTTTGAAAAAGAAAACAGTGCTAAGGAGGGTTTTCAGTGGACTCGCAGAAAGCAAGACAAACTGTTTCTGAATCATGGCACTTTAAGAGAAAGACTTGGACCAAAGTTTGTTTCTTAGGGGAAGTAGGATTTGTTTTATTTGCTTTCAGGTCTCTGAACAGAAAAACCAAAACCAAACTTAGTATATGTACACGTGGTGGTAATTCAGGGGCAGAGAAGAACTGAGAAACCAAAACATTTCTATTGTAAAATTGTTGTCTCTTCCTACACTGGAATCCAGATTTCTGAGGGTGCTTCAGGATACCAGGCCAGCTCTGAGATGATGTCCTGTAGCTAGAAGGGATACGGGGCACGTTCTTTGCTGCTTTTCTTGCTCTGAGTGACAGTGACTTGTTGGCACTGATTCCAGTGGAACATCTGTCCCCAGCAGTGCAGCTGTTTGGATCAGGAGAAGGAACCATTGCAGGACAGAGGGACAGATGGGAAAGTGGGTTTGTTGTGGGGATTGAGTTTGAACAGATTGTGCTGGTAAACGGTACTGCTTCTTGAAAGAGGTTGCTTCTCTTAGGGTAAGGTGAAGATGGAAGTCAAGGGTATTGGTTACCAAGTGGCAGCCAGTGAAAACCGCAGCCAGAACATTCTGGTTCCCCAATTTTTGCAGTAACTAATACAGATTATTCTGTTCTTCATTCTCTGCTTTCCACATCGCTTTCCTCATCCTAAAGAGCTTTAAGCCCTTAACATTCAGGATACTAAGTCTGTCTGCAAAACAGCTGAAATGGTGCACATGTAAACTTGGATTGTTTTAAAAGCTACTTCTATGCTACAGTGCTGTCTCATGGAAAGCCTTTGCATTATCTTCTCCAGACCCACTAAGGTCTGTTTGGTGGCATCTTGATACAGTACCTGAATCTTGTGGGTCCTAAGAAAACGCTTCTTGGGAAGCAGAGCTACACTTGATCTGAACACTTGAAGTGGTGCACAAGATGCTAATGTAGCATGTCCCTGTGCTGTAAGACTTTCTGATTAAATTACCCTTTGCTCAGACTTCTTGGACTACAGCTTTTTCTCCAAATCATCAAGGCCTGCCTTGTAGAAAGCGCCATTATTTAAATTGAAGCAGCTGCATTGTAGTTGTTTGAGTTTGTGTGGGTGTTACCTTGGTTCCTCAAATCTAGGTCCATTACACACATATAAATATGAACATGTCTTAAGTTGTTAAGACTGAAAGCCATAAAACTATAGGTGGCATTACCCTAAAAATACTAGCTGGAATCTTCAGGCAGTGTTTGGTGCAGTGGGAAAGTATGTAGTTGCAAAAAGGTTCAGTTACTAACCTTCTTCTAGTTAATACAGCCAAACTCATTCTTTAAGCTAGTAAAGACAATGCTAATGTCACTTAGCTAAGGGCAGTTGGCACAAATTAATAATATGTGAAGAGGGCAGTAAATTTAAGAGGCTAAAAATGACTTTATCTTAGAAGACCACTCTTTCTGCAATGAATGTTGGCTGGCAGGATTAAAAAAAAATGAAAATAATAATTTTCCCATATTTGACAGCCCTGTCCTGCCTCGTTAGAAACCAGACCATGACACGTTTGAATCTCAACCCTCCTGTTTGGGGCATTTTTTTACAGTACTAGTGTCACTGCTGATATCCTAGAGCTGTTGAAGGTGGTCTCGCCCAGCTTCCCCAAGCTGTACACCAAGAAGTAGATAACGTTTCAACCTTCCATCAATCCCATGGTCTTTAATTCTGTGTTGTTCTGTAGGCGTCACTCCAGCAGTACCGCAGTAATGCTGGATCCCCAGCCAACCAGTCTCCCACCTCTCCTGTCTCCAATCAAGGCTTCTCTCCTGGCAGCTCCCCTCAAGTAAGGGACTCTGCGCTTCCACAGGCCTTGCTTCTTGTGTGTGTTTTTAGTTGAGTCTCTCCATTACTGACCCATGGTTGTCTCACTTGTAACTGTATGTGCCTCATGTATCACTGATGTCTCATCCTGTTCACAGTTTCATTCAGATACAGAGTTTTTCAATAGCTGGTGAATTAAGACTTTTTTTTATTTATTTGATGCTACCGCTAAACTTTTTTAAAGTTCAGATTTCTTCTCTGTGGGGAGCTCAACAAAACCAAGCATCCAGAAAGGCCCCTTACAGCAAAGGGAATATTAGCCCTTGGGATGCTTATGCCTCCACTGGTTGACCAGGTGGCAGGAGTAGGAAGGTGGGGTCTGAGTGAATGTCTAAGGCTGGAGAGAGAAAGGAGCAGGCTGGTTTTGCATGTCTGCTGCCCCTCAACACCACTCGCGTCACCCAGTGCAGGCACCCCAGGAGCTGCTTGATGAGAGAAACGCATCCTTCGAAAGAGACCCCTGTAGGAAATCACTCAGAGAAGGCAGTCACCAGATCTCACAGCTGGGAAGTGCCAGAGTAGATTGTCAACATTAGTCTTGCGGGGTGGCTGTTTTCCCATCGGTGTAAAGATGAATACGTGCATAAGTCACACATGCAAAATCATTGTGCATCTCTTTAAACAGTTCAGCGGGAATTTTAATGCACCCACAGTGGGGCACTTCAGATATAATGAATTGCTGTTTTTTGTAGTGTTGCCGATCAGCTGGAATGAGCTAGTACGGCCCACTTTCAGTGGCAAAAGAGTTTAGGACTAAAATAAGTGGAAGTTGCTGCCTTTCCTGGATCCCAGCTGCGGCAACAGGCTGTATGAGGCTCTCACGGGGCGGCACTGCAGGATCTGACCTTCCATTTCCTGTTTTGGTTTTTACTTGGAAAAGGGGATATTTCATAGGTTTTTTTCATCTTTTTTTAGGGGCCGGAAGGGATCTTACAGATCATCAGGTCCAGCCCCCAGACGTCTGAAGATAATTAAGATAAATGTTTTACCCGTTTTGATTTCAAAGTCAGTGTCAGTTCTTGCTGCCAGGAGCTCATTTTGGAGCTGAGTGATATAGCTGAGGGTCAGGGCTGTCAGTGTGGATTGTCTTAACCCTCATATGACTCCCACTAAAACTCCTGTTTCTTCTACCTGCTTCTGCTAACTCTGCCTTGTCTGTCTGGCTCAGTGTAGACAGCAAAGGAAGGCTTGTTTTTCGAGGCTGCCATTGGGTCAACGCTGCAACCAGTCTGTTGGCAATTTGTGGTGTGAGAACTTATGTTTGGGTGAGTTTGGGGCTGAATTTTGGCCCCAGTGGAGAATGGATCCATTATTGAATAGTCGCTCAGTATTTTCTTTCCTGTGTTCGCAGGCATGTTACCTCCAAACAGCCAAAACCTTTTGAATGTGGCAGCCTCTTGCCAGGGGGTATCCCCTGCCCAGCCACACTAGTCGCACTCCCTCTGGCATGCACTGGCTTCACTGTGTTTGAGAAAGGGCTGTGTGGTTGCTGCGCAGTGCGGAAGGAGCTGGGGTTTAGTTGCATTATCCACTTGTCTTCGGTCTCTTAAATTGTTTTCATATTTAGATATTTGTGAGAGTCCAGCTTATAAAAAAATCATAATGCTGGGACTTAATTTGCTAAATCAGCAGAACTGAAGCTAAATTGGCTAAAACAGGCAAGATGTATTTTGGTATCTGGAACAGAACAAAAACCACTCCTCAGTGCTGCTGAATTAGGAGGCGCGCTTTCCCTGCTGTGTCAGGTAAGCAGCAGGTGGGCGTGGAAGATCAGTATAGCTACGGTTGGAAGATTGTGAACACCAAGGAGTGTTCTGAGAGGGAGGAAGATGCAGGGTGAATATTTGGCTTGTGGGGAAGGGGAGAACGTCAGATCCTGAGACTGGGGTAGTTCAACAGGAGAAGAGGACAGAGCATCCTCAGGAGAGACACTGGAAGATGCTGATGATGTAGTAGAGGCTGGAAAAGGGAGGGTGATCTAGGGGTGACTTTCTAGACCTCCTGTTGCCTTTTATCCAACTAGTTTTAGGGAGACTGTCCCACACAGCCCCAGCAATGTAGAATATGCCTTTTGATTGCCACACCTTGTGCATGCAACAAAAAACATTCCTTGCCTTCTCCCAGCCTGAGGTCTGGTATCTCTTTGGTTCCAAATGCTCATTTTTGATTTCTAAGGAACTTTCCATTGAGACATGAATTGAAAAGCTCTGCGTGTGGTCCGTAGCTCTGTGTTTGCATGGCTCTTCATTAACACTGGCTTGTTTATTGCTCCTTGTTTTTCCTAGCACCTGACACAGTCTCATTAGATTATGAAGTTGCTTTTTTTTAGTAGAACAGCTGAATACGGGGAAAAATGGTATGTATTTTTAGCCTATTTACGCTAGGGTTTTCTTGCAGTCACCACATCATTAACCCAAGAAGATACACTGTTGACAAAACAGACCTCATGTACCGTTTTCATAAGAGATGCGGCTGGCAAGATATTTTTCAAAGACTAGCTAATAATTTATTCTGAGAGCCCTGAAGTGTTGAAGTAATGACATTTGTAGTTGAGAGTGGGGGTATTTTATGAATTAGCGCATCTAAGAGAAATGAACATGGGTTGCTACAATGGAAGAGCTATTCAGATAGACTTGCACAATGGAATTACTTGTCACGTTATTTCAGGCCTGTTTTAGGAAAGGAACATCGCTAATTGGAACAAGAGGTTTTTTTTATGTTTGAAAAGTTTCTATAAAATGGTGGTGAAAGTGAGAGAGAGAACCGGTGCAGTGTTCTGTTGGAGCTGGCATTTCTATTGATAATTCCAGATTGGTGCAAGTTGTTCGTATTGAGAACGCAACTTCCCAAGTTTAAAATTCATTGCTAGCAATGAATGTGCTGAGAAATGTCAGCAACCAGCGATACAGGGAGGTGTGAATTTTACACTGGAAATTCCAAGTTTCATGTATTCAGACAAAAAAAAAATCCCCTCTTCTGCAATTATGGCAGCTATTGGAAACCACGAGAATTATCCCTCAGTAGTTAAATTGTGCTGGTCCTAACTCGCCTCCTCATGTAGCAATCTAATTAATTCAGGGAGGTTGTATTTTGGTGAGTAGCTGTTAGAGAGATTGCAGATCAAAGGGTGTCATAGTACAAGTGAAACGTTGCTAGTTAAGCACAATTACTTTGATTTTTTAAGTGCAATTTACAGCTAAGCAAAGAACCAGCGTTTTCCTGAGCTCCTTGCAATTGCTCTGGCCTCCACGTGGTGATTATCTTGTAGCCCGTGCTCACTCTGGTGAGTGAGCCACTGCAGTCTTGAGCCCGGGACTAGCAACTCTAATGTGAAGATTTTTTCCCTTTTTCCAACTCTCCGGGAAGGTTCAGAGATGGGTCTTTGCTCCCACAGACTATTTATTGTACTATGGCCTGGGCTGTGGTATCTGATGAACAAACAGTGAGGGGCAGCGAAGCCCCATGTCTAACATGCTGAGTACAGTCTACCAGAGAAGTATTTAAAGAGAAAAGGTATTTTATTTTTAGCTTGACTTGAATATAATTTTGCTTAAGAAAGCACGAAAGAAGAATTTTGAGACATCCCGTTCAAGTATAAATCAATAGGTGGAGTAGGATTATTCCATGAGGGAAGCCGTAAGATGCAGTTATAAAGAAGATGGAAATAGTCTTGTGCCCCATGGCCTTAAGATGATACTGCCTTAAGATGTGGGCTGGACTAGCTGGTCTTTTCCAGCCCAAATTTCTAGTGGTTTGGTAATATTTCTCTGTTACTCCTGTTCTTGGCTGAGGGGTCCTGAATCTGATTTAAGGAAGAGCTAGCTTCATTTAACAGGAGGCCAGTTCCTTAGTTGACCAGAACCAATGTGATCAGAGCATCCTTTCGTTTCCCTGCTTTTGGCCAGCGCAGCAGCCAGGTGCACAGCGTGCTGGAGGGTGCGGAGCCGTGCACCGTCTCCCCGGATTGCGGCGGACTTGTGTAGCCTGCCTGCTGTCTGGGATGTGAGTAGTGATTTCTGCTCTCTTGGGGCACTCAAGCTATGCTCCCCACATGCAGTGGCACGGCATTCGAGGTACTTAGAGCAGCTGGGAGTCCAGTCGGAGCTGTTAAGCAAGACCTTTTGACTATATGTTAGGTGGCACACTGAATTTTCAGTGTGCTTTCCTTTTAAAACATGGGCTCTCGACTTCTCCATGGATGCCACAGTAACTCAAGATTAATGCAGCCTAATATCAGAAGATCTTCCCAGAAAGTCCCCATCTCTTCCTCTGAGAAAGAAGTGTTAGCGTGTTTGCTTCATGAGTGTCCTCTTCCAAACACAGCTGGATGGCTGGTTTTAAAAAACAACCCAACTAATCCCATTAATGCTCTCGGACAATAGAGTCTGTCACACATACTTGTTGTGCCGTAAGGAACTGTGTTTCATGTGAGATGTACTCCGACTTCTTTTAACTGTTTGCTGTTTTGGACTTCATCCTGTGCTTTAAGTACTTTGCGACGTTGTCGTGTTAGTCTGTTAGTTGGTGTAAGTATATATTCACTAACTAGGTATTTGCTTAACTTCTTGCCATTCAGCTTTCCAGGGGAAATGACCTGTTTTAGCTTTGTGTTGAACTTCATCTGTGTAAAGCTCTGGAAAGTACAGTCAAACGCGGGCATCTCCAGAGCAGAGACAAACTTCCTATGCGAGCTGTCTATAGAGACTCCATTTTTGTGGAGGATTTTGAGGGAATTTCTCCTGCAACCCCTGTCTCTCTCTGTTGTATCCACCAACCCTTTTGAAGTAAATAGAAGAGGAGTTGCAAGGTGTTGGGGGGGGGGAAATCCCATTTTGTAATCTGTTGGTCAGCCTCAGAATGACAGATTGATAACTGGGCATTGTAGCATCCGCGAAAAAGCCAACCCTGCCATAGTTAGAGCTTGTCCTGGGAATCTCGTCCCTCTTGTACTGCTGAAAGCACCCGTCTCATGCAGACACTTAGCTGCTCTTGGAATGACATGAATCCTGTAAGCTCAGGTTTACTTTAGCACGCTCTTGTCTTCCTTAAACTGTCGAGTCTAGAAATATCAGGCGAGGCGGGTAGCCAACAAGCCGTGCCTGTGCACTGCTGACAAGCTATTACATGGGCTGTTACCGTGTGCACTCAGCCATCTGGGCTGTATCTGGGGCATTTATCCTTTTATTTAAGAGGCAAACACCAACCAAAAAAAAAGCTTGTTTTATTTTTGTGCAGAAATTGAAGGGTGACTCATTACTGGGGATATTTACCCCAATTCCGTTAGAAACGGATGTTTTTCCGTGTCCTCCCTGTCTAGGAGTTCATGATTTCCAGACTCTCTCTTTGCGCTGGAGGAAAGGAGATGCATTCAGACATCTGATGGGCGAGCACAGCATTTTCTTAATGTGCTCGTTGTTAGATTTCTTTATTAAAGAAGGGCGGTTTGTGACCAAATTTGAAGCCAATGAGTTGACAGAGTTCACTCCCTCGCCATGGGTCTGCCTGCCTGTTTGTGAGACTCTCACGCCATAAAGACTCTGTTTTGTTTTCAGCACTCTTCCATTCTGGGCAGTGTATTTGGTGACTCCTATTATGATCAGCAGATGACAGCTAGGCAGGCTAATGCCCTATCCCATCAGGTGAGCAAATTCATCTCAGATTTTGAACTGTTTTGGCCACCCTGACAGTAAAGGATGCATATAATTCAATTTGCAGCTAGTCTAATGTAACATTACTGTCCGTGTCGTTTTATTCCCGTTGTTTTAGTCTGCAGCTACACAGGTATTTCATTTTTTCTCTTCCCCCTAGGCATTATAGCAGCTGATTTTTAAAGGTACTCTGCCAAGACGGCTAGATTAGAAAGAAGCCCCACCTTCCTTGACGGTAGTCCCCTGTGGGAAGGCTTCACTTGGTGGGTGGCAGCAAAACACAGCTCTGTAATTTGCAGCCAATCTGTGTCCAGCCTCTGAATCTTATCAAGCAAGTCCTGTGTCTGTCAGTGAAGTTACCAGCGCAGTTGCCCCTTCAGCTGCGACGTGTGTCATTGCAGCCAGAGGGTGAGGCAGCTTCTCAGTGGGACTGTGCTTGTGCCGGCCTCACTAGCATCCAGCAAGGGTCTTGTTTTTTACTTTATTTTAAAGGGAGTTTTTAGGGCCAAGGTTTAGCGCCCAGGTAAGACACTGTAGGCAACAAGCAGCTAAAATGGGCAGGTATCTGTTCAGTACTAAGTGGAAAGCAGCCCTCTTTGATCTGCAAAACCTAAAGATGAATTTGTTTGCCTGTCTTTTCTGAAAATGATCTTCCAAACGAGAGGCTTTAAACTGCTTCACTGTGTTTCCTGATGCTCAGAAGTAACAATTCCTTTGTGCCTTGGTCTTCAGCTTGAACAATTTAATATGATAGAAAACGCCATTAGTTCCAACAGCCTGTACAGCCCGTGCTCCACCCTTAACTACTCCCAGGCAGCTATGATGGGCCTTACTGGGAGTCACGGCAACTTGCAGGACTCGCAGCAGCTGAATTACTCCAGCCATGGAAACATCCCCAACATCATCCTTACAGGTAAGGCACTTACCAGCTCCGGGGAGAGGGGGTGAGTAAAGCTGTCCTCTAGTGCTGGGGATCCACTTGCGCTGCATGATGTGCCCAATCGGCAGGAGAAGGGAAGCATCTTGGTGCCTGTGGAGGTCACGTTTGCTGCGTACAAATAAGTGAGTTGTGTCAGCCGGACACCTTTTGGATGCTTATCTTGCTGGGATCCTATGACCCCAGCTGACTTCCTGCCCTTTGGGCAGGGGGCTGGACTCAGTGATCTCCCGAGGTCCCTTCCAGCCCTAATGTCTATGAAATCTATGCCTTGTGGCTTGACCTCCTGTGTGGCCGCGGGAGCAGACACCACACGCAGTGACAGTGCTCGTTGCCGCCCTCCTGTCCGTAGGTGCGTGAGGAGAGCCCGGCCTTTACGGCCCTCAGGTTCTGCGCTGAGGCTTGCCCCAAGAGGTTTGATATTTGTGCGGCTGCCATGGTGGCCATCTTTGCGGGTCAGCTCAAGCAGGACCTGGCTTGAGTTTCACTTTTAAGATGCTTGAATAATGTCAAGTCCTTTATAATGAGGCTTTTGAGCGTGCTTTGAACCTGCAGCTCATGCAGGTAGACTCTGCTTTCCTCCCTTCCTAAGCCAGAGTCAGTTGCTCTGCTCCGTTTGCCAGCTGTTGATTGCTTTACCTATAGCCGGAGGATTACACTAAGAATGGAGTGTTTTGGGACAGTAACGCAGACTTACTGAGGCTTCTCTCTCCTCTCTTGATTCCAGTGACAGGAGAATCGCCTCCCAGCTTATCAAAAGAACTGACCAGCTCTTTGGCAGGCGTCGGAGATGTCAGCTTTGATTCGGATTCTCAATTCCCTCTGGATGAACTCAAAATCGACCCTTTGACCCTAGATGGACTGCACATGCTTAATGACCCAGACATGGTCCTCACTGACCCTGCCACAGAGGACACTTTCAGGATGGACCGGCTGTAGGGTGTGGACAGTGAGCCTGGGAATGGGACGTGTTTCTGGAGCCCCGCTGAACTGAAGAAGTCCAATGGGTCAGTCGTGTCAGATTGAGTGAGTTGCTGAGACCAGTAGCTCCATCATGTACAACGTGTACAATGAGTAAAGCTTGTTGTTCTAAGCTTGCAGTGCTGCAGACCCCCACTTCCCTCCGCGCCATATTTTATCCCTGTTCCACTCATTGCCAATAAATGAGCAAGGAGTTTGCATCGGCCTCCTCCCCTCCGAGCCCACGGCACTGGAGTCCCAGCATACGGTTGTCAATTTATCCTTTGCACTAGAAATGAGGAGGGGCGGGGGTTCCAGGATGGGGAAGGTTCAGGGCCAAGGATAAAGAGATCTGTGTAAAATACCGAATGGCTGGCGGTCGACGTGTTGCCGAAACAGCGTCCCCTCACGAGGCCGAGGGAGAACCGACTGCCGGCTCCCCCATTCACTCGAAAGCCTATGTGTTGCCTCCCTCTGGAGCCGAGGGAGGGCATCTTTTGCAGTTTTGACTCTCAGACTGCTTTGTGACAGCTGCTTTGTCGAGTAAAATGCTTCTCCCTTGATTGATATGCCATGTTTGTTTTCAGGTTCGTTCCCCAGCTGTTGTCCAGCACCCACTGCCTGTTCTCACGCCTTGAGCAAACTCATGTACTCAGCAAAGCAGGAAGGCGGCCTGGCAGCCCCATGGGCTTTTGTAGCCGGTTATCCAAAAAGACTGTAAACACTATTTTCAGAGCTGTTTCTTTTTTAAAAAAATTAAAAAATAAAATAATAAAAAAGAGAATTTCTGAGCACACAAAAAAGTCCTATAATTCATTACCTGGTGAGCATGAAGGAATGACAGGAACTTTTTAAATCAGCTGCAGGTATCTTGGAAGCTGAGTTGCAGACGATTTTTTAATTCTCCTCTTTTGTGTGAAAGTCTTGGGCAGAGGGAAGGGTGTGTGTTTGGCACTGCCAAGTCCCAGTCCCAACAGCTATTTTTATGGTTTTTTTTTTTTTTTTTTTATTATTATTATTATTATTATTCTTGTTCCTCACCCATTAAATATTCTGTTGCCGTTATTTATGGATTTTTTTTTTTAATTTAAGTGTTTGGGTATTAGAGAAGTAGCTAAACTACATAAGGACAATCGAAACATTCTGCATAATGTTTGTACAGTACATCCTGTTGTGTTCTTAATCCGGAAATATTATATCTATCTATATATATGTGTGTGTGTGTGTGTGTGTGTGTGTGTATTTTTAACTAACTGGAATTTTAAACAGATGCCGCCCAGACATAAGCCCAGGGGAAGTTTTATCAAGCATTTACCTTTATATATGCTCAAATTAGGGTGACAGGAAAATACGTATTCCTTCTGTTGCCCTGGAAAAAATCACTTCTATATACCAAAGCAGTACTGTATTCTTGCGCACGCTGAGACTCTGTTAAATCCATAATAGACTACTTCTGTTAGTCATTGTTAATATTCTGCAGTGCAGTGTAACAGAATGATGAATGATACTTTATCAATGACAGATTGAAAAAACAAACCACCCATTGATTCGGAATTGGTGGTTTCACTTAAATGTAATAGATGAGAATGACATTCAGTAATGAGTCCCAGATCCCTGACACGGGGATCTCTCGCAAATCTGAAAAACGTGTCTTGCTGTTTACCCAGAGCTCGATGCACTTAGAGTAATTGCCTAAGAAGCACAGCTGTTAAAATGCGGTGGGCATTACACCAGAGTCTGCACAGGAGCAGGACTTCTAAATACGCTGACTTCTGTTAATCAACTGCGCTTGAATTGTACTGACAAAAACTCAACATATGATAGTGCATTGAATGATGTCAATTAAGGAATCACTGCTGAAGGGGCACATTTCCATTCTGGAGAGGGTGAACATCCAAACAGATTTGTTTGATATAATCTCAAATAAAGAAGCCTTTTTAACTATACTTAAAACTGGGTTGGTTTTGTTTTCCCCCTCTCTGGGATGACATTTATTTCAGCCTCTCTAAATCCTATTCTCCCTATTGACTGAAGCTGCATGGCATTGATTTGCACTGGTCTAAAAATTCGCCACTGCCTTTTGAGTTGTAAAGCTGGTATTTTTGGAAAAGATTCTCCTCTTACCCCTGCCCTGCAGCCCAACTCGCTTCTTCCTGCCCCCTTGCAGCTCCCCTGGCAAAAACAACCAACCAAAAAAAAACCCCCTTGCTGTTTTGAGCAGAAAATGTAAAAGTCCGCAGAGAGTGGACAACTCCTAATGAGTTATAGCTCCGTTTCTGTGTGCTTCCAGAAATCTGTGGGGTGCTGCCCTGAGATTCGCAGATGCTGCTAAGCAGAGTTGCTGTCAGGATCGTGTATAATCTGGGTGCGTGTTTGCTCACGTTTGTGCCATTAGTCGACCATTTGCACTAACAACATTTTCTTTTTCCAAGCTTTCATCGCCATGCAAGCTTTCTCTAAGAGGTGCTTTTCTTTGGTTCCTCCCCATAAAGCTTTGAGGTTTTCCTGCATCTCCGTTTACAACATTTGTTAACATTTACGCCTGAGACGACATGTTGCTCCCCAATGTCTGCTTATTTCAGATTGCTAATGCTTTCCCGATTTTTAAAAAGTAGCTTCAGAGAGGAGGATGCCCTAACAGAACACAAGTCATTTGAGAGCAGATTATTTGGAGTCCTTTGCTTCAAAGCAGCCAAAGGTACAGTGCAAACTGAATATGCTTCTCACAGTTTAGTCTCTTCGACAGCACTGTTGGTCCACTGGTGGGATCTCTGTCTACATTGCCCTCTTGTTCAGACGGCTCTTATGCATGTAACTCTTGTCTGTGATCTGTTTGTTTTAAAACCAGAGTCACTGCAGACCGAAGCGTCCAGTTAGGAATTCCAGCCCCTACTGGAGAGTGTTGCGGGCAGATCTCGCTAGAGGCTACCTTCTGACGTGTTTTTGGTTTTTTTTTGTTTTTGTTTTTTTTACATGTGTATATAGGAGAGCGTGTTTATTAGACTTGTAAGTAGACGTTTAAAATGGCCTTAATTTAAAAATATATTTTGGGTGGGGAAAACATCTGGATGCAATTGTCCAAAAAAAGTAGGGACCATCTAAGTAGAAGTGTTTTCACTCTGTTCCTTTTTGGGGGTAGGGTAGGGGCGAGGGCATTGTGGGGAGGGGGTGGTTGGTGGGGAGTATTGTCTCCTGCCCCAAGATGGGGCAGGCTAGCTGCTTTATTTTTAACCCTTTGAGAGTCCACGCGATGAGTTCAGTCCAGCGCCAGCCCATTTCAGCCCTTTCTGCACTTCACTTCCTAGCAGACTGGCCTCTTAGCAGCACGTGTGCACCCTTCACCAGCAGAAGAATTATTCCCTTTCCCTTTTGTTAAACACTCTGTATTTAAAGTTTAAAACGTAGAGCCAGTGTGTTCACAACAAGTAGAGCTCTTTTTGTTTTAGTTAGCTAATATCACTTTCCATTTAAATTCACCTCACAGGGGCAGTATGTGTGGGAAATGATGAGCCATTAGAATAAAGGGATGATACATGCGGACATCAAGGCAAAGTAGTGCCGGATGAGAAAATTGGAGGTATTGGTTCATATTATTTCAGTGGTAAATCATTTTTGAGCGTCTCGTGTCTCAAAGGGTTAATGTCCAAACATGCCTGCTGATTCGTTTCCGTATAACTGATGTTTTTATAAGAATTTCCCAAAACAGACTGTTGCATTTGCCAATATTTTGGGGAAATAATAGGAATAAACTTTCAATGTATAGAATACTGTGATTTCAAAAAGCAGGTTTCTGCTATTTATTGCAGCTTAAGGGGGGGAAAGGGGAGCTGTTTTCCATTGTATATAGTGTTGACATCTGCATTCTCTTTACAAACGGATCCGCGCAGGCCGAGTCGAGGTAGCTCTGTGTGCTGCATGCATGGCTGACCACAGGCAGCATCGAACGCGTCTGTCTCACTGCTGCTCGTGCATGAGAGTGACCACTTTGCCAGCATCCTTTAACTGCGCACATTCTTCCTGGCCAGAGAACCCCGGCCTAAAGTAAGGAAACAAATAGGGGGGGCAGAGTTTGCAGATTCGTTCGGCAAGAAACGCTGGGTCGTTTGCGTGCTGTTTTGTTTGGGTTTTTTGTTTCTTGCTGTGCGCTGAGAGTCCTGGTGCACCCCACTGAACCAAGATGCTTGCTTCCGACTTCCTGCTGGGTGACTGAGTGCCACGCTAAGCTGGCATGAAAGCAGTAGCTGGCAAAGAGGTGTCTTTTTTAATTTTTCTTTAAACTAACTCCCACCGGTGTCGGCCCCTGCCTGTGTTGTTTTTGACACGTGCTTTTCCTGTAGAAACAGTGTTTCCAAGCCGCCCTCCCCGTGCACATGGTACTCGCTCGGAGCCCCCCTCGCTGCACAACCTGGGAACGGAAAGCCCCTCCACAGGCAGTGGTTGATGTGTCTGCTGTGCTTACAGGAGATGAGCATTGTGACCCACGTGTGGAGCCCCTGTCACTGTGATGGCAATGTGAACGAGCACTTAGCATTTATTCTATGTATGTCCTTTTCCAACGAGCAAGAAATGTGTAGTGGTCCTGTCCTTTGTACTTTCTGTTGCGTATTATTTACCCTGCGCAGTGTAGGCATGGATTGCATGTCGGTTTTCTACGCGGGCACCATGACGACATGATGAGAACTGTGTATTATAAATCATTTTTACCTTTTTAAACAGAATCATTGTGTGGAGTTTCTATACTGCAAAACTGAACACTACATTAAGCTCTCTTCATGCGTGTTATTTATTTTTTGGTGGGTGGGAGGGGGTGGTTCTCCCTGCAGTGTGTATTCCCTTATGTGGGCTTGACTGACTGTATCACAATAAAGGCCTGAAGGGGTAAAGCGTTTACTGTTTTATTCAGTAATGTGACCTGGGGCTGCAGAGGCAGCTGGGGAAGAGCGTGTTGTAGGAAGCGTAGGATGGGAAGCAAATAGGTAGTGGGCAGCACTGGAAATCCAGCCGTGTAATAGGACAGACCAAGTCCTTGAAGCAAATAGAATGTTATATGGCGATTTGATGCCATTCATGCGATGAATACGATGACAGCCTTGTCCAGCACGCCTACGACAGACTGCGCTGCTTGTGGGAAGATGGATCCAGTAACGGTTTTGCTTTGGACTTGCCCTCAAAACTTCTCTCGCATGTCCCGGCTGGTCATAGGAAGTCCGTGGTGCGGCTCCTTGCCTTTCCCAAGAGGCTCTTGCTCTTTGGCTGTGGCATTCGCTGCTCTGGCGGTCCCAAGGCTGTATCAGAGCAGTGTGTCGGGTTGTTGTCGGGTGGTGGTATCACTGGATATCAAAAAGGAAGGAGAGAAGAGGAGGACATTGCACCTGGGCAACAGTTCCATATGCACATGCTCTGAATTCAGATTTGGTTACAGCCCATGTTAGGGTCTTGCATTAGACTCCACTGGAAAATTGTCCCCAGGACAAGAGTCCCAGTTAGTGTCTCTCTACAGGGCAGTCTGACCTCTCCCCATGTGTCTCCCAGACCTTCCCTTCCACATTTCCTACAGCTAAGGATGAAAGCGGCAGGTTTGCAAAGCTTCTGTTTCTGACTCATCTGGCCCCAGGTTTCAAATCTGTTTGCTTCAGTGTTGCTCAGTTTCCCCCTTGCAGTAGCAGTGGAGGGGGACACACAACCCCGGAGCCACACTCATCAGCAAATGGTGTTGGGGGAGCCCATGCTGTCCTGGCAAGCTCTGCAGTAGCCATCACGTTTTTGGATCTTTTTGTACTGGAGTAATGGATCCTTTCTAACCTGTGTTCCTCCAGGTGTCAGGACCCAAAAGGCACAGGTGCATTGCTTAGTGCTTTCTTGATGCAAGGGGAATGAAGAGCCTGCCTGTGCAGCCCAACGGACTGCCAGGCCAAAGGTGCTTCTCTTCAGTCTCAGCCTTATGCATTCAGTCCCTTGAAACCTGGTGAAATGGTTTGTCTGTTTACTGTGTGAGGCTCAGTAAGTTTGCGTCCCATGTAGCCTGTAAGAAGACTGTAGAGCTGGACTAGACCAGTGGTCTCCAAACTTATTTATAAGTTATATACACATACTACTCGTGTACCATAAGTGACACGTGACCGTCTGACATACGGACCGAGTGAGGGTGCCAGTGTCAATCCATATATTAAATATTAGTAAAGCTTAATTTCTTTCTTATTTTTTTAGATAAAAAATAAATATAAATAGAAGCTTTAATATTTTCTTCCTGCACCCCAGTGGATCGTCTTGCGCACCCCACTTTGGAGACCACTGGACTATATGGCTGTGCTGCCCTGATGGATCATTTTTTGGCTGTGCTGCTCTGGCCATGGTCAAGATTTACTAATACACCTGCATGCCACAGATGCTTTTAGGGCAGTGAAGTGGGGTACTTAGTTTTGCTGGACTCTGGAAAGGACTGGGCACCATGAGCCACCGCCTTGTTTGCAGAAATGTTGTTTGCCTTCGCTGTGTGAGGTGTGTAGTCAGCACAACAGGATAACTTCCCAGATACTGGTACAACTGGGAGGGATTGCAAGAACTGAGACCAGAGTCCCTCGTGGGGGCATGGGGACACCAGCGGGAGCATATTAGCTCCTTTAGCAAAAGTTCAGCTGCGTGAGCTGTTTACTCCCTGGGGACTTGTGCGGAAGGAAGGACCGGCTGTTTAATTGGAGCTTGCTAAATAAACTGTTGCTGCTTTCAGGTCATATGTAGTTTTATGAGTCCATAGTAGGAAAAGCAACACAGATGTTCATTTTAGCCTCGCTCTTTCTTACTGAGCCCCTAGCCTTTATATTAAATAGCTACAAGAGAATGGGGCAGAACGTCCAAACTGGACGGCCAGCTTTTGCCGGCTACATCAGCCAGATCTGAAATGCTTCCTGGGGCACGGTGCGGTCTCCTTGTCTGTTCGCAATGTGCGGCTCTCAGAAAAAGCACGCATGAATGCGGTACATCATGATACAGGGGAGGGAGGTTTGTTTTGTAAATCTAGAATACCTTAAACAGCCGGCTTGCCAGCCTGTGCTTCAGGCTAGCAGGGGTAGGTCAGCTGAGGTGGCAGGAACTGCCTTATTTTGCATCTGTTCTCAGTCGCTGCACGCTCCCCAGTTACCGTCCAGTAAGACCTTGGGGTGCTCAACAGATGGCTGTGCTTGTCAGTGCTGTGTTGTCCATGCTGCACTTGTGTAAAGGCAATGCAATGCAAGCTCTTGACAGGCAGAAGAACCATATCCTATTTCTGAAAGGAAAGGTGATTTCTGGAGAACATGGCTAAGCCCTGATGCTGTTTCACTGTCCATGTATCTGGCTGTGCCTCGATTAGGAAAATTCACAGTAGCTAATGTGGCAAAACTACTGTTTAGAACAAGTAAGTGCCTCGTTAAACAGTATTTTTTGTCTCAAGTGAGCAGCGGGTGCCAAGAGACTGTGACCCTAAAGAAAGGACTTGCTGTAGACAGTTCTTTCTTGGCAGTCGTGAGCCATCAGCAGCACCTGCAGGCTCCAGATAGCCCTGGCACAGTCTGATGGAGCGTGTCGGTATCAGACTATTTCACTATTTGAATGTTTCCCGACAGTCGGGATGAACCTCCCAGAGTTTCCTCCCCTCTTCTCAGCTTGCTGTGGGTGCTGACTGTTCCCTGCCTTAGTTAAGTTGTGCACTGAGACGTGCTTCTGCATGTAGCGCCAACGGAAAACATAGCAGTAAATTGGATTAAATGGTCAGAATGCGATGCCTGAGGAAGCAGCACGGGGGACGAGCTGTGTGCAGGCAGAGGGCAGAGCTTTCCCTACCACTCCAGACAGTGGGAAGATCCAGCCTGGGAATCCCGAGTGGCCACACACTGAGCCGGCAGCCAGAGCAGGAGTGAGCGAGCTGGGGTTTTTTGTTTTTCTGAAGTTTGCACAGGACTCGGAGACGGAAGCTGATTGGGGCTGGCTGTTAAAGCTGCTTGTCCCTGTCCAACAGTGTTGCTCACAGCCAGCAGTTTTGGATGTTTGTGGAGTTTCCAAGCTGGCATGGGGAGCCCCCTTCTTCGAATCACTTCTCTTGTGCGGCCTGACTGCATGTTGGGAGTGGGCTGCAGACCCAGGCACATGAGCATAAAGCCCCTGGAAGAGCTGGGCGTGCTCAGTGCTGAGCTGAAGGCAGTGGCCTCCTTGCACCCGTACCCCGCTGGTTGGGAAACTGCCTCCTCCCTGTGCAAGTGTAGGCAGCGGGTATGAGAGCCTTGCAGCTCCTGGTGCGCTGGTTCCTGTCAGGCAGGCTGCTAGTGTGGGGAGGGCAGGAAATCCTTTTCTCTGGTGCCTGTTTAGAAGGAAGGGCTTGGTACCGTGCCTTTGTGGCCTCATGCAGTAGGGAAGGGGCCTGGCAGGATGGTTGGGCACAGAGCTGGCGTGTTTGCAGGCTGGGTGCCTGGCTCTTGGTGCAGAGTTTTAGTTTGGGCTGCCTCAATGCTGTTTGCTTGGAAGACACTTCCATGCAGCCACGTGCGTGTGCATTTCTAACTGCTGTGAAGCCACAAGTTAGCGTCCTTACGTGTTCATGTTGCTCTCCCCAGCGCCTCCCTACACTCGGGGCTTTCCCACGGTGCTGGATGGAGCTGAGCCAGAGATGTGCCTGCAGCAGCACGACCACCATGCCGGCAGGAAGCCTTTCCAAACTAGCTTTAACCCTGCCAGCTTGGGCACCAGCTGCAGCCCAGTTGTGGCCACCCAGAGCTCAGCATGGACTGTATTGGTGTCTGCTGTATTGCAGACCTGCCCCCACTGAACTAGGTGCTTGCTTCTGTGCCTGCAGGTTGTGCAGCTCCTTGTTAGTGTGGGGGTTTGGTGTCGGCCCACGCTGCGCTCCTGTGCAGTGCTCTCCTCAGGTTCGTGTTGCAGATGAGTCACTGTGAGGTGCCTCTCGGTGTTGGGAACCGTGGGTGCAAGCTGGCTGCACCGCGTGCTGGAGCTGGGGGAGGAGGCGCCTCGTGGTGCTCCTCCATCCTGCTGCTGTCTGTCCTCCAAACTCCAATGTCCACGTCTACAGCCCCAAGTGACTTGTGTCTTGTGAGCTCTTCTTCCCTTCCCCCAGTCTCCCTCAGGCATTAGGAATTCCTCTGTTGAATAGTTTTAAGAGTGGCAAAAGTTTGAAAGTGGGGGAGGCTAGAAGGGGAGAAATTCTCAGCGTCTGAGATTGTGCCGTAAAGTCCTGCTGATGCTAACCCGGCCTCTCTCCTCTGCTCCTGCCCTTTCCAAAGCATCTCTTCTTTCAGTAGAAAGATGACCCACAAGCATTTTAAGGTGCTTCGTGCCCTAGAAGTGAGCGTGTGTTGCTTGGGGCTTCCAAAAACATCCAGCAGCAGCCGGTGACTGTGGAGGCCAACACCAGTCTGCAGTTTACAGGCAGGAACTTTGTCCTGGGCTCCTGGGCAGCTGCCCCCTCACTTCATATCCTGTATGGCACCAAGCAGGCTATCGGTGCTTGATCAGAAAGCCCTCTTCCTTACGGGTTTCCTTGTCGCAGCCTCCTGTTGCGTGTTAAATGCCTGGAGGCTCTGGGCTCTTATTTCACTTGAACAATTTTTGTACTCGCAAGGAAAGGACTGATCTGCATCATGATGACTAGAGACCAGAAACCATTCCAGTGTAACAGCCGTGCCCACATCTGAATGAACTGTAAATTGCTTGAGCCTAAGCCTTTTAAAACTGGTTTTGAATGGAGTTTCAGTATTACAAAGCACTCCCCACCTTTTGTAGGTATGAAAGGATACTGTCCAGAAGAGCTCCCCTCTGCAAACCCTAATGGTGCCTCTCTCTGTCCTGTGCAAGTTTTGCAAATAGACCTTTGAAAAAAGAACATCCCATGACCTGCGCAGGGTCCTGGGACCTTCGTTTCTCTTTCCCGAAAGGCTGGATGCAAATCCTTCCCTGAGAGGTTTAAATGGTTGTGCTTTGAGAGTGACTGAGAGGCATCTCTGAAGGTTTCGGCAGATGGCAGGAGGCTTACATCTGTAACAAATCTCAGCTGAATCTGGGGACGTGGGGTGGGGCGTGGCACATTTGGCTGGTCTGAAGGCAGTCAGATCTAGCCTGTCATTTTGGAGAGCAAATTCAAAGTGCTTTACTGAGAGACTGGTGCAGATCCTGCTGGTTCTCATTAGAAACGTGTCTGCTGTCAGCATGTCGTGGCTGACTCTGCCTTCTGCACAGTTGGACATACCATGGAAACGATGTGCTGAGTTGGTCAGTGCGCCCTCTGGGTTATTCAGTCCGGTTCTTTTATCCCCTGGTTTAGAAAGAAACATCGCCAAAGGTCTCGGTCTCTGAATCTAGCAAAGGGACTAATGCCTGTCACTAAGGGCGGCGTGTCATTATTCCCATTGGGAGTCTTGGGGGCAGATAACGGTGGGTTGGAATTTACCATGTAAGGGGCGATTTTAATTCCAGTCTGCCCTGATTTAATTGTTGGTGGAAGAAAACACATTAGCTAGTAGGTGTCTTTGTGCTTTGTATAATGCCACGAGTTTCGGTCCAAGAGGAGGAGGTTGGAAATTTTACTAAATATAGGAAAGATAAGTAGGTGAAAAACTTATGTACTTTCAGAGTAGAAGATTAATATTATACCTTATATTTATGGGACAAAGTATTGAGGGGACATAGGACTCATTTAAACAAAGCTTTGTCTTTACTTACTGGTTCTTAAATATATATGGCATGAGCATCTACACACTTAGGTGATAAATACTACATATGTGTATAAACATATACTATACACATCCAGACGCTGTTTGGTCAGCTTTATAAAGCTTATCAATTACAAATCCTGTCTTTCAGTCAGTTCTAGCTAGTAAGACTGTAGGCGTTTTAATTAAGGTTTTGTTCCATTTTTTTTTGAGGGAGTCGGAATCACCGCTTTTATTTTTACCCTAGCTGGGCCCCGTCTTTGGAAGGATCCCTTTTAAACAAGATGTGCAAATAGACTGCAGTAGCAGAGTACTTATGAAGGGAAGGTTTGATTTCAATAAAGTTAAATACAGCTGCTTCTGGCAGCTTCTCTCACAGACTGGCAGCTAAATACAACTTCATGTAGTTCAGAGTTTAGGGGAAAAGTGTCAGATTTATGCATTTTCAGCAACAGTATAATATACTGTTCTTTACAAGCTAAACTTTTCTATTAAAGTAAAGTGTGGATTATTTCACTGAGATATGCAAATCCTCTGTTCAGCTACCGCTTCGACACAGGAACTCTGGAGAAATTGTCCCTGCGACATAAGTTTTATTTATTGTGCTTTTCTATAGGTAAAGTGGAAAACTGAAGTTGGCTTCAAGTGTTTGCAATCTGAGACATGATGTGAAAAAAAAAAAAAAAAGCAGCTCAACTAAATGTACATTCTTTTCAATCTTTCTTTTTGTGTGAAGGCTTTTGTCTTTGTATCTTTGCATTATTTGTAAATGAAATGTAATAAAAGTTCAAATGTTTTTGTCTCTGGCTGCTCAGCTTTTCTTAATTTTTCTTGCTGGAGCTTTTGGATGCGCCCATGTTGAAGGGTGGATAGTCACGTGTACGGACACAAGGGAGGCACTGTGGGTGACTTTGTATGGACATACAAACTGGAAGGATGGGCGTGACTCAGTTCGGGCAGGAAATGTGCAGACTCGTTATCTGGAAGGTTCAAACATGGGAAAGACTTTGGAGCCCCCCTTTAATGCTGCTTCTGGAGTTGCCCCCAATTCAGAAGCCCCCATGTGACAGGATTACTCCTGTCAGCCTGTCGTGACGATGGGTGGCCCCTGCCAGTTGTGGGGCTCTCTGTAATCCTGACGTGTTTGTGCTGAGGTCTTGGCCAAGCTCTGGATTTGGTAAGTGCTGCGCTGGATTTTCCTCTTGCAGTTTCAGTAGAAGCACATTTCTGCACTTCCTGATGTACCCTGTTTGCGCTGTGATCTGTTGGGATCAGCAGCTGTGAAAGGCAGCTGCTTTCAGGTGATCCCTGCCGGCCCTCACAGCCTGGCACCCTGGAAGGTGGAGTTGAATGAGCAGTCACTGGGGCTTTCCTGGCTGTTAGCACCATGTAGGCCCCTGGGACCACTGTGCTGCAGTTCAGCAATCATTGTGGGTGATGTGCAGAAAAGCAGAACCCTGCCGGCTCTGCAGGAGTGCCAGAGGAAGGGTGAGATTATAGATGGAACAAGTCTGTGAGGCAGAGATCTCGGGTTTGCTCTCCTGGGTGCTTGCATGACCTTGGATAGACAGGTGAAGTGAGTTGGCCTACTTTGTCCACCTAAGATGCAGCTAATAACTTATTTACAGCCAGGCTACCACACACCTTAAAGAACTGCAACTTAGAGGATGGTGCAGCTGGACACTCTGTATGTGGACACGACAGTGAGAATGTGAAACGATCGAGTGATTTGTCTGGCTGAACTTTTATGAAATTCATGCAAACAGCAAAGGCCAGGTGCAGCTGGTAAGGGCAGTGAAACCTGGTGTAAGCTGATGATTAGAGCTGGCAAATAGGACAAGGGATGAATAGCAGCAGTTCTGTTAAGATGCTCCATGGATGGATGGCCAGCACTTGCAGCTGTGGTGAAGGACTTGGCCTCCTTGGGATTGACCTGGTCCTGGCTGTAGAGGTTCAGCTATATCAAAACTATCCTGGGGCAGTGGCAGGATGGCAAGCATGGTGTTGTGCATGGAGTAGAGCATGCTCTGGGGGACTTGGGCTGGATAGATGCATGTCGTGCATCCTGGTGCACTAGCACTGTCACCCTCCGAGCACAACTGATCTAGTCAGCGCAGATTTGGAGCTAGGAGCTCAGAGGCACGGGGACTTCAAAGTGGGGTTTGGACCAGAGCTCACACCAAGTTCAGCTCCCAGCCTGACTCAAGGAGAGGGAGGTGGATCTGCCATGGTTCAGGACTTGTCATGAGCCTGGGGATGAAAAATGCTAGAGCATCCCACAGAGGAGCACAGCCATGCAGCTTGTCCTCTGCCAGGAGGGGAAAAAAAAGGGAGAGTTTCTCTCCTGACAGTGGCCTGGGGAGAGATCCCTGATAGAATCAGAATCATAGACAATGAGGGTGGAAGGGACCTCAGGAGGTCGCATCCAGTCCAACCCCCCTGCTCCAAGCAGGACCAGCCCCAGCCAAGGCTTTGTCTACCCGGGTCTTAAACACCTCCAAGGATAGAGACTGCACCTTGCTAGATAACCTATTCCAGTGCTTCACCACCATCCCCATGAGAGAGTTTTTCCTAATACCCAACTTCACCTTCCCTTGCTGCAGTGTAAGCCCCTTGTTCTGTCAGCTGAGAATAGCCCAGCTCCATCCTCATTGCAGCCCTTCAGGGAGCTGAAGGCTGCTCTTAAATCCCGCTCTGTCTTGTCTTCTCTAGACTAAATCAGCCCAGTTTCCTCAACCTCTCCTCATAAATAGTCATTTCTAATACCCTTTTCTAACACCGCGATAGGAGCTCTAGCTGTAACTGGCACACTGAGCTAGTAGTGGCTTGCCTCAGCTGAACTCCACACTGCAAGACAGCGGGGTTTCTTCTGGCACATGTGGCATCCCATGTGGTCCCATCCACCAGCTGGGAGCTCCTCTTCTGCCCTTGTACCAGAAGGACTGGAGAAGAAGTACTTGTGTGCCAATAGCTCCAGCTGCTCCCTTGTCTGCAGCCGGTCACTGAGGGAGCCCAACCAGTCAGTGATCAAGGGGAAGTATGAGATCATTTATTATCCAAACATTCCAGAACAAAGGTGCCCTCTTAAAGTTAGTTTCATGTTCTGTGAGCAATGCAGCCCCTGGCCCACCACCATGTGCCTGTTTCTGGCAATAAGACTCGACTGAACACAGAGAAGGAAAGGAACTTCAGAGCCACTGAGTGGGGGAACATTCCAGGAAACCATCCATACTACACACTCGCACAGTTCCAGCCACTGCAGGTAGCTCCTCCCTCGGCACATCTGTGGCCACGTGGTGGAGAGCTAGTGCTACCAGCATTGTCATTTTGGCTTCTGTTCATGCTTGAACTCTACCCGTCTGCAATTCCAACAGACTTGCATAGCAGAGATTTGCTGATGTGGGGAAGAGGCCAGCTACGCAGTGACACCTGGTGCTGTGCAGAGCGCAGTGGTACTTACAGTTCTTGGTTCAGTATATCAGAGAGGCAAGAGCTGGCAGCTGAGCACTTTTTTTAAAGCAAGTTTCGGACAAACTTAAACCCTGTGCTGGTTTTGCTGGGTCTGGAATGTCTCGTAATCCCCTGGAACAGTGTCTGGAGGGGAGGGAGAGAAGTAGATTAGCAGAGGAAGTGGAAAGGGAAAGCAGTGGCATAAGCTGGAGGCGCAGCTGCATGGGGGTGACAGCAGGAGATGGACGAGTACTGGAAGAAAGCAAGACTTGCTGTGTGTGGGCTCCCCTACTGGGGAGCCTGTGGATCTCCTCCATGAATCTCTGCAGTGCCCCTGCAGTGGCATTTGCGTATTCACATTTAAATAGCAGGAGTCAGCTTCAAACCCAAGAGAAGGTGCTGCCGGGTGCAGGGGCACTGCCCGTATTGTCCTAACCAACCTCCAGGGAAGTGACTGTTCTACCTCTAAACCTTCCGCAGCGTCAGTACCCCAGAAAGTCCCCGTGGTGCTGTCTGCATCTCAGCAGTGGCCAAGGCTGCATCTAGCTGAGGGACTCGCTGACTCTGGAGGGGAGGTCTGGAGTGCAGACAGGTGACCCTTCCTGTAAGGGAGGCTGGGGGCGAGGGGGAAGGGTTGAATCCTGATGCGCCTTTAAGTACAAAATGCAGGTCGGGTGTTCAGTCTGTCAGGAGAGCAGGGACCACTGCTACCCCAGACACACAGGCCTCTACATGCCAGGAGCAAGCTGTTCTCTGTGCTGACGTGTGGAGTACTCACCATTGCAACGGTAGCGCAGGTTTGACCAGATGATGTTCTCCTGGGAGAAGCAGAAGACACCCAAGCGACCCCCTCGCATGGTTGTATCAAGAACCACGCCGGTGTCTGCTACCAGGTCAGGGCCTTCGTAGAAGCGAGCTCTGAAAAGGGACAGAGGGGTTGGGTGTCACTAGGTCTGGCCTTTCTCCAAGGAGGAGGGTTCTCCTTCCTGCCATGGTGTGAACAAGGGGAGGAGCACAGTGTTGGGATCTCACCACTGTTTCAACTACGCTTGAAATATTTGGGGCA
This sequence comes from Crocodylus porosus, assembly GCF_001723895.1. Taxonomy (NCBI): domain Eukaryota; kingdom Metazoa; phylum Chordata; order Crocodylia; family Crocodylidae; genus Crocodylus; species Crocodylus porosus. Next base: position 2,003,198 of record NW_017728919.1, on the reverse strand, counting down.
GATTCCAGGTCCTCTTGGAAGGGGCACAGAGCAAATCCTGCCCCTTACCTGATGTAGCCAACTTGGGGCCGGTGCTGGAGGAACCAGCGGTAAGAGGTCTTGTCCTTCCAGCCAACGTTGCGAGGGTCTTTCCACAGCAGTTTGACCTGGTCAGCGGTGTCTCCTGTGTGCCACAGGGAATTGCGGAGATACTCGCCCGGGCCCGTTTTAGACTTCACAGCCTGTGGGAAGAGAGGTGGTCTTGGTCGGGGGGGGAGACCAAGCAGCTACGTTTGTGCACTACACAGGCCTGCTTGGTGTTGAAACAAGGCAGAAATCCCGCCCCCCGGTACTATTTTTGCCCCATACACACCCTGCCACCCTCGGCTCTTTCCCTGCAGCAGTCTTATTACCTTCAGCTGAATGCCAGGCTCAGCTACTGCTCGGAAGGGGTTCGCCTGCCAGTAGGTCTGCTCCATCTGCTTCCACATGACAACATAGAAGCTGGCGCTGTCCTGATAGCCGAATATAAAGCCAGCATAGTCGTCATCCGTAGCAGTGTTGACATGGAAGGTGCCCTCAAAATCCACACCATTGAATGCAGTGTAACCTTAAGCAATGGAGAGCAAACACATCACTCGAGTACCGAGCCTGCATGACTACCCTGGAGCGCCATCCATCCTGTTGCTGCTGAGTGTTCCCTCCAGGGAGCCAGACCCACTGGGCCCCTCCCTCTGTCTCTCCCCATGTTGGACTTCAGCTTCGGACTAGACCCTTGCAGCTCATCTGAGCTGCAGCAGTGTTGGCAGGGGAGTGTTGCACCCTGCACGGTGACCTCACCCCAGATAGATGGAAGCCAGCCTGCCCAAAGCCGGTTGTGGCAGGGAGGGCCAACACCTTTCACACCCCACAACTGCCATAGCTCCATCAGCCACACTTTGGAGGGCAGAGCAGGCCTTCACATAGCTTAGCAGAACATGCAAGCTGCTGAACAGCCTAGGTGCAAAACCCTCCTCTGCCTCTGCCCCCAGTTCCCTGGTAAGACAAGAGCTCCTTTCACTGAAGGAGGAAGATAGTTGAGCCATTTGAACAAGTCTCCCAAACACTCTTTACAGCTGTGCTAGAAAAGGAAACGTGCCCTTTTTAACAAGCCACGAGGTGTCTCACCTACAGCCAAGCCGGGATCGCTGTTCATGGTCTGGACAATTTCCATGCCCTGTGAAATGCAAAGGATGACCTGTTAGCACCACGGCTTGTAAGGCTGCATTTGTTCGTCCAGGAGAAAGGATGCGCAAGCGTGCCTCCCTCCACCTGGGCCAGCAGCAGGCCCTGCTGCAGAGAGGACAAAGGGAGTTCACAGAGCACCTCAACACGCAGCCAGCTTCCGACACAAGTCCTCTGTGTACTGCAACGCCCTTAGCTGAAGGCCCTCAGGGCAGGGGCAAGGGCAGCAGTGTCAGCCAGTAAAGGTTGAAGCCAAGAGGCTCAGCAAGGGCTGCCACACTGGCTTGTCCATGAAGAGGTGCAGCTGGCCCCCATCCCCCCTCTGACAGTCTGTCTCCTACCTGATTGAGGACGATCCAGTTGGGGTCAATCTGTGCATCACCCTCTGGGTCCAACACGACAGTCTGGAAAGCCCTGAAGTCTGTCAGCGTCACCTCCGCGTTCTCTGGGCACACGTCGATTCTGTCAATCACCCTGTCACTGTCAAAGTCATCTTCACACAGGTTCCCAACGCCATCACCTGGAAGGGATGCAGGAGAGGGGCTGACAAGGTGCTTGGCACTCAGCTAGCGCTCAGCCAGAGTTGTTAGAGGCTGTGTCTATGCCCCCCAGGGACGAGCCCTCTGCGAGGAGCTCAGCACCCCTCCTATGAGGTGGTTACATGGGAATCCCAACACATTCCCTCCTCTCTTGCTCGTGGGGATGCAGTTAACAGAGGAGGCTCACACCTGGAAACGTACTAACTGCAGGAGCTGCTGGCAGTGGCTGTAGGGGCAGCACCAAATAGCTCCTAACAGGGCCCTGGGCTCAGGTATGGAGGTAATCATCCTTGCAGCTGACATTAGGGTGTGACTGAAAGCTGGGGCTAGGCAAGTCACAGGGGCGAACACTGTCTTTATTCCCTCACCATCTGTATCCTCTTGGCCAGGGTTGGGGACCAGCCGGCAGTTGTCGGGGCCTGGAGGTTTGGTATCAGGGATGCCGTCATTGTCGTCGTCATCATCACACTCATCTCCAACCCCATCGCCATCGGTGTCCTGCTGGGAGCTGTTGGGCACCGTGGGGCAGTTGTCTCGTGAGTCCTGGTGGCCGTCCCCATCTCTGGCAGAGAGAAAAGGCTGCATGAGCAGATCAGGAGCTGGCACACACTTCAGGGGGAGAGCACACAGAAAGGGTCCCTGCTTCCACACGGCAAGGTAGGCAGGCTGCAGTGTGGGCCTTTTGCAATAAAGCATGCTGTACTTCCCCACCCCCTTGCTCTGCGTCCCCCCAAGACAGCACACAGCAGGTGGTGGTTTTGCCCACCCTGAACCTCACCTTGTAACTTGCCCCAGCATAGGTTTTAAAGCCCCCGGTGCGAGGCAAAAGTGGGCAGCATCTAGTTAAGTGCAGCTGTTGCTAGGTACCAAGCATACCTGAACCTCTCACTCCACGCAGCCTAAACCAGCAGCTGTGCAGCTAGTACTTACTGGTCCTGGTTGGTGTCACAGACATCTCCCACAAGGTCATGGTCTGTATCTTTCTGGTGAAACAAGACAGTGACAGACAGTGTAAACATGCTGCAGGCACCCCCAACCTATGTGTAAGCCCCAAGCCCGGAGATCTTGGAGTTCAGATGTCCCCTAGTCCCATTTGCCTCTAGCCAAAACGCCAAAGGAGCAAGCTAAAGGGAAAGCCTGGGAACAATCCCCCATCACCATAAACTGTGTAGCCAAGATACTTGCATTAGGAGGCATTTGTAGACTTGTATGGGTCAGCCTGCCTGCAGCGCAAGGGACAGGCTTTCACTACACCTAGTCATTCAAGGCCAAGGATGTATTGACTCTACCTGGTCTGGATTGCTGATGGTTGGGCAGCTGTCACACACATCGCCTATGCCATCCCCATCACTGTCCTTCTGATCAGGATTAGGGATCTTCTTACAGTTGTCCACTGCATTCTTGATTGCTGCAAGAGATGTACAGTGAGCCCTTCTAGCCAGTACTGCCTCTGAAGGCAGCTAGCGCACACACCGTGGCTACAGGGCAATGGCTCACTGTTCCATAACACATTGGCTTCAGTTAGTGCCTGCACTTGTGTGAATCCACCTGTGTACCTGCTGTGTACTCACTGACTTTCATCCTTTCAGGAGCTACATCATCAGGGAGGAACCCAGAGCCCTGCAGTGGTTTGGCGCCCAAAGCACATACCCACAGAGCAGCAGTCCCTTCCACAGACTTCTGAGGGCTTGGGGCAAGCATGCACAGGCTGAAAGGGAGTCAGGGGCCTGAGACAACCACTGAAGTACTGGGGCTTCTTGCGCATGGAAGAAGGCTGCCCGCCCTCACACAGCCTAGAGGTGAAAGCACATGAGTGTGGCCAGGACTCAGCAGCTTAGAGCGGCTTCTTACATCTGCCCAAAGGCCAGAGCAATTCCCACAGTTACGTGCTGCAAGCACCCAGGTGGGCCACATCTCCACTAGACCTTCCCCTGTTTCTGCAGCTCCAACGCTGGAAACCTTTGTGTCTGCACATTAACACTGGCGCAGACCTTCTGGCAGCCTGGCCAGGACCCTTCACCAGCATGCAAGCTGCTCTCAGGTCCTGTGTAGGATGGTTGGGTTCTTCCACCTTTACCTAGCTACCAACTAGCAGGCCTGCTTCATAGGAGCTGGGGGCATGTGGTGCTGGCTCTCCTTCCACATGTGTCCAGGCTTTCTGTTGCTGAGACAAGCCTAGAGGCCTTTACCAAGCACCTTGAAAGGGAACCAGTCCATGCTATTTCCTCTGTGTATAAGAGGCAGGAGGCAGGCAGCGCTGTCCCACCAAGGCTTAATGGTTGCTGGACGTGTCTTCCTGTGGTCCTGCTACAGAGCCACTGCAGAAAGGGAGGGAAAGTTTCCACGGCGTGGCTGTTGAGATGGAGCTCACACTGGGGAAAGGGCTGCAACCTGTTGCCAGGGCAAGAGTCCTGTACAAATGTGTTTGATGTGTCACCCCGTTAAGGTCCCTAGCCACATCTGTGCTAATAAGACTTAGGAGAACTGCAGCGAGTCAGGGCTGGGCAGCACAAGAGCTGTGAGCTGTCTGGGAACAACTGTCTAAAGAGGGGTCAGGCGTAGTGGGGGGAAACATGCACGACTGCAGTGGGTTTTCGGCTCCCCAACAGACTTCGTGGATTAGCCTTGGCTTGTCTTATTGCCTCTCGGCTGTTTGACTTGGGAGATGCAGACAGCATTTCCCAAGGCCTGAGACAGATGAGGAATGAGCTAATCAGAAACCTGCTCAACCTCACTCCTCCCATTGTGCCATTTGCTACCGCCTCTGTGCCAGCCAGAAGCAGAAGCAGGAAGCAGCAACTCTCCCGTGGCACCAGATGCTCGGGAAGAGTCTGCTGCTGGATTTCCATTATTGCAGGCTGGAGCCAGGTGATGTCTGTGCACATGTGTAGCAGACAGAGACAGTGTGCAGACAGCCTCTACAACCAGACCAACCACTTCCTGGGGTGCAGCCCTGACACCTGCTGCCCCGGCCCAGTCACTCAGAACTCCCTGGCTGTTTCTCCACTTTCTCATCAGGAAAGCTGGAAGTGAACCCTGCTCCATGAGCTGAGTACCGTCAGTCACAATGAGGTCAGCATGCCCAGCAGTCTCATTTCCCTTAGGAAGCAGCTGTAGCTCAGGCTGGGCAAGGAGAAGGCACCAGTTCTTTGTGCCAGCCACCAGGCTCTGTCACTTACGTGTAGCGAGAGCCAGACCATGAAGGCCCCTGGCTTCCCTCCTGATGGAGAACTCCAGGCCCTGCTGCTTTAGCCACTCTGAAATGAGTGCTTTTCCTGCACAGCTGCAGGTCTCCACTCTGCCTGTGGCTGAGGGACTGGGCCAGCCCAAGGTGCTGCAGTTACACTAGCGCTGTGGCACTTCCTTCAGGATGCACCCACCCCCATTCCCACTCGACTCTTACTGTCTCCATCCATGTCGTCATCGCACTCGTCGCCCTTCCCATCACCATCAATGTCCCTCTGGTCGTTGTTCTTCATGTTCCGGCAGTTGTCACAGACATCACCAAAGCTGTCCTTGTCTGCGTTGCGCTGGTCTGTATTGCGCACAAAGACACAGTTGTCCTGCCAAGGGGAAGGAGAGAGGTGAGGATGAGGGCAGCCTGATGAAACTGGGCATGGCAGCAGGGAGCAGGACAGAGGGCCACGAGGATAGAGAGGGCTGCTTAGAGCACCCTATTCTGACTGGTCTGAGCCCGGTGCTGGCACTGGGGATGGTCCCCTTGATGAGGGCACAGGCCATGACAGTACAGCAGCCAGTTCAGCTGCACCAGCAAGAGCCTGAGGCAGCACCTACCCAGAAGGACACCAGTACACCTCAGGCCTAGCACTGGAAAGAGATGGGAATACCCTGCTCTTCCCTACCCTCCACTCACAGTCTGAATCTCTGCCTTCCCAGTCCCTCCCTGGAGCATTTCAGTAGGGAGGGAGGAGTTCTGGCCCCTTTATACAGGGCAGGAGGTTCCCCAGGGTACAACTGAAGCCCACAGTCCAACATAGCTGGTGCAGTTCAGGTTCAAGTGGGGTTCCATAGAGTCCACCCAGCTGCCAGGGGCCTGACCAGAGCCAGCCACACCACCCATGTCAGAGATGAGTCTGTGACAGGTTGGGTCCCAAGCTGTGGCTAGCGATGGAGCACAGTAAGCTGGGACCTCTCATGTCCCTGGTCCCTGATGACAAAGGTGGCTGCAATGGGGCCCGCCCCCAGGAGGGATGGAGGTTTTTTGGGGGGAAGCATCAAAGTCCAAACCTCAGTATTTAATATCCCGTCTCCATCCGCGTCATCATCGCATGCATCACCAATGCCATCCCTGTCTGCATCCTCCTGGCCAGAGTTGGGGACAGTCAGGCAGTTGTCCTGCAGGAGACACAGCTGTTAGGTCCCAGGACCTGCTAGTGTTTTGACCACACCCTCCACCCACATGGTGCTTGGCAAGGCAGGGGCCAGCCCTTGGGCCCTTTCAGGCCAACCGTAGAGGACCTGGGAAGGGTGGGGGTGTCCTTGTGGCCAGGACCATTTTAGCCAGCTGGGGACCTGGTACCCAAAGTGTGTGCAAGAGGACATGACCTGTCTGATCAGCCTCTGTGCCAGGCTCATGCTCCACACTGCCCTGTTTTGCTGATACTGCCCAGTTCCTTGCTGAGCAGGTCAAGGTGGTGTCCTACCTTACGGCACTTGCGGTCTGTGCAGCGCAGCTTCTCATCAGGGAACCCATCGATGTCGGTGTCCTTCCCGCAGATGTAGCCATTCCCTGCCCACCCTACAATGCACTGCAAGACAGCAGAGCCAGGGAGTGAGGCTGTGGCAAGCCCCAGATTGGCCACCTCCTGCTCTGCTGAACATGTGCCTCCACGCTGTGGGACTGTACGCAATGAACTCCTCTGTTCTCCAGCTCTGCAGTCTATTGGCAAAACATCCACTTGAAGGCACAATTACACTGCCACAAGGCATTAGTTCAGACCTGTGCTCTTGGCAGGAGCCCGAGGTGTAAGTGAGAAATACAGCAGCAAAGGCCTTCCCCTGTCATAATGCATACATAATGCCTAATGCAGGGTGCCAGACTGTAGCGCCCATTTGAACATGGATCATGCCTCCTTTCAATGCCTCTGTAACTCTGCAGAGCTAGAGAAGCACACAGCTCAGAGTATGCACTCAGGCTCAGGAAGGCAACCTGCCACTCTCTGCTCCATGGGCAGCTAGCCACAGAGTAGAGCATTAAAGAGGAAAGAACTGGCACAGAGCAGTGGTTCTCAAGCTTTTGGGGTCATGTGCCCCTTTCTTGTGTTCTCTGTGTACCCCTCTAATTCAGTGTTACAGAGAACAAAGAGTCACATTTTGTCACTGGAAACTCATGGTAACATTGCCAGCAAACCAAAACAGATGGAGGAGTTGTTCCTTTCTTCTCTATTTCTAGTTCCTCTTCCCCTTCCGGTAGAAGTCTGCTGCACACCCCTGGGGATCACATGCTTAGGTTTGAGAGACTGGTACAGCCCTGAGTGAGTGACACATGATGACCAGAAGGGGGCAGTGACAGATGTGAGCCAAGGGATTCTTGAAACTGGTTTGAGACTAAAAAGTCAAAACTGACCCTGCTGTGTGAACCAAGGGAGGTCTGGGTCTTACCACACAAGAGATGCTCCCATCGCGCTCAACGATGCACTCAGCCTTCTCATGGCATGGGCTGAGTTCCCCGTTAGGACAACGTCTCTGTGTCTGGCTTCTGCACCCAGTGACTTGGTCCCCGATGAAGCCAGGCTTACAAGCTCCACACTTGTAGGATCCCTACAAGAAGAGCAGCAAGCAGAAGCTATCACATGGGTACAGGGAAAGCGGTGTCTGAACCCCTCAAGCAGCTGGTGTCTGCTGTGCCCCAGCTGCGAGAAAGCTACTTCCAGGTGCTGGGGTGTCAGGCCCGGGCTAGGCCAGCTGGCAGTACTCACCCGGGTATTAATGCAGATGGAGTTGGGGACGCAGGTGGTGGTGCCAGGCGTCTCGCACTCATTGATGTCAGTGCAAACCTGTGCAGCGAGGAGGAAGTGGGAGGGGTATAGAACAGATATATACAGTGACTCACAGTCCTGCTTAACACCCCCCAGGGCCCATGCAGCTCAGCATTCCCCTCTGGCTGAGCCCCAGAAGGACCTGCTGCTGCTGCTTCATGATCCCCCTCTGGGGGTCAATCCCTTGAGGAGTCCCCCAGGCTATGGGAAGTGTTGAACGATCTCTGCCACTGCAGCTCTCCAGCCAGGCAGCAGTTTTATTTAAGGGTGGCTTGTTGGGGCAGTCTCACGACAAGACGTATCAGTCACTGGAGGAGGAAAAGGCAGAGGATGCTTCCCCTGAGCCAGCTGATGGCTCTCAGCCTCCTGCTGTGCCCTCATGTCCTCTGTAGATGCCTTATACATCCCAACAGGGCTGGTTGGGATGCCAGGCACTAGGCATCCCACCGCCCCACCACTGCACAGCATAGTGCTGGGGTCCTCAGGCTGGGCTTCTTGCCAGGGGTATGAGTGCTTATTGTCTGGCCCTTGGTTCTGTCAAGTCAGGCAGGGAGCGGGCAAGTCTCAGTGCTGAGCAGCAGGAATGAGTCACTGTGCCACTGACTTGCTGCACACCTTGGGCAAGGCATTGCTTTCTGTGCTTTGGTGCCCTCAGCTCTAGAAAGGCATGGACGATTCACCTCCACCTCAGGGCTTTGAGAAACTGAACTGACATTTGCATGGGGCTTGAGACCACTGGGTGACAGTGCAAAGGGTTAATGGTTACCACTGGAGTAGTTTCGCTGGGAGTTACCTGTCTGTTGGCTCTGGCAAAGGGTAGTCCAACCCCTTCCACAGGTTGCCCAGAGTAGCCAGGAGGGCAGGGGTCACAACGGTAGCCAGGTGCTGTGTTGGTGCAGCGGACTTTGGCGAAGCAGGGATTGACAGAGCACTGTGAGAAGGAAGGAGAGTGCTGAATCACTCATCTCAGCTGCAAGCCAGTTGCTCCCCAGGTAGAATGTGAAGGAGCAGTGCAAGGAGAGTAAACCCCACTGGTTAGAGGGACTAGAAATTCTAAATTTATTTGTGAGGGGAGAGCACAGCTTCCTCAGGTTGCACACAGGTGCCAACAAAAAAGCAAACTGCCTTTTGAGTCTCTCATTTGGTTTCCCCTAAGGCACCATCTGTTACCTGAAATCCTGCTGCTTAGCAGTGTCACTGAAGCCAAAGTGCCAGACCTTCTGGTGCACTGCCCTTGGCTCTCATCTCCCAGCAGTTCACTTACCATACAGAGAGGTCCCTGCCCTTTCCACAGGAGTTTGCAAGGACTCCAGTCCCAAAGGTTAAGCAAAGAGTATCATTTCCCTCACTGTCATGTCAATCATGTTCTTATGCACAGGCTACAGCAGCATTATACCCCAGCGACATGCAGGAACCTCAACGACTGAACATTTCCCCTAGAAAAATGCAGCCATGGAGAGAACAAGCCTGTGCTAACTTAACCCCTCACTCCTGAAGGCTAACTGAGAGTGCTGCCTACTAGAGGCTGCATAGAGATGATGGAAACCTTGGGCTCCTTTTAAGCATCCAGAGGGGGCCAGCAATGATGGCTTCACTGCATGCAGAGTACACAGATTCAAGCCCTTTCTACAAGGCCATTTTCATTCCATTCATTCCCTAGATGTTAAGATAGGAAAGGACTGTTGGTTCTCCAGTCTCATCTCTAGCACAGATCATGCCAGAGGCCCTCACCCAACACCACCTGCATCAAACCTAGGGCTTCTGTTTGACTGTAAGAATCTCTTGCAGAAAAGACGCCCAGTCTTCACTTAGAAACCCCCCACCATGGAGGAAACGGGGGGTTAGATACAGGTCCCACTCCACTGGCACCATAGGGACTCTGGCTTGTTTCATGACACTGGGACCCTCCATTACAGTACTCCAAAGAGGAGTTAGCTTCACCCTTTTGTAGCTCCCAGTTGGTCACCACAGGGGGTCTGTACCTCATTGATGTCTGTGCAATGTGTCCCATTGCCTGTATATCCTGGAGGGCAGCCTCCACAGCGGAAGCCAGGTTCGGTGCTGGTCTGGGTACAGGTAACGCCGGGGAAACAAGGGTTTGGCATGCATCTGTTGAATGCCGTCATGCTGATCCCTGGGCCAGTCACCTCTGTGTGCATGCCTGGGGAGCACAGGCACGTTAGAACAGCTCTTGCCATACTTATCCTTCTTCAGTCCCATCTAGTTAGGGGGCAGGGCAGGGGGGCTTCAAAGTGCTTCACAAATAATGAACTGCCTCTACAACCCTCTGGGAGGCTGAGAGGTGACATCCCCACATTACAGCAGCTTGACAGAGGCCCAAGAGCAATGGCAAGAATGGAAAATACAACCAGGAGTCCTAACATCTCACCTAGTGCCCTTAATCACATCACTGTCCTCAGTGGCCTATCAGCCCGTATTTATCCCAGCAGCAAGAAGCAAATGGATAAACTCTTATAGGGCCATAAAGCCTCCAGAACCAGCCCTGGTGATGGGCTCAAATACTGCTAGATTAGGGCCTATCTGGCAGCTTAAAGGTTAGCCCAAGACAGCCATGACCCATTCTGTCTTGCAGAGCAGGTGTAGCACTGGTGTACAGCCCTCTCTTTGGTGCTCTGGAAGCCCTGAGGATACCCCAGGAATGCAAAATAATCCCTCTCTCCCCCATGTGAAAAAGAGCTGTGCAGAGAGAAGCTTTCAGGAGCTCCCAGCCTCTGCAAAAGAAGGTACATGCCCTCAATTAGCTGTGTCACTTCATAGCTTAGAAGACCTCTTGGATTTCCTGACAACTTAGGGAGACTAGATCACCTTTGTTTGGCTGGGAGACCTCACTGCAGGCTGGCAAACTAGGGTCTGCCTCAGCCACTCACAGCCTCATCACTTTTCAGTGGCAATAGAGGAGTGTGAGATACCTAGGCACAGGGCCTTCAGTGCTCCAGGAAATTCCAAGTAGTGCAGAATCTGCCCAAGCTGCTCCAAGTACATGAAACCTGTCCTTTGTGCTCAGCACTGATCACCCAGGGAATTTCCAAAAGTTCAAGGTCTGGGTCCTTGGAGATGCTCCATGGCCTGAGCCCAGAACACCTAATAGAGCCTGATGCTGCAGGCTGAAATGTGTCATGAACAGCTGTGCTCCTCTGGCACTACAGAACTTTCCAAGAAGGGTAAAGCTAGTTTGTGTGGAAGAGGGGCCTCTTCTGGAGGTGGGCCAAGGACTGTGCAATTAACTCCCTCAAGAACATGGGACCACAGCAAGACTCCCTTGTGCAAGTGCCAGGCAGGCTCCTCCAGCTTTGGTTCCCTCCATATCAATGCCTAATGCATACATTAAATAGGTAACTGAAGCCCCTCCACAACAAGACACTCCACTGCTCACCTCTTTCCCCAGGAAGAGGATGAAAAAACAAACAACACATGACAGATGTTAGTCACATTGCTCCATGCACCACTGGAACAGGCTCTGATGCAGTGGTGATGAGTGTGGTATAAGAACCTCCATAAAACAGAACAACAAGTGGAGAAGGCAGAGATCAAGTGAGAGAGAGAGAGTTCAAGACAGTTTTACGAGCAAGTTATTAAAACAATTGCTGTGGGTGACTGCAATTCTGTTCTGCAGATCCCAGAGGCTTTGGCTAATCGCTTTTCCAGCAGACGAACAACCTCTCCAAATGTGGAAACAGTTACTGCTCTATCCTTTGGATGTGCCGGCAAACAACACAGCATCTCCAGGAGCTGTGCAGTCTTATGCCAGATATACCAGAAGTGAGTCTCAGCCCACAGCACAAGTTACCAGACAGCAGAGGATGCGACAGTTAGGTGAAATGTGATGGCACTCTTTCCTGAATCCCCTGCAATTAGCCCCCTGGTTTGGGTGGTGGTAAGTGGACCATGTAGGAACTGGCAGAGCATGCCTCTTGGGGGTGATGTTCCATTTCTTTCACAGCTCAAGAGCAGCCAAACCCAACCAGCCAGACACACCCAGCCATGCATTCCTGGGCAATTCTAACACATGCCTTGGTTGTTAGCAGACTTGTGGCTGGGCAGCTTTCCGCACCTGAGAATGTAAAGATCCCCCAGAAAACTGGAGTGTGGCACAGCCTCAGGCTGTTACAAAATGGAGTTTATGAACAGCTGAGCAACCTAATAACTGGACTCTGGTTGCTGGGTAAGCAACCAAATAGCTCTCCAATGAAATAGGGGAAGAGGGGGAGGAGAGAGGGAAGGAGAGTTCAAGGTGGAATAGACCTGGGCAACATGGACCTAGAAGACTACTCTGTTTTGGGGCCTGACCTCACGCCATGTCACTGGGTTTGCCTCCAGTGAGATTTTCACACAAAAGGCCGTGTGGATACTTGTGTCTTTCTACAGGCAACCATTTATCTTATGTTAGAGAGGAACGTGTTTGACCTAACCCAAAGTAAGAGTGTCTGCACATAGTTTTACACCAGTTCAATCAAACCAGTGTAAATTTGTGTAGACAAGACCAGTGCTTCAGAGAGAATGAAGCTTAAGTGAGTGGTTCTCACCCTCATCCTACCCCCCTCACATAAATGATCTGCCTTCAATTACTAAAGAGCCAACAGGCTAGGACGGACCTGAGCTAGCAGCCTGAACACAGATCTGGGATCCAGAAACTCCCATGTGCTGGCCCTGAGAACACAGGCTCACTGCAGGACCTTAGGAAGCCATTACTTTGAATGTTTTACCCACCTATAATAGCAATAAGAGTGTTGGCTGCTTCCTGGGCTGTAGGAATGAACTGGAAAGCCCTACAAACATTTGAAGTGTGTTAAGAGCAGCAATACCAAGACCAGAGATTACCCTATGACTCTTCTAGTGAATGTGGTGCAAGCCAACTTGATGGGGACTGCATAACATGGTGTTTTACTGTCAAGTCCAACAAATGTGCAAGACAGGAAGTGTACAGTCAGACACGAGGCATTTAAACATGCAACACTCACCACAGGCATCACACTCCATGACCGTGTTCTTCAGGAATGTTATCTCCTTGATCTAGAAGGGAGCAGGAATCAATATTTAGCTGGATACCGAGTGTGGCTCCCACCTAAGCTAACACAAGCTAGAAGTGAACAGTACATGAGGTACAACTCTAGGTTCTGTGCACAACGCATATTTTATCTGGCCCCATCCAGACTAGAAAGCTAGCTTGCACTTGGAAACACAGTTGGCCAGCATGTTTTCCAGATGCGACTTTGCACTTAGTGCTGGCAGGTTTAACACTTTTGAAGCATCTTATCTGGTCATGGGGAATCTGCTACACAAACCAAACTGGCTGGCTAGGTCATTTCAGCTCTGATTTCTGTTGTTCTACAGGCAGCAGATGTGCCAGGGAAGGACTGGAAATCCACAGCCCTGCTCAGGAACAATTACCTTGCTGCCCTTCAGCACCCTGCACACCTCATGTTCTCTTCACTGGTAGTTCCTTTTGTGGGGCACCTACACAGAATCATCTGTCTATGCTTCCTCCACAACTCCCAGGTACCAAGGCAGGTTCTAATTTTATAATAAACACTTCCTCCATTCATTGTTTACCTGGGGTCACACAAAATTTAGTTTAATGTGTGTTAACTTAAGCTAACCCAGACACAGATCTAAAGCAAAGTCCCTATTCTAAAATATCACAAGTTTGGGGGAGGAAATGGAGGAAGTTTGGGTCATGAATGGAACACAGCTAATCAGCCCCATCTCTAGTTCATCTACAAACTGCTTTATGCCGTCGATTCATGGGCCTGAAATGGCCAGTTTTTACTACTCTCATTGCCGCCCTTCACTGCCAACCTCTGCAAAGCTGGATCATGGAAAATTAAGCTACAAAAATCTTTGTGCGTGTTAAAGAAATTAAGGGCACATCTGCACAAGCTTCCACCTTGGCTCTCCAAGCATGTACATGACTCCATCAGCAGGGAGGGTCTTTTTAAAAGGCTAGACACTGTTTGAGAAAGAAACCAGGGCAAAAAAGTGGGGAGCAGGGAATGAGAGAACAAATAGGAAAACCTGCCAAGAGAGGCAGTGCTAAGCTGGAAGGGGATGCTGGAAAGCATCACCCCAGGCTGCCAGGAACCGTGTCTGACCTGATTCCTAGTAAATACTGGGTATTTATGCAGAAGCCTGAAATGTGAAAGTAACTTAATGCAACAGATGGTTTTGCAGATCAGAGGCTGCCCAGTTTGCACTGGCACAGAGGCCTGGCTGCCATTCCTGTATCTGGCAGGCAGAGCCTGCTGCCCTCAGTGCACAGCCTGGAGAGAGGGAGAATGGAACTTCTATGTAGTCAGAAAAGAGCCGACCAGACAAACCATGACCAACTCATTAAAATGGGGACAGATCTGAACTCCCCAAAGTTCTCATCTCCCTCAAACTTCTGGAGCCAGAGAGGTTTAGGATCAACAGGAGAAGACAGGGCAGTAAATACAGGGCTTGTGTAGGTCCTATAGGACTTCTGTATTTAGGACACTACTACGGGTATTGAAAGAGCTCCCATCTCTTCCAAGCCTGGCCTGTTTGCTCATTGCACAAGCCCACAAAACCAAGGAAAAAGTGACTTGGTTGTTCCACTCGCGCATGCCCAGCTGTGTGCGTGTCTATTTGAATAAAAGAGTCGCTCTCCAATTCAGTTAATTTTCAAAAGACGTGGGCACAGGCAGCAGAGCACGTGCCTGTATCAGCCCACACACAAGGCAGGGGTGCTCAGAGCCAGTAGTGGGGCCAGCAGCATATCCTTCTTCTCCACAAGTGGCTAAACCACTTTACCCCAGCCAAGAAGAATGCATCCTGCTCAACTGGCCAACATAACAGGCAGGACCCCCTCGGTCCCTCTAGCACAGTGTGTAAGGCCTTTATTACTTACCTGCTGCTTCAGCAAGTCTCTGACTTCCAGCAGCACCCTGTTCGTCTCTCTCATCTCAGCCAGCATCTGGGGCCCAACATCGCCTCCTACAGAAACCACAAGTGTCAGGACCTGCAGATAACGCTGCTAGTCATGTTCTACTCAACTATTGCTTGGCTTGTATATTCTGGGTTCTTACCACTTTGTCCTTTCTGAGCATTGCCAAATACCCCATTGAACAGCCCTCCCCAGGCCCAGGCTCAAAGGAGAATCCATTCCTGTTGGACAGCACAGAGCCAGGACCAGAGGGCAGCAACATTAACAGAAAATGTGGGTTTTTTTAAATCAAAAGAGAACCATTGAATTGGATCACAAGAGCTCAGTGTCAGGGGAGCCTGATGCCCGAACTGTTTCCTGGGCCCATCCCAAAACAAGATGAATGATGGTCTAAGGTGGGTGAATGGCAGGAGCAGCATTCTTGGTAACCGACCAAACCCCAGTGCACAAGGTAACACTTATCCCCAAGCAAACACGTGGGTTAACCTGACAATCTAGTGGTTAGGAGAGCCACTGATGTGGCAGTTTAGTGCTGTTTGGGCACTGCAGGGCTTTCTGGCCAGGAGGATAGGAGGAGAGAGGCAAATTTACAGCTTGAGGCAGTGGAGGCTTATGTGAAAGAGCAGCACAGAAAGCTCATTGAGCAGGCTGTCGGGGGGTTGCTGCCAGGGACAGAAAGCAGGGCTGCTGCATGTGGGCACTGCCAACCCTGCCCCTGAGTGACAGTTGTCTCTTTACCTGCTTCTGTCACACAGGGAGCTTTGCTTTCTCCCTGTCACACAGCAGCAGCTTCCACTGGAATAGAAAACTGCCTTGCAGTGATTTTTGGAATGCAAATAGATATGTGCCCACCCACAAAGAGGCAGAGACTGCAGGCTGCAACTCAAGGGAGAATGAACAGAGCTGTGCAAAATGTCTCCTAGGTCATCACCAGCATCAAAAGAAAATCTAGAGCATGTGTCTCCGTCTGAGAGTACAACCCTCAAGACCAACTGCCTGGGGAAAATGCCATATGATTTAGGATATGGCACAATCATTCATGCCTTGTCACCTACAGGTGACATCCTGGGGGCCATCCTGCACCATTACACTTGAAGAACTTGAAACTAATAGGGAACATGACTGGCTGCCTGTTGAGCACAGCCTCCCAGCAACCTGCATTGGCTCCCACTTTGTTTGGGGATGAAATTCAAGGCAACTCTTTTGATCTATAAATCCCTGAGTACTTTGGGCCCTGTCAGCCTCAGAAACAGCAGTTCCAGAGCAGGTGTAATCTTCCAATTCTCTCAAGTAAATACAGTCAGGGCAACAAATGGCAAGACATTCTCAGCCACAAATCCCTAGGCCAGCATTTCATACATTCTCCCTTCTCCCTCCTGTCTCCCTCCTCTACTTCCCAGCCTCTACCCTCTTCTGTTAGACCTTGGACTTAAGCATCTTTGAAGGCAGGCTGCAAACCTCATGCAACTTCCTGGGCTTTCCTATGGGAAAAAGGGCAGACAGATGGGGGGCTCTAGAGCTAGGCTTAAATCCTGTTGTAAAAATATGAACGGCACACTTATATATAACAAAGTAAGAGCCCAAGACAGATAGAACAAGCTGCAATCTGCAATGTTCCCCCCATGCCAAGTTGGAAAGCAGCACACTTATTCTTCTCCATAGTCTTTCCAGAGCATTTCTAAAGGAGCTGTGCTTTTTGGTATCTTGGGGTATTGTCTACTGTGGGATCCAAGGATGTCTGGAGCTCGTGTGTTTGTTGCCCAGTACTGCTCAGTGTGGGTTGCAAAATGTATCTTGGGTGGTTAGTCTGAACAAAACTCCACACAGCAGCAAGCTATCCAGCCAGCAGTACTGAAGCCAACATATTTAAAGCTAACTGGGGCACATCTATGTGAGCTGCAGTTGCTTGTGGCTGCAGTGGAGATGCAGCAGTAGAAAGAATGCAGTAGGTGTATCTCCCTTCCACGTGCAGCTCTGTGCAATTGGTCAGGGACACTACTGCTGGAAGGAGCCATCTTCCTCTGAAGCACAATGTCAATATCAGAGACAGGATGTCAGATAGGTGAGGATGGGGGTGAGGGAAGCAGCTGTGTTCCTCTGTACAGCATGTTGCCCCTGAACCTGAAAGTCTGGAAGGCTTGCTCTATAATCACCTTGAAGTCTGGCTGGATATATGTAACCTCTCCAGCATATCTTGGTTTGGAAAATATCATAAAAGCATCTTACTAAGACCCATATACCCGATGAAAGTCACTTTTCTCATCTGACTGAGAATAGGCAGGGAGAGGGTCAAGTCATTACTAAGTTTGAAGAAAATGTTCCATGCAAGCTCTGCATCACTGTTCCAGTCAGCTTCTGGTGGACCTGAGCAGGTTCATCCGTCCCTGCTAAGAAGATGCTGTTTCTCAAAGGAGAATGTTTTAATACACAAATTCACACAAAAGGGGCCATGTTCCCACATGCAGCTTCCCCAGGCTGCCACTGCTTATTTTGCTATTCGTATTCCTGGGCTCTCTCAAGTACAGCACACCCAGTCTGCTGTTCGGAACTTGGCTTTTGGGTCTGGCTCTGCTGGATGTGCGAATCACAGTCTCCCAGATCTGAACAACGGAGGGAACAACCTCCTGCTCAAGAAGTGGACCACTGCAATGGATCCCAGAAAGAGCTGAGTTCCTAGAAGATAGAGCACACAGGGAAAGCTTATGTGCACAGAGCATGCAGAAATTTGCAGGTAGCTGCCACACAGCATCCTGGGTCAGCTGAGTCTTTCATCTAATCACTTGCAAAACAAAGATTACTTGCCAGGGACACCTTCTGTTACCTTTACAAGAAGCATAACAACAACACATATTTGGTCCTGTTCATATGCCAGAGGAAAAGGTTTAATTTGCAAAACTTTCCCTGTCCAGGAGAAGGAATATAGTCCAGCACCAAAACGTTTACACTATTGGGCAGAAGAAAACTGCAGTCAAAATACAGATTTCAAGCAGCAGCAGAAGCAGCTGACTTGTCACCTTTCTCCTCTCTTCTAGGCAGCAAAATGGGGTTTGCAGAAAGGTCTGAGAACATAAAGGTAATTAAAGCTTACTTACCTCCAACACTTGTCATCTGACTTGATGTAAAAGAACAGCGGCTCAGGAGGAAAGCGAAGGCTAGAGTCGCAATCATGTTGGAATCTCTCCGCGGCATGGACGTGTGGGCTTCTGCACAGTCTGTTAACCTGCAGGTCTGCCTCTGCTCCCCATTAGTGGCTGTGGTTTGCTATTTATGAAGTCGCATTCCTTCCTCTGAAGTTCTTATTCTCTGATGCTGGACTAGGGTGGACGTCATTTCTGGCAGCTAGTCCGCAGAGAAAGCTACAAAAGTAAACAATATGAGAAAATCATCAAGAAAGTGGCTTAGGACTTCTTAAAAAAAAAAAAAAAAAAAACAGCCTGTACCAAGAAGGTCAGAAAATTCCAGAATTACATAGCTTCTACTTTGGATTGGTGTTTTTTGGAAAGGCAGGAAAAAGGGAAGTGGGTTTTACCGCTCTATCCCTAAGAGCATTTCTAGCATCACTACCTGGAATATATGAACTTCTGAAGTGTCCAGGTTCTGCTACAGCTTCAGCAAAGGCCTCTTTGGACACCCAAAGGCCTTTCTACCACCTGAGCTCAGAAACTATATTGCCATATTACTTCCAGCCATTACAGGTTGAAAACATCACCACTTTCTCCCATTTAGGGCCAGTGGAAGTGCCTGGTTCTTCTTGTGTAAGGGGACTGAGCAGCAGCAGACTCCCTGAGAGAGTGTGCAGAGACCAAGGTTGATGCTCACCCCAGGCCCTCACTGGAAGAACAGTGTCCAGGCTGTACAAACCAACATAAGCAGTGCTAGTTGGGCCCCTGGTTAGTCATCTTAGGAGAGAAACTAGTGACTGGACAGGCCATGGAGACTATATGCTCCTACCTGATTCCTCCAGGGCAAGGCTGCAACACAAGAGCTTGTTTCGCTGCTGCTTCTCTGTGGGTAACAGGCCCTCCATGCTGCATCCTCCATCAGCACCACATTCACAACAATTCAAGACTCCACTTGAGAAGGCAGATGTAGGATAAATCATCCACAGAGTAGCTGAGACAAGGGCCTCTCTGAGCCATCAGGATGAGAAGGCATGGATAAAACTGATATGAATATAAGAGTCACCGGAGTGATGAAAGGTCGGCTAATTCACCATCTGGGCATTCTCAGTGCCTGGTTGTGACAGCTGACTTATTGCAGCTGCATTCTGGAAGCTTTGTGATCATGCTGTGCTCTCGGGGGTGCCACGAACAGGAAAGCTTGGGGGAACGTGACATTGTGGTGTCCTATAGCCGCAGAACCTCTGAATGCTGATTCAAAACTTTTAGGATTCTCTCCTGAGTGCTTGGGACATCTGAAGACAAAACTAGCACATACCTACGTACTGCAGGGAGGGAGAGGAGAGGAAGTGGGGAGATGAGCAGTGTTGTATGTGCTGGTGAAGGTGCACATGTGAGCTCAGGGAAGTTGGAGCCCAAACATGGTTGCTTTGACGTTCTGTAAATGCCAGAACAAAGATTTTGTTTCTGCTGAGACAGCCCAGACTTGTACTGAAACTACCAGAGTTTGCAGCTGTTGAGTGGTCTTGATATGACTCTCTGCTCGTCTGAAACACAAGAGTCGGCTAGTGCCAACTGGTACTGGCTGCAGCCAGGTCAGGAACCCACCAGAGAATCAACTACACCAGCTTTATGAGTGATAAGAAAAGGGGCTCAGTTTGGGCTCAGCACAACTACAGAGTCCTAGCCATGTTGAAAATGTCAGCATTTCTAGGTCCTTTTTGACAAATCAAAGCAAGACCACAATGACTCATCTCTCACAGATGGCTGCTCAGTGCATAGCCAGGCCTGGTTGATGCTACCTACTTTGTTTTTCAATTATACTTCACGTAGGAGCTGGTGAAAGACACTGGACTCTAGAGACACTGAGCTCTAGAGACAGAGCCCATTATCCCAAGAACATGAATAGCTAACACCTCTCCATCCCTCCATAAGAAGACATCTCCCAGAGAGGAGTTCACTCTCTGTGAACTATTCAGTCCATGGCCTCTGCTAGATGGCCAAGAAAGGAACTTATTAGTGCCAGTTGTGGAGGAGATGGATTTTCATGGGAAGCACATTACTTCAACAGAAGCCTGACGGCTCATTAGGCCAGGGCCAGTGCCAACTCTCTAAAAAAAAGCTGTTTGTTTCAAGGGAATGGAAGTCATAAAACTCCAGAAAAGGAGACGTAACCCACATGGAATGAGGAGTGCACACAAGGGTCCCTTGTGAGGTCACCCCAGCAGTAACTCACATCAGAGGTTTCTCTTAGTGTGGAGAAGTATATAAAAGTCTGTATCTCTCTGCACAGACCAGCCAATCAAAATCTCAGTGCTATGAAATAAAAAACTAGAAATGTTCAATCCAAAGGAAATAAACTGGCTCTGTGCAGTCCACGGGAAGTGTTACTGCATATCAGGACACCAAAAAAAAAAAAAAAAAAAGGTCAGACACCTCATAAAGGGGGATGTTTGGAAATCATGTCACACACTGTTCTGCTCAAACTCCTCTGCAAACCCAGGTGCAAGAGATAACTAGGACACGTGCCATCCTCCAAACAGAAAGAAAGAAAACGTGCAGGAAGGAGGGCCAAATGGTGAAACCAGGTCGGACACCATGAGAGTTAGCTCTCAAGGTTACTGAGAGCTTTATTTTTCTGCCCTGTTAGTTCTGCACAACCAGACACTTTTGTTACTAAGATTTCAGTCTGAAAGAGAAATGTCTCCAATTTCCCCATGTCCCCTTTCCGAACCAGACACTTGCAGGACCATTACTAATGAAACTATCAGTGGAACTTGGAGACCTTGTTAATTAGATCCCAGAGCTGAACCTTCCATTTCTAAGCAGTGTGGTAGATCAGTTAGCAAAACACTTCTTAATGCATTCGGGTGGTGGAGAGAGGAATTACTATAGCTACTTTTGTTACCTGCTGAAGTACAGAAAGCCAGACTAACACTGAATCAGACTAGCTAGGCAGCTCTGACAGCTTAAAGCACTTTTTCACTATCCACTTAGCCCAGTGCTTCCCGGCCTTTTTGGACTGCAGGCACCCATCAGAAAGTGCCAAATCTTTGTTTTCACCTCTTTTTTGACTATATAAAAATAATAGAGCAATTCTTCTGTTGCAAAGAACTCAGAAAGACCATGACACGTAAGAACATTTTTGACATAATGAATTCCTATTTGAAATCTCTGGGTTTATTTTGCGAATCATGTTTGCACACCTAACAGTGCTAACATTGCATGGTACCCCATAGCACCTTTGAAAGGATCTCAAGGCACCTTGGCTGGGAATCACTGGCTTGCCCTGCTGCCATTGAGTTAAGCTCTAAGGACTGAAGGGAAGGGCAATTTCCATTCCCTTGGCCTCTACACTAAAAGTGCTAACAGCGATGGCTCTGGGTATAAGACTTGGGAACCTGTATGTTCAGAGCTAGAACAAGCCCCTGATACAGGAGATGGGCATGTTAGAAACAGAACCCCATGCATATCACTTGCCCTGTTTCTATCACATGCAATAACTTTCAGTTCCCCTCAACCTTGTCTAGCTTGGAAATGGAAGCCTCAAAAGGAAAAACAATGCAGCAACACCAATGGCTCAGGGGCCACTTCTCAAACACACATGTGCATCACAACCTCCAGTTCATTCTGCAAGAATAAAGCCTGAAGCCTCCCCCACTCTTCGCAGAGGGAAGTCTCAAGCTGCCCTCTGAACTCAGGAAAGCTCAAGGACACCGAGTTCACCCCTGCTCCTTTTCCATATAGATCAATATAGTGGAGCTTGGTGACAGCTACATTTCATCTTGCCCACATCAAAGAAAAATGCAGCGCAAATAACATTACATCTATTTAATGGAGATAAGCCACAATACTAACTCTAGGAACGTAGTGAACTTAAGATAGAAGCTGTGTCTCTTCCCTCTGGAACAGCTTCTGGAAGCATTTCTGCTCCCATTCATAGTAGGAGCATGTTCGTACAAAGGAAAATACTGCTAGTTTCTACAAAGCTCTTTGGAGTTTAGTGAGTACACCACGTCCCCACAGGGTGAGGTAATTTCTACCCTTATTTTCCTTGGACTCATCCTACACCTTTCTTTATTTGGATCAGGGAGCTAAAAGCTCCTCTAAAGGCACCATTCAAATGTAGTTTAAATACACAGTAGCAGAGAAGAGAGTGTTCAGTCAAAGCCCGCTACCTTTTTTGCTTAAAAAGGACACATTAAGAAGTAGTCTACATACCCTTCCCATTAGCTAATGGGGAAAATCCTTCCCCAGTTTCAGTGTCTGATTTTTTGATTAAGCATTGCTGAGATAATGCCCAGCAGCCAGTGCTTGCTTAGATGCCACCGTAACAATATGTTTTCACCTAACACAGTGGAAGGTAAGCATGCATCTCGCTTTCCCAGAGCAGAGCTGACATCACCAGACAAGCTACTGCACAAACAAGGAGTTCATGTTCGTTATAAACTCAATTAGAAACGCAGAGTATGGAAGATATTGCCAAGTAAGGCAGAGAACATAAGGAAAAATAACTGATCCCATACACTGAATCAGGGAGCATAAAAACACCAACATGCTTTAGAAGAGCGTTTTTACATGTACATTTTAAATGTGTTTTGCATAGATGAATGATAATATTAAGGATGATCCTGTGCTCTTGTTGAATACCCTGGTATTGTACATGGCTCAGAGAGATTTTACACAAACAGTATGTAAAAGCAGAAGTGAAAAAACATCATGACAATTATGGGTGGAAGGAAAAGTCCCCATCCAATGCAAGGCATACAGCCCAGCAGAAGATACTTATATGTGTTGATGAACAAAAAGTGAACATTTTCTCTATTTTACAAACTGTGAAACACCAATACAGAGATAAGGTATCTTGCCCAAAGTCACCCAAGGGGTAAGTGGCAGATTTTGGTATAAAGCCTCGGTCTCCTGGGTCCCAGTCCCAGGCCTCACGCACTGGACTGTGCTGCATCTTTAGTAGTAAAACCAACACCCCTTTCCCCCTCAGTCTGACAGCTAGAAGGACTGGCTTTGGACCAGTGCTGGAGACTAGACAAAAGAGCATTTCACCTGCTGATCATCGTGTTTCCCTTGAGATTCTTCTCCCACCTCTGTTCTCATTCAGCTTTTACTCTCTATCATCCTCTCTACAGAGGTACAGGTGCCCATCAAGATATGACATTGGTCAAAAGAGAGGGAGAATTCAAGAAAAAAGGCTTGCACATGATGGTCAATCAGAAGGTTTATATCTCAGAGTCCTGCTAGCTTTAACCCCCTCAACCCATATGGAAGAAGGAGGACACTAAACGCTGAATCATAAGCACTTTCGGTCTTCTCTCATAAGCACTTTTAGGATTTCTTCTCATTTATCAGTGGCAAACTGTGATAGTGCAGGAACAAGTCTAAATAGCATCACAATTGCAATATCACTCTTGTGCCTCACTCCAACTTGAGTTTAAGCATTACTTCTTGGCCATTTCTTTTTCTGCACTGTCCCCTCTTCTGGTCACTTGCCTGGAGCTTTTAAGAAGTCTTGAATGATCCCTCTGCGGTGATATGGCATCAACTGACAGCAGGATGTTTGCAGTGGGGCAGAGTGATGCAGTTCAGTCCCATGATCACAGAGCCATGGCATGAGGAATACACTGCAGGATTATATTGCTTCGGAGGAAGCTGCAGCACGACAATCCATCACGACATGGCATCAGTTCAAACAAGGCTTGTCCCTCAGGACTCAGCTTCCTCTCACTTATTCCCAAAGCACCACTCACATTGGCCAGTTTGGGATTGTAACTCTTCCCTGGGAAATGGTGCAACATCATCAGCTCGATATAGATTCTGCTCTGAGGGATGCCCAGAGCAGTGTTGATGAAGGTGTGGATGGGTACGCAAAGAGCCCAGAGTAATGCACCAGTATTACAGATTCGATCTTCAGCCTTGTAAAGTTCCAAAACTCCCAGATGAGGATTTTGAAAGTTATACTGACAAGTTTCTCCTGCCTACAAGTCCCATTTTCAAGGGAACATTGATTTTACACCCTGAGGGCATGATGAAAGTTTCAGAAGGATGGGGTTTATACCACCACAATGATACCGTATAGAAACAACTATGAATGCTTGCTGTATCCTTTTGAAAAAGATGAATATATATTTGAATATGAAAGTAAAATAAGCAGCGATGCCTTCAAACATCTGAAGGAAAACTCCCATAAATAAAACAACACATGTGCAGGGAACACATTCATATTCTCTTTGTCTTCTCCTCAGCTTTTAGCCCCCAGACAAACGTAAAACTCAGAAGTAACGTGAGGCGAGTAAGAATTATTCTGCTGTGCAGATGCCATGGAACAAATGCATGTTGGCTAAGCTTTCAATGGTGTAAGGGGCATTTGTGATCCAGCACATGAAAGGGAATACCCATAGGTGTTCCTACAAACAAAGGGGAAGACAGGTTTGGTTTGATTTTACAAGTTCTAGGCTGGTTAAATGTACCAGGCTCAAAATCCTGTAGACTATTGGCTCACGGAGGCCTTTTTAAAACTAACTCCTCCCCAGCCCCTCTCAGTTATGCTTTGTTTCTCTGGGGAAGGTCAGGTTCTGGAGACCAGGAGGATGGAAAGCAGCAATGTGCTTTGGCCATGGACAGCCTGAGTTGTTTTCTTCCCTGCTCCCCTTAAGTAACTCATTGTAATGAGGCCTGCAGATGGAGGTGTAAAGTGCTGCCAGACCTCCTTGTCCCCACCACCACCCTGCTCAAAAATCTCCCCAGCATGTGTTGTAATCATTCACTCAGGAGAGCTGTAAAAAAGGCCTTACAGGAAACATCTGACATTTTTTCCTTTGCTATTCATGCCATTTTCTATTAAAGACAATAAAGACTTCTAGCACTAGATTAAACTCATTTGCAACAATAAGCTACTCTTGCTCTATGAGCCAGTGGGAGCTCAGCGGGAGAACCTGGCTTAACTGACTTTGACTGGAAAAAAGAAGATGCCTGGAGGCTGCTCTGACCAAACCAATGCCACGCTGAGGCTTGCGTGCCTTGCTGGGAGAAGCTTTCCCAGGTGCTGGGAGCCCACAGCACTTCCAGCATGCAATAAAATCACTTTGGCACAGTTCTTGCTTTCTGATCCCTTCACTTTATGAGAAGACACCTCCCAGAGCACTGATGACAATAACACAGCTTACTGACTTCTTGTACTCAGCATACACTGAGCAGCAGGTCACTTCCCAAAACTGCTGGGGCTTTGGAAGAGTTTAAAAACAAAAAGATACTCTAAGGAGGCTATTTCTTTCAAATGATGCGTAGGATCCATCTATGCAGGCAAACCCTCCTCATGTGTCATCCAGGGGTTTTTAGCAATTGTGTTAACAGGAATTGTCTCATACAGGAAGTGCTGGAAGTGCTCAAAACTCTGAAATCACACGTGTAGGTGGGCAGACACTATGTATACACTAATATCCTAGGGACCTTTCTTATGGAGCACTGACTGGTTGTTGATCTTTCACCAACTCTTTTATTAGCGCACCAGAAGCATCTGCTCTCAGCCTCTTCCAGAGGCAGAAACACTGACAATTTGATCAGCTACAGAAGTTCCTGTTCTTAGAGCTTTGCACTGTGCTATTGAACAGATTTTGTGTTGTAATATGTCAACACAGAGACACTATGCATTTGCATTCAGCATTACACAAACTAACATGAGCTACCCCACTCTTCCCCCCAGCCACAGATTCATAAAGATAACTTCAAAGAGTGCCACGTCTCTATAACGTCTTCAACTGGAAGGAAACTGAAGGACTCAATGAACTGCATGCATCTAGCACCACCAAAATAGCCACCTTTGTGATGGAGAAAGCTGCCAAGTACACAGCAGAGTGCAAAACAGCAGGGAGAAGGAAACATCTTGGCAAGGATCACAGAAGCAAACCTCGCTTCCTACGGAAAGAGCCAAGGAATGGTTAGTGTCCATTCACAACACACAGAGCGTCACTTTGTAAGGTCTGATCTTAAAAATCCACACATAGTAAGCTGTGAAATTCAGATTCCCTACCTCAGAAGGATGAAGTAGTGAGTTAACTCTTTCAGCATTTTTAACCAATACCTTCCAGCAACTGAAGCCTGTGAAGCTGTCTGCTCTACCTACAGACTTCTCTGAGAACACAGATAAATTTCCTGTACTATGCACTGTAACAGCACAAAGGGATTCAGGCTTCTTAAAGATCCAGAGCACAAGGACTCCCAAATTTGTCCAAGTGCTGATCAGATATTAATGAGAGCTTGTTCTGTGGACACTTCCTCTCTTACTGGCAGTCACAGGGCCACTTCTGTTCTCATTCATTCGCTCCTGCATAAATTCCTTGTGGCAACTAGCACAATTTGCCTATGTGGAAAAGAAACAGCAGGAAGGAATTTAACATATGTTTAGCCATCTAACACAATTTAGCAGATGGAAATGAGGAAAGCCATTACTGTGCAGATAGCCAGTTCTTTGCAGACCACCAGTGATCTACAGACAAATGATGTACAAACTACTGCTTGAGAAGTTTAACCTGAAAAAAAATGGTTCAAGAGGTTTAACTTTTTTTGGTGGTAGGAACTAAGACTACGTTGTACTAATGGATCATGTGGAACCACTGTATTGAACTTCGGTATCTTTGGTTATAGCATTAAAATACTGCCTTCTCCAAATTCAGCTCTCTGAAAACAGCAGGACAAGACTCTTGCATCTTGTGGCCAGTATTTAGGGAAAGAAGCACAACACTCAAACCTCTTTTCAAGCTTTTCTACTGCATCCATATAGGTAAGAGTTTGAGTCTTATCGAGTGGGACATTATTCCACATGTTTTTTCACATGTGTCATGTCACAGAAGTAGAGTTATCTGCATTTCTTTCACACCTGTTACAAGGGTGGGAATAAATATTGCAGATTATCCCTCCACCCCATTGTCTCCAGTTGTTATTTTTAATCTGAGACCCAGGAAAGAAAGGACTCAAAGTCTAGACATTTTTTCTCCAGAGCAACTCTATCCAGTAGAAGTAAATTACATAACTGACATCTGAGTTATGCATCATCTTCTGAAGACACACGCCTGTTTTGACCACTTAAGGATTTTTTTCCACTAGACTTTAGCCACACACAATTTTCTTCCTTTGCTGTCTGGAAAAAAAGATACTTTTTTTTTTTTATATGTCCAGGAAAGTGGGGCATTCTGGGATTAAGGCCTTTAATTCATTTATGGAATTCATCATCAGTCCTAACCTTTCATTTAACTTCTGCCTTCCTCCCATACCATCATACCTTTTGTTGTCCCTGTCTGTCTAAAAGACAGGCATGATCTTGCTGTCTACAGAAGCCAGTAAATTCTGAGTCTTTGGATCACTCACTACCATACAGTCCAGATAAAAGGTCTTTTCAAGGGAAACTGCCAGCCATTTTCAAGGTGTCTGCTGTTTGGTGTCTCGTATAGAATGAGGGCAGAAAAGCATCAAGTGTTCAAAAGCCATTACCAAACATCAGCCTTTTCATAGATTTCATAGATTTCGTAGACATCAGGGCTAGAAGGGACCTCGGGAGATCATCGAGTCAAGCCCCCTGCCCAAAGGGTCAGCTGGGGTCATAGGATCCCAGCAAAATAAGCATCCAATTTATTCCTGAAGGTGTTCAATGTAGATGCTTGAACCACCTCCGATGGCAGACTGTTCCAGACCTTGGGGGCTCAGACAGTAAAGAAATTCTTCCTTATGTCCAGCCTGAAACAGTCTTGCAGGAGTTTGTGACCGTTCCACCTAGTCATCCCTTGCGCCGCTCTGGTGAACAAACGTTCCCCCAGATCCTGGTGGTCACCCCTGAGAAACCTATAGGTGGCCATCAGATCACCCCTGAGCCCACGCCCCTCCAGGCCAAAGAGTCCCATGTCTCTCAGCCCACCATCGTAAGATCTGTTTTCCTGACCTCTGATCTTTTAATAAAGATGCTGGAAGTCTGTTGAAGAGACTGCCTGGATCACATGGATCTTGGGCTGTTTTGGAACACAGTCTGTTTCTAATCCAGAACATAGAATCATAGAAAATGAGGGCTGAAGGGACCTCAGGAAGTCACACCTAGTCCAACCCCCTGCTCAAAGCAACACCTGGATCATTGCAGCCAAGGCTTTGTCTATCTGGGTCTAAAAAACTTCTAAGGATGGCAATTCCACAACCTCTTGGGGTAACCTGTTCCAGAGAGATTATGGATTACTCACCAAGGGGCTCCAAGCATAAACTCCCTGGTGCTGGATTGACTGCCCCAGTATTCAAAGACTGGTAGCAAATGGTAGCAAGACTTGCAGAGAAAGAGAGACTGATGGAGAATCTCTGGCAGAGGAGAAAGGTTTCTATGAATTGCCATGGAAATTCTTCAGCTGCAGGTGCTTACTGCTGTTGCCATGAAAACAGGTGGGCAGTTCATACAAGGCAGGTTCAGGCAGAGGGCAAAGCATGCAAAGGTACACAAGGCACAAACAGGTTGGCATGGCCATGTGCAACAGTTCTTCTGGTTGGATGCATGTAGAATTAAGATCTTTGGGATCAAATGAGCTGAGTTTAGGACAGTAGCCAAACCCTAATCTTTCAGGTCAAGATTTCCTACTTATGTTCTGGTGGGGGAATAAAAGATTGCTGCAGGATTGCTGGATTTTTGGCAACAGGGCTTAGAGCCATAGGGAGTCGCCTCAGAAACCCTTTCTAAGCCTTCACTGTTCATCCCCAAATCTTAAATTAAATAGAGAGGATTCACACTCTAGGAGCATGCATGGAAATGGAAATGCTGCGTCCTCCACACAGATTCTCTTACACCGTGGGGAGGCAAATGCATCCTGGTACTAGCTCCCTCCAAATGTTTGCCTGTGGTATTCTTTAGCTATTCTATCAAAGCTAATTACAGCTGTCACAGGAATGAGTAGATTCGACAGAGATGTTTGCACGGCCCACGCTCCGGGGGTGGGAAAGGACACAAGTGTTGCCCTTGGAAGAGGGAGCACTTTGTTTCTCTCACAAGAGATCTAGCTTGCCGCAGAGATGAAGTTTCAAACAGAACCCAAAGTACAGAGCTACACAGCTGAGCCCTCATTCACAGCTGGTTAGATAATGACATTAAATGCTCAGAGCTGCTCTCATGCACAAAGTATCTCCCCCTCAGTCCTCAAAGCAGAGGAGTACTGTTCAGGAAGACAACCAAAGCTAAAGCTTCCCCAGTACTGAAGGGAACATCTTTGTTACCTAGCCTAACCCACCTGAAGATTGTTAAATAGTGGGAGTCAGCTGGTCTCTGAAACCTGAAGCAGACATGTAATACATGGAATAAACACAGTTGCTTGGAAAATTGACAAAAAAAATACTCTTAACACCCGTTTCTGTAGTGTGATACCCCAAAACACTGCATGAAAGCTCTCTTGGCACCCAGATTGCCTTCTCACCACACTGTGACTTTTCCTCTGCTTTTTTTTTGTTTTTGCTTTCATGATGTTCAAAACTACGTGGGATACTGACCTTCTCTGAAATTTGTGCCTTTATGCATTATGCATAAGCTTGGAAAGAAAACTCCAAGCTGCAACATCCTCCAGACCACAGTGTTTTCTCCCTGGAGAGGTAGAAGAGGTGATTCATATGTGCATGGACTCATGTGTGATGACTGGTCCTATAGAAATCTGGAGTCCAGAGCCTTATCCAAAAGTCTCAAATTTGCAAAAATATCAGATCAGAAAGCTCATAAGAATGAATTGGCTCGGGCCACTTCTGGCATCTCCCAGTTCTGGCCCCATCTACATTTGCAAAGGCAGCCACAAAAGCAACCATACTCTTTCCCATGCCTTGGGAAGATTCCAGGTGGGCTGGGTGAGGAGCCAGGGCACATTCTCATTTAATTGACACCATTTTGCCCACCCCGAAGTGAAAGGGGCAGAAGTCCCTACTCACACCCACTGCAACTGGTCACAGACTTGCTCTCATTTTAATTCCATAAATCAACTTTGACTTGGTCCTGTGGACTCTTGGCAGCACTTCTTTTGACAATAACCAGTTTCCTCTGGCCAGCACAGCAGTCAGACCCTTCCAGTAGCCTTTGCTAAAAGCCAAACCACTTTGGGTATTATTTAGCTGACAATGAAGAAGGTGGCAATGTTTATCATGGGGTGGAGCCCAAGGAGCTCTCCCTACATCCCAGCTGTCTTGTCTACTCTTTACACCTTTTCAGAGTCCTCAAGCTGTTCTCAGTGCCAGCCCCTCTGCCAAACCCTGCTTCTTCTAGATGAACATCTATAATGCCAGGAAACAGGCATGCCTCCAGGGAGCAAATGTGGTCACTGAACAAGGAGTACAACGAGTTTTTCACAGAAGAGGTCAGGGATGTGGCTGTCATGACTGTGGGGAGGAAGTCTCTTCTCTGTATAAGACTTGACTTACTGCTTAGATGGAAAAGCAGAGAAAGTCACTCTGGAGTGCCTCATCTCTCTAGGGGAATCCCACTTGCCCAGCAAAGGGACTAGTAAAACCTGTCTTTTCCTAAGAGATTTTTCATCTTAAGCAATGAACATGTCTGTCCATACCACCCAATGAAATCTGATGAGACATTAGCCTGAAGTGATCTACTGACTTTAAATTACCCATGAGCACTGCTCCTTTAACTCAGCTAGCAAAGATGCTGTTTTAGGATGACCCAACTTCCAGAACTGTCCACAGTCTCTCTATAAAAATAGTGAACTATTTGCCATCTATTCCAGCTGGTGCCTGTTTTTTTTTTTTTCACATGAGGTTTGCGGTGGCCTCTAGTGGACACAAAAAGAATGATCTCTACTGTCACATCACTAAAAGGAGACAGCTTCATGTCCAGTGTCTCTTGCAAAGCAGATCAGCCATTCAGCCTCACAGACTTAGAGTCCTGCGTTCCTTGGGCACTGTCTGAAAAACTCTGGTATTCATTAACTTGGGGTTAAACTCCAGGTGCTCGGGATACAGAAGACCCCATCAGTTCAGATTCTGCTTGAGACCATTTGTGCTTGCATAACTGATTTATGATTGTATATCATGCTTTTGGATGAGATTTCTGAAGTTTCCTGAAATCCGTCAAGCCAGGAATGTCATACAAGCAATCCCTCATGGGATATTTCAGAATTTCCAAGAGAATGGCGAGTGGGTAGAAAGTCAGCCACTATATAGTTCTGAACTCCATAAAAAATCACACCTAAGATCCATTTGAGATTCTAGCAATGGTTCAAGTCAATGCTTATTTTGTTCAAACCCATTCTTCCATCATAGTATTTTCCTTCCCCAGTGCACGAACCAAATGTCTGAGCCAGCAGTCACAGACTTATGCAACAAGCATGTCATTAGGTAGGCGATAACCCATGGTACAGCTCAAGGAGGTACTTTATTTGCCTTTCAGGCAGGAATCCTCCAAATCCTGGGCTGATCCACAGGAAGGGCCCGGCTCGCGTCCAGAGGCCCCGCCCCCCCCCCGGGGCGGGGGGGAGGAGGAGGGGCGGGCGACGCCCGCCGCAGCTGGGGCGATCCACAGGAAGGGCCCGGCTCGCGTCCAGAGTCACCACCGCCCCCCCAGGAGTGGGGGTAGGCGCCTCGTCCAGCCATGGCTCGCGCCCAGCCCCACTTTGTGCCCCAGCCCGACCGACCCAGCCCTTAGAGCCAATCCTTATCCTGAAGTTATGGATCCGGCTTGCCGAATTCCCTTACCTACGTTGTTCTAACATGCCAGAGGGTGTTCACCTTGGAGACCTGCTGCGGATATGGGTATGGCCCGGTGCAAGATTTACACCTTCTCCCCCGGATTTTCAAGGACCAAAGCCTCCTTTAGATTGCTTTGTTTTTGTGCATCATGACAAAGAAAAGGTGGAAGCCTGTCCTTTTAGAGATCATCAACACTGCTTCTTTGCATCAGGCAGAGGGAAATACATGACTAAGGGAATAAGTAACATAGGTCTGGAATCTGAGCATATTGCTTCTAGAGTGCTCCTGCCCTAAATTTGGAGGTGTTTCCATGAAAAATAAATAAATAAAGATTGTTGAGGATGAAAAGGCCCTGATGTTCCAACATGCTCTTTGGGTCTTTCATGAATCATTTTTTATACTGTGCAAGTACCCTTCCACTGCACATGGTATTCCTTGGTGGCCTGCTGCATCTTGGCCATTGGCCTGGTGTTGTTCTTGGTTCAAAAAAGTCCATTGCCCAATATGCCCATATTACTCAACATGGTTTTTATTTCTGGGGTTTTTTACGTGCCATTGTTATTTAAGTGTTTCTTAGAATTATGTATGGTCTGCTGACCTTCTATGAAGGCCCATTCACTACCCTCCCTGCTGACAGAGCGTCATCCCTAAATCTGTTGCCAGTAAGGTGACATTTAACAAATTACAGGTCTTGCCTGAAATCAATGTGCCATTTATTTCCCAAATGGCTAACCACATGGTACCTTCGCCCTCCCTTGGTGAAGTATCTAAAACCACAAGCTATGGAATTCAGTTCAATGACATTTTATCTCTTTAATAAAAGCTTTCCAGCAACCGCATAAAAGTATTCTCTCCCTCTTGTGTTTTCCAAAAGACGTAAGTAAGGCTCCTGGATTTCTGGACCAGAGTTCAGCAGCAGCTCTGAGTAATGCTTCTGTTTGATTATAAATCAAGATCTGTAATTCACTTTCTGGTACAGACAGCCCAAGTCTACAAAACTGCAGACTTTGTGACGGTTCTCCGTGTTGCTATAGGACCTGCTCAGGGCCAGGAAATGCAAGCAGCTTGCTCCTATTTTACAGAACTTGCACCAGATACTAGCAAATGAGTCTAAAAATATGTAACGTGTAATGTTTGCTGGTCTGTCTGGTTCTGGAGGGGCTGTCCTGCTTATTTTTCCATTTCTTTATGGCACTTCCAATCCCTTTCTAGTCAGTCACTCAATGTCCTGGTGACTCCCTTGTGTGACTGGGAGCTCATCTTCACCTAACTTATGGAAGGACTGGGGATGCAGACAGAAGAGTAAATGGAAAATTAGTACTCTGAATAGTATTTTGAAACTATTAGAGCTCAGGTCTGGTTGGGGCGCAGAGTTTGTCCCTAGAGGTGCTCCTGTCCTCAAGGTAGTTAGGTGGGTCACACATTGCATCAGTCTTTAGCAGCCTCCAGCAGCCAACTTCTGAGCAGAGTCACCATTTCAAGGAAGGGGGAATCTCTCTCTGGCCCTCCATCCCTGCACTTCAGTCACTGAACAGTGGGACAGGAGACAGTATCAGAAAGAGAATGCAAAGCGGTGATTCTCAAACAGAAGAAATAGCTGCAACAGTCATTAGGATTAGTATGATATGCTGAAATCTTGCTTCTGGGAAACAAAGGCAAACCCACTGCAACATAGGCCCCAACTCAAGAACTGATGGCCTAACTATCCACGACAGCACTCTCAAGACTGCTGTTAAAACCTTGGTCCTTGTTGTGTTGTGGATACTTCCACGTGTTCTGCTCGATTTTTAATGGGCTGGGCTACTTTGAGTGAATGCATGGTTTTGGGGAAGGCATCTCATGGTTATGCTGAAACCACTCATGAACATTCACAACCTCAGCACTGGTTTGGGTCCCTCTCAAATGCATTCTAAGAGGCCAACATTCTGTGTGGGTGACACAGAGGCATTCTTTCCATTTGGAGTCAGCAACGCAATCCCCAAACCACTCTGGTTTAGAAAACGAAGCTCCTCCCTCCCCTCCCTTACCCCTAAGGCATCACAAATACATATCCTAAGAGACTAACAGTTCTGTCCCAGGAGTGTGCTCAGGCTACTAAGACTGGAGACAGCTTCTGTCACACTTTCTCAAGGAGAAGAAACCATAAGATAGTAGATGTCAGCAGCAACTACCAGATGAGCAGTGTTACTACACTGTAGTGATGATCTAGTATGTGCAGGGGAAAAGCACTGTTTACCTGGTGGGACTTGCATCTGATATCAAGAAGTTTTAAGATGTCCGTCAGGAAGTGGAGGAAAGTCTTTACAAATCCAGGTGTGTTGAGTGCAGACCACATGCTCCATATTATCTCATGCTCACTGAAATGGTCTGTCCACATGGACTAGGATGTTCAACTATAGACTTTTTTGCGCTTGTGGAGTACCTCACAACAGACATTTGAAGCTCTAGTTCGATCTGAGCAATTTAACTCCATCATGTGGTTAAATAAATATACATTGTTACAAGCACAGCTGTCAGAAGAGTTTGGATACAGCACTGGCAAACCCAGAGGATAATAAACCTAATTACTGAGATCCTTGCATTATTTGATTTTAACACAACTCCCAAATTAACAGCTTTGTCCCATAGCAGAAGGAAGATATTCCCTTCCTATACTTACATTCTAAGCAAATACGTTATTTGCTTAAATTAAGCTGGAACACAGCAATAACTAGCAATGAAAGAGGCAGGGTGGGACTGAAAATACTGTTTTTCCAAAATAATTCTCTCTTACTATGCTGTTTGCAAAAGCCCACCCCTGGAAAGGCTACTCCACAAAGACCCAAAAAAGTTTGTGAAAAATCACAGCTTTGCAGAAGAAGAAAGTTATTGCCATGCTCACAAGTCACATTGTAAATACTTCAAGTTTTAGCAGCCTTAAACAAGATACCAGGGAGAACTGAACTTAGAGCCCTTATTTTTCTCACCATCAACACAGAAGGGAGCTGCACAGAAGATCCATCAGCCCTCAATTTTCAAACAACCACAAAAGCTTTACATTACACTGAAATACTCTCACCGCTCATCATCCACTAAGGTAACTGCACAGAAATTAAAACAGACAAGTTTTTTTTCAAACAAGCAAGGATGCAGAAACTTGTTTCTCAGTACAGGTTTGGTAAGCGATGTGCTTAAGTCTCATGTAAAGGATCACAAATGCCCCTTTAGGAAAAAGAAAAGAGTATTTTGAGACACTTCCATACCGGTTTCATAGAACTTCTACGAATGGTTAAATTCACCTCACTACAGTCTCCATCAAAAGCCCACTTTAAAACACCCCCAGCATTTCCAGTAAGTTTCCTTTAGTTTTTGAGGCCAATCTTTTTTGCTAGTGAATTGATTTTGGTGTTCATTTAAAAGAGGTGTTTCATTATAGTTCAGTTCCCTCAGCTGTTTTTATCACCTTATTTTGTGCAAAAAACCTAGCAGCTCTTGAGGAATTTCTTCTATTTTGGCTTCCTGAATTTGGGGTTTGTTTGTGGGGGGGAGGGTTTGGTCAACTTGGGAATTGTTTGAGGTGAGTACTGAATATCCTAACTTACAGAAGAAAGTATGGTACTTAGCGCAAAGAACTGCAGAAAGCCCTCCAATGCTCTCAGATGGAAATTGTCTTGTAATGAGCTGCAGGCAAAGGGAGCCTTGTCCTAGGAAACCTCCACTGTTAGCAGGCACATTTCACCTGGGAGGTTTACTATGCAGTCCAGGATGGAAACAACTTACTGTTCAGGCTACGTGGAAGATTTCAGTTATTCCCCCAACACTGGGGAATTTCTGAATAGTGGTGTCTGCATGTATTCACCCATTATCTGCAGCTTTCATGGGAATAAGGGAAGTGGAGGATTTATTTAAAGGGAAACAGCCAGGGGGAGAAATTTCCCAGTGTTACTGATATTACAAAGTCAAGCTGATTTTCCCCAGTTTGTTCTGTTTAATAACTTTGTATTCTTTCTCCATCTTAGAGAATGCAAGTGGATTGGTCTGAACCACTTTGTGTTTCCAACTGTTTTAATTTACCAGCTCACATTCACTGAAGTTGTTACTGTGTGCCTTTTAATGGCACTCATCACCACAGTATCTAGAACATAGTGCTGCAGTAATGAGCCATTGCTGGTATTTCAGAGGTCATGGGCTGGGTTGTTGTGTTTGGGCTTCCAACACTTCCAGGACATTTATTTGCCAAAGCACCTAAATGTCTCTAGCTCATAAGATGTTCTTCTGCAAAGCCTTTTAATACAAAACCTAGATGTTTAGCCTAACACTACTTGACAAAATCCCTTTAATAATTTTCTGAAATGTAAGACTTGCTCTAACACTGGGCAATGTTTTTGGGAAGAGTGCCAAAAACACCTGCAACCTTGACTTGTAAGATGTTGGCATACCAGGGGTGGATGGCGGGGGAGCTGTGAAGGGACTGAACCTTGTTGTGGCAACGCAGCCCCAGACCGTTCCCTGCCATCTACCCTGAGGCATGTGCACCAAGCAAAATGCCTTTGCATGCCATGCTCTGGCACCTGTGCCAGAAGCTGGCTACCCCTGCTCTAAAGACTTACAGGTTCAGTATTTTATTCCTTTTAGTGAACTGTATCACTCTTTGAGCAGATTAATATAGAAAACACACTGACCTTTATGGATTCATAGCAAAGATTAATTTATCTCACTGTCCTAAGCCAGAAATATTTGTCTTGAGAAAGGTTCTTCATTTTTCTGAGGCTGCTTTTAGAACCAATCATGGGAGTAGTGCACAAAGGATTTATACCAATGTGCATATGAAATTAACTGAAAAAACTATTACTACCCATTCATAAGATAGTAGGTAAACAGGGATGCCAACACCTTTCAGCATGAGGAATAAAACAGTGGCCTCCAATAACATGAAAGCTAACTGAGAAAAGCGATGGTATGCCACTTTTAACTGCCTGTTCCCAAGGTATCAATGTGTGTTCCCCAAACACATTAGATCTCAAACCACAAAGCTGGGTGGCACCAGTATTGAACACACTGTAAAAAGCACATAAGAAATGAAAGAGATCCACCATGTAGAGCCCAGTCCTGAAGAGTACATGTGCAAGTGCAGGAGGGTAGCCACACACAGTGGAAGATCAGTTCAAATCCAGATCACATCAATAGTGCTTAAGGGTTTCCTGAAGACAAGACAGTGACCCTTTATAGGAAACTGGTTGGTGAATCTCAAATCAGCTCCCCCTGGCTAGGCTTAGATGCAAAAGTGGGGCTTGAACTGAGCACTGCAATGTCTGTCTTTTAGACACCTCCTAGAATAATCTGCTGCCTGTTTTTCATAGGTACTGCAGGGTGTTCCTTGGCTTAGAGTTCAGATCCCATTGTCAGCAACCACCAAATGTGGTACAAGGTGTCATCATGGCAGGGAGTACCACTTCACTGAAGTCACTGGGTTTCACAGATCACACACCCTTTGAATAATCACAGGGCATAAACAGTGCAATTTATCACAAATTAGGGCTGTGATTTTGAGTACACCTTCAATATTTGCCAACATTTTTATTCAAGCTTCTTTGTCTGAGACAGCCATTTACAAGACTGAAATAACATG
This sequence comes from Crocodylus porosus, assembly GCF_001723895.1. Lineage (NCBI taxonomy): Eukaryota > Metazoa > Chordata > Crocodylia > Crocodylidae > Crocodylus > Crocodylus porosus. The sequence goes on along the minus strand of NW_017728919.1, from coordinate 1,966,101 downwards.
AGATCTGGTCTCCTTGTGACATGCCAGCATCAGTCTTCAACCAATGAAAAACAAAATGTGAATAAATATAAATATTAGCTCCCCACTCTGTAGTCTACATACCTATTAGAGACTACAATGCAGGGTGGTCCCACAGGAAGGAATGGAACAAAACATGGCCAACTCACTGCTCCCTGACTCAACTCTGCAGCAGACACTTCAATACAAAAAAAAAAAAGGCTGAGGACAAATTGCAGGGAACGAAGGTTTGGGAAAAAATCCACCTTAGCTATTGCTGATTATTATCAGAAATTTAAGTTACAATCCCAGAAGGACCTTCTAAACAAAAAGAAAATAGATGTTGCTATGTACCTCCATAAAGCTGTTCTCTTGGTTTACTTCCGAGGCTGCATTGACTGTCCTTTTACGTCCCTCTTGCGGTGGTGGAACAGTAGTGCAGTATCCGGTTTAGAATAATGAGTTTACTTCAAAAACAACAAAAAATATACTGCTTCATTGCTATTGGGTTGTTTTTAAGTTACTCTCTTAAAGGTCCTTTGATAGTGGATTTTTTTGACATAGGAACATAATTTTGTTAGTTACAAATACTCCTGGTTCTTCCATTTCAGCCAGGCTGCATGACAAATTTCAAAGATGCTCCCTGGAAAGTGTGGTGTTTATTTTAGACAAAATAATAAAGTAATAATGAAAGAGAAAGAGCTACTGAAACACAGAAACAAGAAAAAGGACACAAAAGAGAAAAGACAAACTGGTTAAATATTCATAACTAAGTGGATGTCATATAGATCTGTAATTCTGTAACTGATTACAAGACTCTACAGTTTATTGTACAGATTTCATAGGTACCATAGGTGCAGCTTGTGTATACATACACTTATGCATAAAGAGAGTTTATAAAGAAAGATGCGGGATAACTTGTAACATCATAACAGACCCTAGCTGGAAAACCACCCACACGCAAAAAAAGATAACAAAAAATCAGTGTAGGCCCGGGGGTGGAGAATGAGTAGAATCAAAGAAATCTGGGGGAAAGGGGGGGGGGGGTGAGAGGGTGAGAGAGAGAGAGAGATTAGTGAGGAGAAAAGCCTTTCCAGGCCCTTGATGCTAAAATGAATTTCTCATCTTTCACCAATGCTGTTGTCAGAAATGCAAGTCTTTACAAATTTGAACCAAGGAGGAGGATTCAGAACCTTTTGCTGTTTAGAAACAGTGTGAGACGGGTTATTTCTCTTTTGCAAAAAAAAAGAAAATTACCTCATTGGCATGCACTGCACAATTTTTGTGACACAAATGTATTCCACAGTATACATGCATCTGAACAATTAGTGTTTTGATGAAGTGATGAGGGTGGAAAAGCCGCACTGTTGCTAATAATTAGAACAGACAATGGTACCTTCTGTAGCAAATTACCATCCCTCACCTCTCCCTCCCCTGAACCACTTCAGTTGATGTTGGATGTGTCCATGACAGCGTGGTGTTGCTAAGAGAGGTTGCTAAGCACTATCACACACATAAATATGGATATCTAGTCTTTTGGATGGGTCTGACTTGAAAAGGGAAACTAGAGAGCTACAAGCCAACAACTTCATTTATTTATTTACCTTACTTTCCTTTGCTTTTTAAAGTTGTAGATAAAGGGAGACTGGAGGGTGCTGCTCAGACAGTATTAGAAGCCCTAATTTATATATATCCCTAAATTACCTGCAGTTGCACAGCATTTTGTCTCAATAATTTATCATTAGAACAGGGAATTACTACAATAGGCACAAAGGTCAACAAGGTCTAAAAACTGATGATTTGCATGCTCTGGGCCAGTCTGAAATCCAAAGTCCTTCTGCAGTGGCAAAATGGATGCGTCAGAAAAGGCAATACCCTCCCATTTTCTCCTGCAGCATCCCGTGCCCTGTGAACTGCCCATCACAAATGAACATCAGGTACCACAGACATGTGCCCTCCATTTTATGCCTGTGATTGCCTAACTACAGACTGTTCACTTTCAGGATAAAATCATTTGGGTTTTTTGGTTCATAATTATTAGCAGTTTGTGGAGTATTTTTGGAGCCACTTTTATTGGCTCTGAGTGCTTTGCATCACGGTGACACGTCCTGACACTGTCTCCAGAGCTTGGAGTTTTCCAAGACCAATCAGCTCTTTCCTTTTCATAACAGCTTGTTTTTCTCTCCTCTCATTACAGTTTTGAATGGGGGATGTTATCTAATCCCAGTGCTAAAGTGCCTTGGGAGTGAAATGTATTTCAAGGAAAGTCATGTAGCAAGGCTAGCAATTCTGAAAGGAATGAGTTACATGCATTAATAAATATAATTTATGCAACTACAAATTACAGATGGCCTTTCCACCACCTGTTTGGTAAGCATGACAGTCAGAACCATAAACAAATAAAACCATCTTGCTCGCAGAAGCATTTGTTGGCATGTGGAAAACAACCCTTGTAAAAGAAAACCACCTGGGTCTGTTTTCCTGCACTGCTCCACCCTGCTGAGCATTTACTGCAAAGTTAGATTCCAAAACCGCGTAAGAAATGGTGAAGAACCACCATGTCTGCAGAGGCAGTGTTCCTAATTACCCAGAGCTTCATTTTTTTCATTTCCTTTTGGGTACAGAGCAATGCAGACCCAAGAGTCAGTGAGTGGCCATCAATCCTATAAGTGCCCTGAATTAAAAGACACACGCACTGTTAGTTGTTCAAAGTATGGATCAGAGGACAAATGCAGCTTAGGAAGGTACACAGTGCAGGCTCCAGACACACTCATCTGCAAGAAGGCAGTGCAGTCCATAAAGGGCAAAGATGAAATGTAGTATTATTGAAACAAAAATGCTCAAGTGCCTTAACCCTGAAATCGTAACCTAGCATGCTCACTGGCCACACTTAGAAACAGGTAATAAAAGCAACTGTACCCTCCTTTTTTAAAATAAAAATTATGTGAGGGCACCATGCTGTTGGTTAATTAGCAATTTGATATAGCGGTCCCTGCCTGAAGGTATCATAGTGAACAGGCAGTACCCAAACACTGGCTCCATGTGGTTTTCTGCCTATTACTTGGAAAAGGGAGAGACTGAACAGCTCTTGAAGGGGTGGGGGGACTGCTGAACTTTATCTGTAGCCCTCCTGTTTCAGCACCTCAGACAGCAGCCTGGTCTTGTCAGAGGACACCGCCAATGCTGGTGCTCCCATTTCAGAAGCTGAGCCAGCTGTAAAATTCACCAGAGGGCCTCTTTCAGGGTGTTCATACCCCTTCAGAATTATTTCTGTTCAAATCTTGGCTCAGCTTCCATTTTATGTAGTGCACAGGGGAGGGAGGGTGGAATTGAGGCATCTCTCAGCTACTCGCCAAACCTTTTGATCTTTTCCCAAAGCTTCTAACGATACTGTACGACAATCAAAATTTGGAATGGTATTCTTTGTGGTAATAAGCAAAGAAGCCATACCAAGCAGCCCATTTGCCTTGATAATTTTCCTCTGCAAAACCACTTTGAAGCTGAAGTGGGATTTAGTATTCTCTTGTAACTGTGCTTGTTTCAGCTTTGGGAACAAATGGTTTGGGCAGTGTTCCCTGGACACAGACATTTGCTTCATATCACCTATTTTGCAAAAATCTAGTTGGTCTAGTAAAAGATATCACCTCTACCATGAGTTCTAATTCCTTTTGCCTCCAGACCAATACAGCTACAACCTGGATACCCTTCATATCACCCATGCATTTCACACCAGAATTATGAAGGTCATATCCATTAAGCTTCCCTCTAATATAAATATCTCATTTTAGAGAATTACAAAATGCTGATCAGTGAGACTATCCTACAATCCTGCTGGAGACAGTTCGTGTACAAGTACTTTGACTCTTCTGTTGACTACAACTCACTACTTTTAGATAACAAGACTATGCATGACCCACAGTTGCACCGACCTTATCCCAGAGATTTGGAAACTAACAGTTCATGTCATTTACATTTTTCTGATTCCAAATTCACAGCTCTCCAAAATTATGAAGGAGTCTATGAGAAATGGATGACTTTGCATTTTGCAAATGAGAATACAAAATCCTGCAAAACCTTTGGATTACCAGGTGAATCTGTTCCAGACTCATAATGTGCAACCCTGCTCAACCTGATGGCTGACCAATGGCCTAAATGAAAAGAGTTGTTGGTCTTGAGCTCCCAGAGGCCCAGTCTCTAGGCCATAAAACCACCCCACAATTATCCCATTTCTTGGCAAATCTCAGAAGTCAAGGCTATAAGCGACAATAGAAACTGAACTAACCTTTCAGATGTAAAGGGGCTTTCTTCAGAAAGCAGCTGAGGTGCATTACAAGGAGAGAGCGTGGAAGAAGCCTGCACTGCAACTGCCCATGTTCTGCATTTTGTGGATAAGTGGTGTTTCATTCTTTTACTGCTCTTGGACTCGTGGCTTTCACCAGAATAAAATCCTTAAAAACAAACAAAAAAAACAACATAAAGTCAATGTGGTGGGAAATTTCCTTATGATTAGCTTAGAGTTGGCTCCACAGCAAGCCGGACTTTTGTTCACAGTTCTAAACTGGCTGAGACACATTTTCATAGATCAGTTTTACCTACCTGCTCAGATGTCACCAACTTGCACCATCCCTAGGCCCACATACATACACAGTCTTCCACAAATCTGTCTTCAGCAAAGATGCTTCTAAGTTTATGACTGAGCTTTCATGTTTAATTCTTGCTGACATCCTCTAGAGCTTTGTGACTGAGATAGTTATAAGACAGGAGGACTCTGAGGACCCAAATAATTATCTTCCTACTATTACTGATGCACAGATCAAGACTGATTTGTTCCTTGCTTTTGCAGAATAGGGAAACTGTAAATTCTAGAGAAGTGCTATAAGGCTCAGGGTGGGGGGAGAAGTCTCCTTCCCAAGAACTCTTTCATGACAGCCAACAGAACAGAAAGTACCATGACACTGGACCCAATGATCTAATTTTATAAGGTTTTTTCCATGGGACACTAAAAATAATGAGAATATTAAGAAGATACCTTTGAGGATAACTGAAAATAACTCTTCTCTTGATTTTCTATTTATCACACAAATACTTGCAGATTAATTCAGGTGGGCTGTAACTACTGTTGAGCTGGCACAGGACAGCAGCAGGGGCTGTGATCACAGTCAGCTTTCCATTCTTGCCCTTAATGGTTCACTTCACTAATCTACTTTAATGTTCTGGCTCTATTTTCATGAGTGGGGATTCCCTTGGATAACTAGCAGATTTAAGAACTCTTTATTAATCCTCCCCTTCATTAAATAAGTCAGAGTGACAAGACTGTATAAAGGGGTATTAAGGGATATATAATTCATAAGCAAGTTTTCTCCAAATTAAGGTTCTAGGTTTAGCCAATTCCTCTCATGGCTCACTGGTAAATAGGTCCCAAGTTGCCCTTAGATGCTATAATCACTTGATAAACCTGGATTAAGGGGCAGATCTTTTATCATCAACCAGATAGATTCGTCTATTCAAGGACCATTTACATATTTATATGTGGATCATAGTCCTGGAAAGCCAGTTAGGAAGACCAAGAACTGCCCATAATAAAGGGCAAGGTGCTAGCTACTAGGTCACAACTGTAAATGTGGACAATTTTACATTAGGCCTAGAGCATACTTTGCTTCTTCAAGGGCACTCGGAACTAAAGGTGAAATCAAACAATGTGTATATAGAAATATTAGCCCTCTCAGCCTCTCTACTTTTTTTTTCTACATATGATTGGTATAGGATAGTCCAAAGAGGAGGAAGCTTCAGAAAATAGAAGGTGCAATTTTCCATTCTACCTCAGTGCTTCTGGTGGACTGTTGCACACCTGCGCTTCTGTTCCTGGGATTTGTTCTACAGGGAAAATAGGGACAAAACAAATGCTATGTTTTGAAGGAAATATATGCCCATCTTCAGTAGCTGTGAAATCACCTTTTTTGGGGGGGGTGGGGGGGTGGCAGGGAGAGAATGACCATCTCTAGCTTTCCATTTCATTTTGCCACAGCCAACTTGAGGAAGTTAGTTTAGAACAGCTCTGAATTTTGAGCTAGTAAAAGGCAATGGGACGAAAGCACCCAAAACCAAAGTCCTCTGTGTCTTCACAAAATGCCCATGCATCATCTCAAATGTTCTTCAGCTTGGACCTGGCAGGACCATTTCTGAAGATGAATAGAGAGCTCAATTTCTACAGCATATCCAGTTACAGACCCTCTTGTGCAACTGTTTGCCAAATGTGCAAATAGTAGAGTAAACAGTAACAAAACTTGATCAATCACAGCCAAATTTCCAATTAGTCAAAGACATAATACTTGATACTCCTCAATGCCCATATGTCTCAAAATGATTTAAAATGATTAATTAATCTTTACAGTTTAGTGTGAAATGGGTATTTTTATTTCTAATTTACAGATAAGAAACTAAGGGAGGAAAAGAGGAAATTAACCCAGGGGTTGTACTTCCCAAATTCCTGGTTAACCACTACACCACACTCTCTTAGTGATGTGGGAACAGATTCAGGGAGCCCTCAATCCCAGCCTCCTGCTCTAGCCATTCGGACCCCGCATCACGTGGGCAAGGTGGCTTTTGACATGTAACCAAGCATCCCTGGACACGGGGACGTGATCAGTCCATTGCAAACAGGGGCAGGTAGGCAGCCAGTGCACGGATACAGCAGTCCTCCACTCTGGATACAAACTCCTGATAAAAAAGGGAGGGTGAAAAATCTTGCACCCCTGCAGCCGTGAGTCTCAACCAGGGTACAATGTCACCCTGGGGTGCTCTGCAATCCTTTCAAGGGTGCCACACAATGTTAGTACTGTTCGGTGTGCAAATATGATTCTCACGATAAACCCAGACAATCCAAATAGGAGCGTTAAAAAACACTCTCACCTGTTGTGATCTTTTGGAGTTCTTTGCAACGGAAAGATTGCAATCAAAAAAGGACCGAGAACTAAGCTGGTATTTTTTGAGGGCAGCTATGTGTCTAACGGGGTGGATTGAGTCTAAAAAGGTTAAGAACCCCCATCCTAAAGGAAATAGGTACAGAGATTTCTTCTCTAGCAACAGCCTAATAACCACAAGCCACTTAAAAATAAGGCTGAAAGGGCTCTCGAGGGCCACCTGGTGCCGTTCGGGATTGTCTGGGCCTGTCTGCACCATCCCCAGCCAACACTCGCCCAACCAGCACCGGAGGTCTCACAGCCGCACTCAGGGCTCTTGGACCCACCTCAGTCGGACGCTGCTCTCACGCCCCGGGAGCAACCCACTCGTCCCATGCCCTGCGACGCTTGGCCGGGTTCATGGACAACTGATCCGCGCCCCCCACAGCCACCGCCTGAGCATGGCTGTGCCCCCCAGTCTTCTCTGGTGCAGGTTAACCCCCAGGACCCCGCCTGTCCCCACAGGGCGGGACTCACACATCTGGGCAGTGCTACTGAGGGGCAATAGTAGACCTCCTCCCTCCCTTCACCTCACTGAGGGGCAAAACA
>NW_017728919.1:1917358-1958309 GCF_001723895.1 Crocodylus porosus | reverse complement strand
AGCGCGGCGTGCGGTGCGGTGCTGTGTGGTGCGGGGGGCCCGGCCCGGCCCGGCCGGCCGCCGCCATGAGCGTGGAGGCGTACGGCCCCAGCTCGCAGACGCTTACCTTCCTGGACACGGAGGAGGCCGAGCTGCTCGGCGCCGACACTCAGGGCTCCGAATTCGAGTTCACCGACTTCACCCTCCCCAGCCAGACGCAGACTCCGCCCGGGCCGGGGCAGCCGGGGCCGGGGCAGGGCCCGGGCGCGGCCGGCGCGGGGCAGGGCCCACCGGGGCCCATCGAGGCGCAGGTGAGCCGAGGGGTGGGGGGGCAAGGGGATCACCCTCCTCAAGCACGTGGCGGCGGGCGGGCGGGCGGCTCCTCGCCTCGGGCCACCCCAGCGGGGCTTTTAGGAGAGGAGTCGGCAGGGAAATGCAACCTTGGGGCTCGGCCCAGGGCCGCTTCCTACTTGTTTACTGAGAAGTGTCACCAAAAGTGCGAATCCCAAGACTCTGAATGCATGAATGCCAATCAAGCAGCACCCTGAAAGCACGAATCCCAGAAGCCAGGGCAGCAGCTTGTGTGTCAGCCCCTGTCGCCACTGCCTGGGGCCTGGTCCGGTTCTTTGGGTAGATGGAAAAACTATAAAGCACTACAGCTTTGTTCCTTTAAAAACAATATAAATGAAACATCAATCTTTCATTAAGTGGGAAACGGCTCTGGGCTGAGCCCCACAGCTGCATTTCTCTGCTCTTTTATTGAAACAACGAAATAGTCAGGGGAAACGTTCTTTGTGAACTTGTGGGCACAATCCCCTCTCATCCGGCATCGGGACTCTGTGCTGGCGTGAGATCATCTTCAAGGAATGAAAGAAGCGAAAAGTGTCCGTGACAATGTGGAAATAGGTAGAAATTAGGAAAAAAAAAGGGAGATGGGGGATAGGAGCCAAAGGAGTAAGGGAGACTCTTTAAGGCCCAACTTCAGTTGGGAAAATGGGTTATGTTCTTCCCCACCACGGGGTCGGGGTGGGGTGGGGTAGGGTGGTTCTGCTGCTACCTGGGGCTTTGGCCTGGGCTTGGGAAGGAAGGGGAGAGCACTGCTCGGGGAGGGAGGAAAAGGAGTTGGGGTCATACAACTGCAGAAGGAAGTATAATCATTGAGGATTGCCGATGCCTCAGATTTGTGACTTGGACTCTAGGAAACATGTATTAAAAAGAAAAACAGTGGTTTCATATGGTCATAGTAACATCAAGGTTGCAGCGTGTTATCCAGGTCGCTACAGGCTGCCCATCCCTGTGTGTGTGGTCCTGCTGCCCTGCAACGAGCTGTTTGCAAACCGTGGGGACATTAAAATACAAGTTTTAAAGGTGAATTGAAATGCTGATAAAGCCCAGAATCAATTCTAGTATGTGAAGTATGTTTCATTTTGGGTTGTGAAAGCTTGCGTTCTTACTCGGTCTGTGCTCCTGCTGCTAACTTATCAAAGACAGAGTTGGGGTTGTAGGACCCTGTGTTGGTTTTAGCTGCAGTTGCTGGTGTCAGTAGCAGAAACCCAGACCCCTGAACTCAGGTCTTGACAGGTATTTCTCGGTTCACCTTTGTATCTTTTTCTTGTGCGTTTATTTGGATGTCAGATCTGTAAATTCAAACCTGGGTGCCAAAAAAGCACGCATGGTGACAGGACGGCTTGTTTGGTAGGGTAAAAAATAAACTTTTTTTCCAAGCGGTACACAGGTCGATCTCATCAAAACCCTGTGTGCGCCAAACCTGTAAGTTTAACCGGGTTGTATTGTCCTATGTGTATAGGTATAGTTTCGTAGCATACGCAAGTGCCATGCTTGTACCATATATCATCCTGTCATAAGTTTCTAGGAGCTGTCACACCACTTCTGTGTTTTGTTTGGTGGTTTGCTCACATCTGGGGGTGCTGCCTCGTGATTTTCCTGGTTGAGTGCCGTACCAGTGTTAAAAGTCTCTGCCTTGGGATTAACACTAAAGGCATTTTCCTGTTTTGAAGTGAACATGTAAAGAAGATATTGAGGTAGCAAGGATAAATCTACCCCCACTCAAGGGAAAATCTTATTTTGAGTTTTATCAACAAGCTGCTGAATAGTTTTCAAAACTGGCAAAACAAAACAAAAAAAGAAGTGCTTTTCTTCATGTTTACCAAGCCTGTATTTTTTTGCTGTTTTTTAGGCAGTATAAACTATAGTGTACCTCGGACCAAGTTTGCTTTGCGTTTCCAGTTTCGGTACATATCTGTCCAGACTTGCGCCTGTTAACAGACCCAACTTGCAACAGTATAGGAAATGGCACTTTCCCACATAAGGGCTTTCTTCCTGTGACAGGCATTAAGCTGAGCACTTTGAAAGTCGTTGAAGTCGACTAGTGTTCCACTAGCAAGGGAATAAGGGGTCAGTAGTGCACAAGTGATGGCCATACAGTTTCTTGCTTCACAGGTCAGCTGATCCAGCCCTTTTCTAAAGCCTGTATGTAAATCAGCCTTTCTGAACTCACTGTTAAACTCCTGATCTTGTCACTACATCTGTCTTACCTCTGTTTCTCACCACGTACTTCCTCTTCTCCCTTTCATATTCTCCAGGGCCCTCTCCAGGCAGAGATTTAAAATAGCTGCTTTTGGCACATTAGCTCATATGCCCACTGACAAGTTTTTTAAAGTCTACTGTAGAGGAGGGACATGGCTCAACTCAACTGCTAATATGCTCAACTGGTTGAAAAACTGCTTGGCGGAGGATAGCCAGATAGGGCTGTAGCCTGGAGTGTGGGAGACTCGGGTTTGGTTTCTTGCACCTCCAGATCTCTTATGTGATCATGGGTACATTACTTGGCCTCTGTGCCTCACTTTTCCCATCTGTAAAGTGGGGAACTCTGAAATGCACTGCCCCATAGGACACTGGGGGTGGATAGGTAAATAGTAAAGCACTTGTACTCTAAGATAAGGTGGGTTATATGCCTGTAATAGTTGGAAAGGGCGCTGTGCTTCCTGTCTACACGAGTCTTCTAAAAGCACATGGCCTGAAATGCTGACAGCACACCTTGCAGTCTAGCTGTATACGGCTCAGGTGTTCATTGTGTAAGGATTTGTACGTCTTGCTGAAACTGTCTTTTTGTCATTGTCCTTCTTCTCTTCTTGTCTGCTTGGACTCGCTTGCTTTATCCCAGTAAACAGAGATTTTATGTTCTTTGTTTCTTAAAGGCCTAGAACATGCTTCTGGCTACTGAAAAAATCCCCAAATGCTCGTTCTGGGACAGCATATGATCCTGTCTTGCAGCTAAGTCAGGCAGTGCTGGAATGGGTATTATACCCGGTAGTAATCACAGAGACGTAGGGCTGGAAGAGGTCATCTAGGTCACCTCCGTAGAGTCGAGTCCCATAGTCTGAAGTGGACTCTTTTCCAGCAACGGGCCTGGCGTTTTACCTGTTGAGTTTTGCAGCTGTTTCCGCAGCTTTAAACTTGCTGTCTGACTCCTAAGCAGAAGGGCAGCAGGTGAATATGCTTTTGCCTGTGTATGCATCATCTACCAGGGATTGCTAGCTACTGGCATAGGCAGTGCTTTTTGAAGAAACAGAATAAAATTTCCACGTTATTCTTGTTGTTATTGATTTGGAAAGTAACTTATCCTCTCAGGAGAAACTTCTTTCAGGTACTTTATCTCAGCAGAGAGAGCAATGCCATTAAGTAACTTTGTCCCCAGGGTTTTCTCTGGTGTTTCTTGTTGATTAGTTTTGCTAAGGAACAGGTTAACTACTTCTAGAGTGCCAGTTTCTCTTAACCTCCCTCCCACATTTTAAACAGTTTATGAGAGGGTAGTTAAATTCATTGTGCTGAAACTTGGCAGTCAGCACATTTTTAAGCTTAAGAGAAGCCCCCCTTTAATAGCTGGGTGACAGTGTCAAACTTGTAACAATATGTACAAAAGCTAAAATTGCAAGAAGGTTTTAAAACAACAGTTGAGTCACTTCCTCATTGCTGGTTTGCCAAGCCCTGAAAGGAGGCGATACGTTTTTCCTAGCAACAGGTGACATCATTCATGCCTGAAGATGTGAAAGGATGAAAGGTCCCGAGCACCTACGTTGGGCAGAACGGAGCACGACACAGCTCCGAGCCCTTCTCTTCACTGCTGACATGCTCTTCATTTCACTTCATTTCACCCAAGGAGCCTTTTAGTTTCACTGCCCTTTGAAATAATAATAGTAGAAACAGTTGAAAAGCCTCTATAATTAGTGGCACCAGTTATCCACATTTGTTTAAGTATTCAAACATTTTGATTAAATTTATCAGCTGACTTTTTAAATGTATCATTACTTTTTCAAATAGGCCAGTTACAGTCGAAGTGTCATTGGCACATGTGTGGCAGTTGTGCTTGTAAGAATTCAAATGAATTTGAGGTGTGAATATTCTCTGCATGTTTCATGACCAGTTAAGCTACTTTTATATGAAATGCCAGTTTTTACACTTAAGGAACTACCTGTTATCTTTTGGTGGGTGGTGAGGCTGGGAACCATCAGTCTAATCTGCTTTTGTGTGCTGGTGCAGTTTCTCCAACTATTGGAATTGTTTCTTCCTCTCTGTTTTATTAGCAGTATTGATCCCTCACATTGCTGTATTCTTCGTTCCTTAAACCTGTTGGCTATCATTTTAATAGCTACATTTGCAGAGCATTACATTTATGCTAACAGTTCACACTCTTAGGTTAATGGGAGGCACATGGCCCTGCATCCTGTACTGCACCTGGGATACTTTTATGGTTGCAAGTTTCAGAAAGTGTTGTAATTTGTAAATGAGTACTTACTTGTTTTCAGAATCAACTGTGGGAATTGGATGTTAACTATCATGCACACCAAAAACTAGTTTGCAGAGATTTCCAGATGGGATATTCAGGGAAGTGGGTTTATGTTCTCCTAATTTTATGTAACTTTTGAATTGCAGGTTGGGGTGGGGGGTGGGAATCTTAAGGCTGCTCCCCCAAGATATCTAGTGTCCAAATAACAATCATCTCTTAATATGGAACCTGGAAGGAGTGCGCCTTCTTACTACTTGGTCTTGGTTCTGATACTAACTACTGATATATTTCTTCAGAAAATCTTTGAGTTCAGTGATGGAGGCTACAAGTCTGAATAAAACCTGAAATAAGTTAAAGGGCTTAAAGGGCCCTGGTCTCCTTTAATGCAAGGCTTTGCTTTCTTGCCATTGGGCTGGTGGGAGATGATGGAAAGCAGTATTTCATTGTTTGGGGGAAGTAAAGCAATTTAATTTTAAAGTTACTGATATTTTATTCCCCCACCCCAAGGGTAACTAGCATGTAGTACTGATTCAGAACAGTACGTTAAGCCTATGATAATCAATGCGGTCGGGTTATCATGTTTACTTTCCTGATGGTGAATTTAGGATTAAGCAGTATGCCTCTCAATATTATTCCTAATTGTTTCCTTGTTTTTCGAATGCTGTTGTTCATAACAGATTGAAGCTGAAGCCACCAGTTCTACGTGGCACTGTCTTTTGTACTAGTCTCACTTCAATCTGAGTTGTCTCAGATTATTTTCTTAATGACATTCATTCCTGGGATTCAAAACAAGTAAACCCAAATCGTTCCAGATATGGTAGAAGACTGGAAATTCATTATATACTAGATGTGTCTGAAAGCTTGCCATTATCTTGTGGGGCATTCTTGCCTTGTGCTGATCCCCAGTAGTTGGAGAACATAAAAGCCAAATATATTTGTACCATGAATAAGCCTTGTACTCCAAGCTCTGCTGACACATCAGCAGCAAGTGTTGCAAGGTTTCCTACTTGGGTGGGTAGTGCTCCAGTTGTGCCAGGATATTTCCATTGCAAGCTTGGTGTGTATAGATAGGCTTTATTGCTCTGCATCTTTGACATACTGTTATTCGGAAACTTGGCTGATGAAATATCTGTTAACATTATATCTTGTGGTACTTGTTTTCTTGAATATTTTATAGTGATAATGGCACTTATTAGGTGGGGGTTTTTTCAATTGAAAGACTTATGGAAAGCTAGAACATGCTTAAAAATATTTGAAGTTCATTAATTTTCATTCTGATCTAATATGGAATACAGTTCTGTGGTGCAGGATGTTAAAGTTAGTTCTGCACTATATGTGCAGTATGGATTTTGGGTTGGAGAATTAGACATAGTTGCGGCAGACTGAACAATTTTTTTTGCTTAGAAAGAGTTGCTTCAGTGTATTTTTTCTGCACCCCTCATTTCTTCAGGTTTTGGTTCATTTACTCATGTGCATTTCCTGTGCTGTGATTGTGATGACCCTTTTGTGAATAAGCAAAGGGGAAAGGACAGAAGTGTTCATTTAGTTACCGATATATGCTCCTATGGTCCGTACTTGACATTTTTATCTCCCTCCTTCCTAACTGTCTTCAAATTATCACAAGGCTTTGTGAAGGAATGGAAGGTACTGGCCTCTCAGCTTTCTGGCATGGGATACAGTTTGATTTTTAAGTTTAACTACCCACTTTCCATTTTAGGTTAATGGACCTGATGGCATCCTACAGAATGGTGCTGTGGACGATAATGTGGCTAAAACCAGCCAACTTCTGGCGGAGTTGAACTTTGAAGAAGATGAAGAGGACACCTACTATACCAAGGATCTTCCTGTGCATGCTTGCAGGTAGGCTGTGAAGGGGAGCTGCTTGGGTTTCAGCATTCAAAATGAAAATGGCATGTCTCTGGGGCAGGCAGTGTCACTAATCTGAGTTGTCTCCATGCAGATATGCTGCAACTTATGGTTCTTCTTGTCTTGGTTTGCCCAAACTTAACTGCGGGCCAAAAGAAATGAGCATCTCAGTAGCAGTGATATTTAGCCAGCTTTCATGGGCGTTGGAGACGCATGTTAGTGTGATGTTCTGAAAGCCTTGGAGGCAGTGCTGTAGACATGTTCAACTGATGTCTTGTTCTGTTTAGTAAATACACAAACGCTCAATTGGCGCACAGACAGCACGTGTGTAGTTTAGCCTGAATATGAGCAGCTTTCCTTTGCTGCAGTGTCTGTGTACCTTAACGTTGCATTGCTGGGAAGATAGTGCCCTCTGGTGAGCCCTAAATATGTAATGGATTGGCCAGCTCACTTTTCAGAATCCGGCCCCCTGCTGAAATGCTCTCACTTACAATCAGGGTGCGTTTGACTTCAGAATGAAATCTGTCATCGTGCAATGTGGATGGACGCGAGTGAGACCGAGCTGATCGATACAGAGTTGATCAAAATGACAGGAACATGGAATAATATTTTAACCCATGCTTGTGGTGTTGCTCTTGTGCTTCTGCTTGCTAGTTCCATCTTTTGTCTGTGTTTCAGTGAATAGTTTTTAATGCTTATGTCCCTGCAAATATAAAGTTACACGATCTAGTTTTTCCCTTTTTTGTTCTAGTTACTGTGGCATTCATGACCCAGCCTGTGTGGTTTACTGCAACACCAGCAAAAAGTGGTTCTGCAACGGGCGTGGCAATACGTCCGGCAGGTAAGGATCAAGGGACAGAAGAGACAATCGTTCTGTGGTTGCAGGTGGAACACATTCAGTTTCCAGTGTAGCACATGGTACTTCCCTCTGTGACAGTTGACTGGAAAGGAAAGTTGTCTTGTAAGCATTGGCTTTTTAGCTACAGAGCTAACAAACTGTAACTTGTCATGTTCGCTAACAAGTGAGGTACAGGTATCATCATGTAAGCTTCCAGGCTCCCTCTTTACCAGCCTTCCCATTGCTGCTAGCGCATACTGGCGGGACCTGTCCTTGTGAAAGGCAGTAATCTTTTTCTGAATGAGGCTTCCAGTCCTTTCATTCTCTCATCCCCTGTTTATTAGATGAATATGCTGCCACTGCTGCTTTGTATCTGCGGCTATTGCTCAGCAGCATTAATAACTGCTGGTCTGGCCCTGCAGTTGACCCAGGTAACTTTTTTTTAAATCCTTTGACAAATGTCCCATATCATCCAAGCAGTGAAAGACTGTAGCAGCACCACCAGTCTTTTGCTAAAAAGAAACTGGTGTGTTCACAGTAAATGCAGAGGGTTTTTCTGCTTTTTGTAATATTTGCTGAGCTCTTCGCTGGCCTTAAATTAGGACTAAATCAGACTAGGGGCCTGTCAGTAGTTATATGCTATGTACAAACTTGCATATGTTCTGGTTGTTTCAGCCACATTGTAAACCATCTGGTGAGAGCCAAATGCAAGGAGGTAACTCTCCACAAAGATGGGCCTCTTGGAGAGACTGTCTTGGAGTGTTACAATTGTGGATGCCGAAATGTGTTCCTCCTTGGCTTCATTCCTGCAAAGGCTGACTCAGTAGTAGTCTTGCTGTGCAGGTAAGAGAATCCCTTTTTTGGGAGTTCCTATACAGATAGCCTCATTTTTTTTTTTTAAAGACAGTGCTGTTCTCATTGTCATACAGTACAAAAATATTGCTTGTATTCCAGCACATGTACTGGCTTTGCATATTACATAAAATCACACACTTCAATAAGGACGTCTCTTATTATGGAAGGAATGGAAGGGCTTTCTCTCCATCAAGCTTATTACTGGTTTACTGCATGTTTACCGAAGTAACAAACCAAATTAAGACAATTAATTTAGTTGTGGATTGTGGCTTCAACTATATGTGTTTTATTGTGCTGTAGCTTGCCATTGATGGTGACCAGGCACTGGCAGTACCTCTGTCCCCACTGCTTTAACCTATGGCATGTTTTAGGGTGTCCTTGGTATTTTGGATATTGTTCCTTGGAGGTATGGGCTTGAAGTGAGGACAGGGGGATTCCTTGGCTTAAGGATTGCCTATATACACGCATGAGACTCTACTCCATGACGTAACAGTAGATCTATTTCTATGGCAGGCTTCTTGCATTGTGTAACTGAGCATCAGAACTAGCCCTCAGGCTCTCTTTTGGCATACTGCGTATGGTATACGGTCCTAATGAGCAGTGACCGAGAAGCAGATGCTTATTGAGAAGTTTGATACCCTAGCTGAGCTGTGAAAATTTTCAGTCGGGAAATATCATTTGTTGGGTGATTCTAGAGAAGCCATTTCCATGGTCAAAGCAGCAAATACAACAGCTGATCTTTGTAGATTTATGGCCCAGCTTATTTTTCCTGTGTTACAAAAGGGAAAAAAACTTCATGAGGATAAACTTGTGCTTACACTTGTCTAATTTAATAAATTCTTTTTCAATATCTTGGTTGTGCAGGCAACCATGTGCCAGTCAGAGCAGTTTAAAGGATATTAATTGGGACAGTTCACAGTGGCAGCCTCTTATCCAAGACCGCTGCTTCCTTTCCTGGCTGGTAAAGATTCCCTCTGAACAAGAGCAGCTGCGAGCCCGTCAGATTACAGCTCAGCAAATTAACAAACTGGAGGAACTCTGGAAGGTATGTGCCCCTGCATACACATGGGTTGTGAAGCACAATAGAAATTCTGCTGTTTGTCCTCCCCTGTTGTACTGTGGAAGGTCAGCAGTTTCACAGCTTGGTCCTTGTGGCTCAGAGCATGACATTTGTTTTCTGATTCTAGGAAAACCCATCTGCAACCCTTGAAGACTTGGAAAAACCTGGTGTTGATGAAGAACCGCAGCATGTCTTACTTCGATATGAGGATGCTTATCAGTACCAAAATATCTTTGGACCTTTAGTTAAGCTTGAGGCAGACTATGACAAGAAACTCAAGGAATCCCAGGTAATGCTGAAAGATGCTTGGTTAGCTATGCTTACACACATTGACAAAGCTAAAATCCCAGTGCTGGGGTTTGAAACTGTCCTGAATTCAGCCTTTTCCTCAACTGTGGTTCTGTGAAAGATGTCCCATATCTGAGAGAACTGACCAGGGTCACTGGCTGTTCCTCTCCCCCATGGAATCTCCCTTGCCTGTCTAACAATTTGAATTGGAATATAAGCTTTCAGTGGAAGTGCAGATGTTAGTTGGGGGTGATCACCTGGCCTGTGAGATCATTGTATGCTTATATAGAATGCCTAAAATGTTGGTGTCCAAAGCAGCATTTGCAAAGAAGATAAAGAAATTGGAGACGATTGAAAAAAGGAACCTCATTCTGTAGAAATAGTTCAATACATGAATGAGGCAAAACTGACTTTTACTTTGAGCATAAATATTTGCCTGTTTTATAACATTTTGAGCCTTTCTGGTTGTTATTTCCCAGCATTAGAGTGAATGGATGATAATCAGGAAATAGATATGTTATTTAGCAAACAGGTTAAGAAAGTAAAATATGTCTTTTCTGTACAATTAGACCCAGGATAACATCACAGTGAGATGGGACCTAGGCTTAAACAAGAAGAGAATTGCTTACTTCACTTTGCCAAAGACTGACTCAGGTAATAGTGACTTTGTTGCCTATTTCTGCCTTTTGGTGTCCAGGAAGTAGCATTCAAATATTGGACAACTATGATACTGTGATTTGGCACAGAAGAGTTCCAAAATTTTTTTTCTGTTGGAGGGTGGGCTCACCTGTACAGATTTTGGAAGTGTAACTGCTTTTAATTGTCATCTTAGATATGCGTCTTATGCAAGGAGATGAGATCTGCCTGAGGTATAAAGGAGACCTGGCCCCTCTGTGGAAAGGAATTGGTCATGTTATCAAAGTCCCGGATAGTATCCTTTACTTAATAAGCCTTTGAGAATGGAGATGCAGATCATTTGCTTTTGGCTAGACTGTAATTGAGTGAATTAGTGAGTGTGGTTTTGTTTTTTTGGGGAGGTGGGGGGATTGAGGCACTTCAGAGGAAAAAATGGCATTACTGCTGCTTCTTGACCAACCCTGCTTACCATCCCAGTCGCTGGTGCACATAAATTTATCTGTGACTTTGGGCAAGACTCTCTCCAAACTCCATCTCAGTTAAATAAGGGATAATGGTACTCTGGCTGGGCCACTGTGAGGACACATACATTAAGGATTGTGAGCTACCCCAATGCTATGATGGTGAGGTCGTTCTAAATAGCTAAAGGAGTGTCAACTATTGGAAATGGGTAAAAGCGAAAGAAAAAGAAGTGTATTTGAAATCACTGTACTCGCTGTCAGGCAAGGATCTGCTAAATGAGTGGAAAACTGCAAGAATCAAACTCCAAAAGTGAGCTATAGATTACTACTTAACGAGGCTCTGCAGATTATGGTGATGAGATAGCCATTGAGCTGAGAAGCAGCGTTGGAGCACCTGTGGAGGTTACTCATAACTTCCAGGTGGATTTTGTTTGGAAGTCTACTTCGTTTGACAGGTATGCCACCTTACTGGAAGAAGGCAGTCGAGATGTTTGATGCAACTTCTTTCATTCAGTTTAGTTGTCTTTTCCTCTTGCTGAATTTACTCTTTTATTCAACATCTGTTTTGCAAAATGCCAGGAGATATTGCCAGATTTGGTACCTGCAGCTCAATATCTGGATTTGGTGGTTTTTTAGTCGAGAGTCTTTTAATTTGCAGCAGAAAACACCATTTAACTATGCACTTGTGCACCTCCCTTCTGAATGCAGGTATTTTAAGTGTAAGATGTGGAACAAAGAATTTAGATGTACTAAAAGACCATTTTCCCACCTCCTCCTAAAAACTGATGTTGGTGTTTGTTGAGTAAGCTGCTGTATTGGAAATGCCCAAGACTCTCCCACTTCTATCTTGTCCAGAACTTGTTTAAAAACAAGTTTCCAGGTGTTAAAAGTGTGTTTCCTTCCCAAACTGCAGATGTATAAGTTAACATTTTGAGTTTGTGCCTGGTATCTGGTTTAACCTTTTTATTGCATGATTGTAATATTTTTGGTTCATATTTTGTGGTCTGATGTTCTTGCTTTCAGAATGCAAAGTGCTTTAAAAACATTTGCAGTGGATGAAACTTCTGTGTCTGGCTACATCTACCACAAGCTGTTAGGTCATGAGGTAGAAGATGTGATTATTAAATGCCAGCTGCCAAAGCGTTTTACAGCGCAAGGACTACCTGACCTCAACCATTCTCAGGTAATTCTATCTCTTAGCAGCAGACAGAATTCAATAAAAGGGGCGTGTGCACAGACTGCAGGTCAGATCTGAATAGAAAAAATTTGTAATAACCTAACCTGCTTGCAGTTTAAGTACATGTTTAATGGAAGCATTTCTTTTAGGTTTATGCTGTGAAGACCGTCTTGCAGCGTCCTCTGAGCCTTATCCAAGGTCCCCCTGGCACAGGAAAAACAGTGACATCAGCAACGATCGTCTACCATCTAGCTAGGCAGGGCAATGGGTAAGAGCTCTTAACTGAAAAGCCTGAATCCTTTTATATAAGTGATGGTTTTTTGATAGCTGGAAAATCTCATTAAGCTGTTATGATCAAAATACTTTTTGTTGAGGTTGACCCATCTCTGGTAGAAATGTTCAATGTGGAACAAACAGGTTAAGTGCTAGTCTAACTATTCTCCTTCCATCTAATTTTTAAAGGCCTGTGTTAGTTTGTGCCCCAAGTAACATAGCTGTGGATCAGCTGACCGAGAAGATTCATCAGACGGGACTGAAAGTGGTTCGCCTGTGTGCCAAAAGTCGTGAGGCAATCGATTCTCCTGTATCTTTCTTGGCATTGCACAACCAGATTAGAAACATGGACAGGTAAGAAAATCGTGCAAGAAGCCTCAAGTGTTGGCCAGATACACTTGACCCAATTTTTTTTCTCTCTGTGGACTGTGTTCAACACACATCACTGCAAACTGGCAGGCTGTTCCACAGCATTGAATAACTGAAGTGTTATACTTGAATTGTACCATGATTTCACTTTGAGGGTTAATTCTTTTGCTCTGCAGTATGCCTGAGCTTCAGAAACTGCAGCAGCTGAAAGATGAAACTGGAGAATTGTCATCTGCTGATGAGAAGCGTTATCGTGCACTGAAGCGAACAGCAGAGCGTGAATTACTTATGGTATATATAGCCTCCTTTGCTTTGCTTTTTGGGAGAACTCTGTATTTTGCAGGCTAGTTCTTGCTAGTTCATGTTTGTTTACTTGCATTAGTAATATGAGAAGTATAACTTTTTAATGATTCCTGGGGAACGTAGCTACCTCTCCATCTTGGCTGCATTTCATGAGGAGAGATGTGTAGTTTGTTAAACCTCTTGGGAATTCTTTGGGTTGAAAGTTACCTCTCTAGTGTCCCTATGAAAAGATAATCGGCTGATGCACATCTTAATTATGTTGAGCAACATATTTAATTATTCCCCAAATTCTTACAAATGCTGCTGCTGTAGTACTTGTGCGTGGGCTTTTTGTCTCCAGAATGCAGATGTTATCTGCTGCACATGTGTGGGAGCAGGTGACCCGAGACTTGCGAAAATGCAGTTCCGCTCCATTTTAATTGATGAAAGCACGCAGGCTACTGAACCGGAGTGTATGGTGCCAGTGGTTCTTGGAGCAAAGCAGGTAGGTTGGGGTCACTTTACAAATACATTACGGAACTTGTAAACTGATTGGTCACTTTCTGCACAGAGAGGAGGGCAGTTCTGTATTGCTGGTCTAAATTTCTTGCATTCTGTGAATCAAAATCATCTTATTTCCAAGGGGCGATCTTGGCTCCCAGTATAACTGATTCATTCAGTTGTCTAACTGGAAGGTCAACAATCAGTTACTTCATGTTAGGTTAGGGCTCCAGTCTGTTACTAGACATAAAGCACTTGAGAAAATCCTCAAGCTAATTCAGCTGATGATTTTAGAGTAATATGCAGTCTGAATTGAAGTCACTATCAAGCAGCTTGATTTGCCCAAAAGCTTCAGAAGCATATGCAGACTGTGTGCTCCTTCTCCACAGCTGATCCTCGTCGGTGACCACTGCCAGCTGGGTCCTGTTGTGATGTGTAAGAAAGCTGCAAAGGCAGGCCTGTCTCAGTCTCTCTTTGAGAGGCTTGTGGTGTTAGGGATCCGTCCAATCCGCCTGCAAGTGCAGTATCGGATGCATCCTGCACTTAGTGCATTTCCATCCAACATCTTCTATGAGGGCTCTCTCCAGAATGGCGTCACTGCAGGTAAATCAGGACTGGCACAGTACAAACTGCCTTCTCTGTAATGGAGAACAGCAATAGTAGTGGAGTGCCTTAATCTGAAAGGGGCAATGTGAACGTCTTGCTTTGTTCTCTTCTCACTCCTCAGCGGACCGTGTGAAAAAGGGATTTGATTTCCAGTGGCCCCAGCCAGATAAGCCGATGTTCTTCTATGTGACCCAGGGGCAGGAAGAAATTGCCAGTTCAGGCACCTCTTACTTGAACAGGTAAAGAAACTTTAGTGTCAGTGTTACGTTCCAAACTTGCCTAAGTAACACTTCCGGACGACCATTGTGCATTCACACTTAGGGTATGGGTACACATACTCATTTTGAAAGCAGGCTGAGATCCTGCCCAGAGCTGTGATAGCAGAGTATAAATGCATTACAGCTGCAGCCTGCTCACATGTGCTGCTGTGTGGAAGCATTGGGCCCCATTTTACACTTCTTCCTGAAGTGCTAATGCTCCTTCTTAGAGTTATTGGAGGTGTCACCTTGGAGCATAGATCACATTGTAAGGAGTTAAATGCTGCTTAGTGTGTCGGGGGGAATTACATAGCTTCCCATGCCCTCTGTTGCTCCTCCAGCAAGTGTACTTTGTGCAGCTGCTGGGATTGCTTGTCCTGGCTCATCTATATGTACTTAATACCGTGGGAAATGATGCAGGCTCAGTTTCTCCAAATGCTTCCCGTCCATTGTGTTATTGGAACGGTGCCTACAGCACTGCTGCAATGCAGCAAAGCAGCAAGTCTTACTAAGTAACTTAAACTGGTAAATAAACCAATCTCTCCTCCTAGGACGGAAGCTGCTAATGTGGAGAAGATAACTACAAAGCTGTTGAAAGCTGGTGCCAAACCGGATCAGATTGGCATCATTACACCCTACGAGGGTCAGCGATCTTACCTGGTGCAGTACATGCAGTTCAGCGGGTCCTTGCATACGAAGCTCTACCAGGTACAAAGCTTCTGACATGGTGGAATTCCAGATATTTGTCTGCCTTTCACATGCATGCCGAGTGCAGCCAAGTGCATTGTGCCGCCAGTCATAGCATAGTTCCCTTCCTTGCACTGGGCTTCCAATGGGACGTGGCTTATGTGGTGTTTCTTCCTTTCAGGAAGTGGAAATCGCAAGTGTTGATGCTTTCCAGGGACGGGAGAAGGATTTTATTATCCTTTCTTGCGTAAGAGCCAATGAGCACCAAGGAATTGGATTTTTAAATGATCCCAGACGTCTTAACGTGGCTCTTACCAGAGCAAGGTACGGTAGTACTCCAGGGGCATGTGGCAGGGCCTTCCAATGTGAGCAAGCTGTTGCCCCACAGATTAAGGTGCTGGGAACACCAGAATAAACCAAATGGAATGTGGAAAAGATTCAGGAAATGATTTGCTGCTTCCATTGTGTGGTGCTCACAGGTGTCACTGTAAGAGCAAGAGCGGGGAACCCAAGCAGGCATGTGTGTGCCAGTTAACACTGAGGCTGATTCCACTTTTTTTGACTCTTCTAAATGGAGAAATAAGCCAGTACTGCATAATTCAGAAATTGCATTGGAGGCGTAGAGGTCAAATTTAAGGCTGTCAGCATTTAACTGCAGGCACAGATGTCAGCAGCTCAGCTAAGACCACATGTTTGAACCTGCTGCAGTCCCACGTGCAGCTCCTCTCCTGTCTGCCCTTGACAGCTGCTGGTGCTGGCAGCCCTGGGGAGCTGCGGTGAGGAGTGTGCATGAAACCAGTTGGGAGTCTGGGAACTCCACTGCTTTACAGGAAGCCCAGAGCACGGGTAGTTGAGAGGTGCTCTAGGATCTGTGCTTTTCTTGCAGTGCATGCATACTCTGATGGGAGGGGGCATTGCAGCCCTGGAGGGGAAGAGTTTGCCCTGTGAACTTGCATCTAATTCTGCTTTGTCAAACCATTGTATTGGGTGGTGGGAGGGGAAGAGTTGACTGTCAAGTGTATCTGATTTGGCTATTGGCTGTACAGATATGGAGTCATTATTGTTGGAAACCCAAAGGCTCTGTCTAAGCAGCCTCTTTGGAACCACCTGCTGAACTACTACAAAGAGCAGAAGGTGCTAGTAGAGGGACCACTGAATAACCTCCGGGAAAGCCTCATGCAGTTCAGCAAGCCTCGTAAACTCGTCAATACCATCAACCCCGTAAGTCCTGGCCAGCAGATGGGTCTGTCTTAACCTGGATGAGAGAGGGGAAATCTAACTGAAATGGTCGCAGTGTTGCTGTGACACCTGTTTTGTAGCCAGGAAGGCTTTGGATCCTGTAGGAAAGGGCATGAATGGCAGGTGTGACTAACTTACTGCAGGGCTAGGAATGCATTGCTGCCCCTTGCTGGCTGTTTCTGGAGGCTGCGGGGCTGGCTCCATTGCATCTTGAAGTCCTGCTCCTGCTTCCCTGAAAGGAGAGCCTGTTGTGGGCAGAGGGGCAGGTGGCAGCTGCTCTGGCGTCCAGAGGGTTCTCATTGCTGGGCCCTAGCAAGTCTGGACTCTTGTGTTTGTAGCTGCTTGCACGCGACCCAGAGGGCTGTCACATCTGGTTCCCCTCTAGGCCCAGCCCTGCTGGCTGAGCAGTCTCCTGTACTTAAGCTCTTTCCCATTGTGGGTTTTTAAATCTTGGGAGTGGCCTCCAAAACGAGCAGAGTGGAAGCACCAGTCCACTTGTGGAGAAATGTCAGGTTTCTGACACGACTCAGCCCAGTGTCTGACTCTTTCTTTTCAGTTTAAATGGGCTTCGTCTCGTTGTCCCTCAGTAAAAAAAGCAAAAGTAGCAGTAAAATAAACTTTTGTCGCTCATCAGCAGAACCCAACGGTAAGAACAGAGCAAGAGAGAGAGTGGAAAATGATTCAGTTCAATCAAACTCAAGCTGGGTTTAAATTTCAAACTTTCTTTAGACAGTTTTTGCAGCTAAGTGTAGGTTGGCTTAAATGACAGATGTGCACCACTTTCTAGTGGGGCACGGATTCCCTCAAAGCTCCAAGGTCACGGTGGTTCAGTTGGTAACATTCATTTATCTTCCTGTAACACTTCCAGGGTGCCCGTTTCATGACAACTGCCATGTATGATGCACGTGAAGCTATTATTCCAGGATCTGTCTATGACAGGAGCAGTCAAGGTAGAGGAAGCTCTGGGAGGACAACTCCTTCATTCACTGTTCCCTTTCTGTCGCCATTAGAAGGGATCTTTGCATTTTGATGTAGAGGCAAGATTTCTCTTGCACTGCCTTGTGAGCCTCAGCAGCCTCTTCCCCCAATAAAAAAACCCCCCCAAGATGCAAGAATGTAGCATTCCCACAGAATTCCTGACTATATTCATGTTGCAGCCATGGTGAGCTGGATAAAAATTGGTTTCATTTCATTAAGATGTTAATGTTGCATCCCCTGCAAGGTGCAGAGAAGGGGCAAGGCTTTCTTTGGGGGCAGGACTGTAGAAATGCCTGATGGTGGTGGGCCCTCTAGATACCCAGACATTCCCGTGTAGGCAGGGAGCAGAGGTGTGTAGAACCAGTGTGATCTCAAAGCTCCCCTGCACTGTTGCCTTCCCTAGGGCGCCCATCCAACATGTACTTCCAGACTCATGACCAGATTGGTATGATTAGTGCTGGGCCCAGCCACGTCCCTGCGATGAACATTCCTATCCCTTTCAATCTCGTCATGCCACCAATGCCGCCACCAGGATACTTCGGGCAGGCCAATGGCCCAGCGGCAGGTACGTAAACGCTAGCTAGCTTCAGTCCAACAAGTGAAGATGGCGTATTGTTACTGGTAACTGCCTCTCCTGGAAGGAAAGGGCGGAACCTATACAAGGGCACCTCAGGGGCCCAGGAGAAGGAATGCTTTTCACTGACTGCTGCCAGGTGGGCCAGAATTGTTGCTGGGGTCAGGAAGCTGCATTTCCTTTCTCAGCTGTAAGGCTGGGCACATGCAATGTAGGGTCACTATCCATGCTCTAAGGAGAAGTTGTCACCTGCTAGGATCTAGCAGTCTGCTCTAGGCTGCCTCTAAAGGCTTGGATGCATAGAGAAGTTGTTGCCTGAATACACATCATGCATGGTATTTTAAATGACCAATGAATGTTTCACAAAACGTTTGAAGTAACTGTTCCTGCTTGGTGCGCGGTTGGTTGCCTCTTTCAGGGCGCGGCACACCCAAAGGGAAGACTGGCCGTGGCGGGCGCCAGAAAAATCGTTTTGGGATTCCTGGAACTAGCCAGTCGAACCTTCCCAACAGTCAAGCGAGCCAAGACGTGGTGTCCCAGCCTTTCTCCCAGGGTCCACTGACTCAGGGCTATATCTCCATGAGTCAGCCATCGCAGATGAGCCAGCCAGGACTCTCCCAACCAGAATTATCACAGGTAGGAGTAAGACGTTCTTACCAACAGATTGCTGGGCTCTGTATGCACATGGAGGCAGGGCGTGTGTATATGGATCCTCCTATTTTTATAGTCCTGGGGTGGTTTTCACTTCCATTTCCACAGATCCAAAGCCTGAAAAATGTCAGTGGCCCCTTGAGGTGCACCCTTGTAGTCTGGTGTTGCCTGCATCTCCCATATGTCAATGGTGCCATTCATTTTTATGTGGTACTCTCATTTTCACCTAGGCCCTAACCTTAAACTGGCTCCTTGTTGCAAGGTGAGAGTTTTGGTGTCTTCACAGAACAAATATTGGGCATTACAGTAAGACTTGCTGCTCTGTCAAAGGGTCCACTGGATTTGCAGCAGAGCTGATTAGAGGCCAAGGGCTCCAAGCTGCCATTAAACACACAACATGCTTGGGAATTTAAGTCTCCAACTCTTGTGGTAATGACAGAACGTCTCTCGTTTTAGGACAGTTACCTTGGTGATGAGTTTAAATCTCAGATTGATGTGGCGCTGTCACAGGATTCTACCTACCAGGGTGAACGTGCATATCAACACGGTGGAGTGACGGGACTGTCACAGTATTAGAGTGTAAGGCGTGGAGGGTGTCGGTTGATTCCTTACTCCTGTGACTTGAGCTGTATTTGGTGCGCCAGCAGGAGACCAGTCAGTAACATCACCGCTGTCTCTTTCTGCCCTTAGGTTGAGGAAGAAGAGCTAAGCTTGTGTGGAGCTTAGTTCATCAGCATTTTATTCTGGGTAATAAAAAAAATAAAATAAAATGGATACCTGTTTTCCACTGCTAAAACTGAAGCACCACTGTGTGAGAGCAACAGGAGAGAGAGAAACCAACCAACGGAGAGGAGAGAAAGGAGCGCGCGCGAGAGAGCCCACTGCTAGCTCACTGAGACAAGGAGACTGACCGGAGAGGAGAGAGAGCACCGAAGGACTGGCTGGCGCCTCACTGGGAAGGCAACTCGTCCTGGAAAAATGAGTGGTCAGCTGAGTCCCTGCTCCCCCAGTCAACCAAGCTCGAGAGAAGGGCCTTAAGCAGGTTTCACTTCATTCCATACTTCTCTTTGCGAGCAGGGCTTTGCTTTTCAGAGCAGAGGGGAGAGGAAAACCCTCATCTCAGAGTTCTTCCGTTGTCTTTTCCCTTAAAGAGGTTCCATATCCTCACAGCAGCTGCCTGCGCTTTAGAAGCAGAGGATTTGAAAGGAAAGATCCTGTCCCAAAGCGACAGTGAGCCGAGCAGAAAGCCTGCAGAACGTGGCGCTGCCAAACTCTGAGATGCAGGTTTTGTTGTCCAAAGCTGGCTCTGAAATTCTAGTGTCATCGTGCCGCCTGCTTTCTGAACGGGTCTTTCGTGGCAAGGTGGTTTTAAAGAGATCCTTTCAAAGGAGCACTGGATTTTTAGAAGTTTGTCTCTGAATTCTTAGTGGTGGACCTGGGAGATCCTTGTTCTGAGAAGCTTACAAACCTAAATTAGAACACCAGCCTGGAACTTTCAGTGTGATTCAAAGTTGCAGCAATCAGCCTCTTCTTCCTACAATGGATAGCAGTTAGAGGGAAAGGAGCCTGCGCGCTCAAGCAGGAGGAGGGTTTCAAAGTGTTTTCTGTATGCTTTAATTGGCTACTGTCTGGACTCTACTCTGTGAAAACAAGCCTTTCTGTAAGATGAACTGTGCGCTTAAAAGGGGATGGGTTCTTGTGCCCTTCGGCCCTGGAGGAAAAGACTCGAAGGCCTGCATTATTCACTCCCACTAGCGTTGGGAAGAAGTAGTGGAAACTGGGGATTATATTGGTTTTGAAGTAAAGACTCTATAATGATATCAAAGCAGGTTGGAAAAAACATGGGAAAAGCAGGCAGTTGTTGGAAGGTGGCCTCTGGTAGATGGGTATAATTAGAGATCACGGGTTAGGCTTTTGTGTGGCTTCTTCAGTGATTTAATGCAGATAGCTGAAAGATGCAGGTGGTAGTTAAACCCGGAGACTTCTTTTCAGTTAGTAGACGCAGCTGAGGCATCGCTCCTAGCTTGAGAAATAGCTGGGAGTCCAACTGAAAACAGCACATCAAAAAAGCCATCCAGTTTCTAAGTTGTACCCATGTCTTAAGTCAGATGGGAACACTGGGAGCATTTTATTTGTGTTTAAACCTTTTTAGAAACAGTGCAGAGAACTTCGATTCGTACTAATCCATTTTTATCAAATCCCTAAATTAGAATAACCTCTACCTCCTAATTGGCCAAGATCAGTAGAGTGGATCGCTAATCTAGGTGTTTTTAAAGATTGAATTAAGTTAGCTTTATAATCAAAGGGCTCCAAGTGTTTCTAGTCTTTGTTTTGTTTTGTTTTGTTTTGTTTTGTTGAGGACTTTAAAATGCCTCTCATATGAATGTATTGCAAATAACGTCTGCCCCCCCCTTTCATGACTGTCCTTTCTGTAGATTGTGGACCCGCTTTCATCACTTGTACATGCTGTAGCTTTTCAAGAGTGTCTCTTCCCCCAGGATAGATCAGGTGTAGCATAACCAGGTTTTCGGAGTAGTGTGCACACGCTAGAGCAGGGGTTAACCTGTGTGTTCCTGCAGAGAGAATGCTGTTCCAAATCGGCAAAATAACTTAAAAGCCCCTCCTGATCGAAATGACCGTTCTTGCCATACAAAGCCTCGAGTTTAGACTTCCAAAATGTGCAGAGAATGGAGACACAGGCCACCTTCCTTCACGTAAGATGGACTCTTTTATTTATTAACATTGCCGAAGGGCTTTTTAATTTGTTTTCCTTCTGGGTATGCTGTGTAGTCGCATAGAGTTTTGAGATAGGTTTAAGCTGTAACCCTTTGTGCAATGCAATCCATTGGGTATGTAGTCCCCTTCTCTTCCCTCCCCCCTTATTTCACTGTTTGAAATGCTTGCCTCTGCTTTGTGCTGTTTTTCCTTTGTAGCAGTTACTCTGAGTTTTATAAAACCACAGACATCAGTGCTAGCACGATGTTACTCTTTTGATTTTGTCTGTTTGTTTTAAACCTGTTTGTCATCAATAAAAATATTAATAAACAGCTGTTGCATTCAAGCTGGAGCCTCTCTTTTTCCATCCTTGCTTCAGCTCTTTTTGAAAACCTTCACTGAAGTTTGGCTCAATTTCCAATTGTATAAATTTCTCATGTTTTATTACATTTTTAACACAACCTAGTACAAAAGTGGGGTGTACAGAGCATACATGAGTAAGCAAATGAACTGTAAAAAGTCTGTTACAGGTAAATGCCCTACCCAGGTCCCCTCCTCTGGGCTTGTCCAGTCCTGCACATGCCTTAAGAACAAGCATCAATGGGAATGGTCAGGAGCCTGACGAGGCACAGTCTGTGCCCATGCACGGATGTTGCGCAGCAGTGATGTGGGTTGGAAAAGGCTTGTAGAAAACCAAGAGAAGTGACAAGCAAGCTGGAAGTGGGGGTAAGATGGTGCCTGATTTGATATGCCTGTGTGGGCATCTAAATATCCTCAGAGCTCCTTTTTGCTCTGCTGGTAAACCAAGACTATGTTATATTTGCTAAGGAAGCCTTTCAAACAGGCTTTATAGCAATGTCTAGGCCTGGTCTCATTGCCCCCCAGACACGCATGGTAGAGCAGTCAGATGTCTGGCGATGGTGGAATTTGGGTTACTGCGCTTGTTCTGCCCTGTGATCAAACTCCGGTCAGCAGCCAACCTCAGCTATGTTGCATTAAGGTGACTTTACAGCTATGGCTTGGCAGAAAGGATTTATTTCATCCCTGGCTGCTCTGGCTCACAAGATGAGACGGGTAAGAATCCTCGCTTTTGACTACAGCAAAGAGCCTGCTGCTGTCTCCAAGTCATTTACTTGGCAAGCACAGGTAGGGGCCAGGTGAAAAGCCTCCTCCATGACCAGATGTGTCCTAAATATACTAACTTTAAGCTCCTTCCTCAACACAGAAACAATCTGTGAGAGAGGCAGATGCTATTTTTTTTTATTATTTTAGATGATAAACTAATCACTTGCCCTCAGAGATGTGT
Organism: Crocodylus porosus; assembly: GCF_001723895.1. Lineage (NCBI taxonomy): Eukaryota > Metazoa > Chordata > Crocodylia > Crocodylidae > Crocodylus > Crocodylus porosus. The sequence goes on along the minus strand of NW_017728919.1, from coordinate 1,935,904 downwards.
GTTAAAAAGCTTGGGAGGGGGACCAGCCTGACTTAAGTCATTTCATTACAGCAATGAAATTCCAGTAATTATTAGACACACCCTCCATGCTTTCATAGGCTTTAGTAACTGCTAGTTCCTGCTGAACTATCACAGTAAATTGGACTCCTCTGTCCTCTAAGCTTTGTGAGGCAGGGCCAAACTCCACCTTCACCAGTGTTTCAATTAAGTTTCTGAATTAGGACACTTAAACAGTAGGGCACAAGCACATTGCCTGGGTGGGATAGTGGTGACTTTCCACTACTACGCAGCAGGGTCTCCAACCCACTGGGTTCCTGTTCAACCAACTAAACTTAGGCATGTTATCAGTAAGCACAACACAAATTCATTGATCAGGGTAGGGAAAGGTCCTCATCCCTGAAAACTACTTAAAATAACTTAGAAGAAAAGTGGTTAAACCTTTAGCTCCCCCACAGGGAAAAAGACCCATCCTGTTAATGCCCGAAAGTCCAAATATTAAGATGCAGTAGGTACAAAAACAGCCTGCACTAGTTTGACTTGCATTTAAAAAGAACAAAGTTTCAAGTTTAATTCATATCCCTTGTTCCTTCTCTCCCCCCTCACCAGGAGATTGCAGCTGCCCTGCTCCAACTAGAGCCCCTGCCTGGCACCTTCCATGCGCAGGTGTCTCCGTACAGTCCTGTGACCTCAGGAGCAGCTGCTCCGTTCTGCTGCTTGCAACAGACTAAGGGTGAAGAAGCAGGTTGTGATGAGATGAAGTCGGAGAAATGATTCACTGCATGGGGGAGTTGTTCTGCTGGCGGCTCCCCTGAAGCCACAGGAGCTGCGCTGGGTTTCTGATGGAAAGCACATCTGCTTGCATAATGCACACAGACCCTCTGGCCTGACTAAAGATAGGAATGACTTGGTAGCTTTGCCCAGGCTTCAAGCAGATTACAAGAAAGACTTCACTTAGCATCCAGCACGTTTGCTGCGAAATAAAGTAGGCAGGTGGTGGCAACACAAAGCTGTTAAGGTAGAGCGCAGCGCTGGCTTGAGACTCTTCTAATAGAAGAGCCCAGAGACCTGTTGAGGGACTTCAGCAGCCTCCACTGGGCTGGATTCAGGCTCAGCACAGGCCAGTGAGGATTTTGCAGCTACCTGCACACTACATAGTTCACAGCAGTTAGTCACTGCTCCCATTGCCTTGAACACAAGCGTGGCCTGCCATCCCCCGCAGACACTGGGACGAGATCACATGTCCCTGTTGCTTTAACGCTGCATGTAAAAGACAAGGTTCTAGCACCAGCCAAGACTAGTCCGCACAACTGCAAGGTGGCCAAGTCCTGCTCCTGCACCTCGCTGAGTCCTTGGTGTGTTAGTGGGGAAATCAAGCCGTCCAGATGGCATTAAATTAGTTTCTGTATGAACCAGATTCTCTGCTCCCTACTGGGAACAGACTGTGCATAACCTGTTCCCACCCCCCTCCCTCCCGAAACAAGGGTATTGCTCATGCAGTGCACAGGGGCTGGGAACAGGCAGCAGCAGAGCACAACAGGAGGGCATGGACTTGGAGGTTCAACAGCAAAAGAGCAAGAGAAAACACCGGAGAAAGGACTAGTCTCTGTGCAGTCTGTCTATTGCTCTTCTCTGCTGTCTGCTTCAGGGCCAGCCAGCCTAGGCTGAAGGCAGGGCACTAGTAACACTTGAAGCCAGTCAGTAAACTACAGCCCATTCAGCATACAGAAGAGGGCTGTGGGTGTGGGTAACTGAAGCCCAACATTAGCCAGGTCACCTAAGTCCATTTAGGCTTGCTGCAGCATTGCCAAAGACTGGTTTCTACCAGCAAGGAGCTTGGAGCAGTATTCTTTATAGCACCAACCTTGCTACAAAATCCTGTCCTCACAGCCCCAGAAAAGTCCACCCCTTCCCATGCTCACGCACACTGCCTGGACCTCCAACTAGCACAGGAGGCAATGAGGTGGTATCTGCCATCAAGCACAAGCAGCAAAACGAACTCCCACTCAAACATCAGCCTGTGCAGTTCTTTACACTGGGAGGCAGCAGAGTCCACCCAGCAGGTCAGCATCTGGGGGAAAACCCTGCGCCATTCATGCCAGCTTGTGCACCTTGGTGCCAGCGGTTGAGATCTCCCCTGTGAGGATGCATCTTACACCCAGGTATCAGGAAAGGGGCAGGGGGAGCTCTCGACACAAGCCGCACCAAGGTGAGACCTCAGTCTGCTGCCAGGAGATCCGGTTCCATCACAACCCCCACCCCAAGCCATCCATCACCTGTCCTTATCTGCAGCCACACTCGTCCACCACCATGTCTTCATAGTGCCGCAGCACCACGTTGTCGTGATTGTCATAGAAGAGGACGGAGATGGGGGAGAGGCGGATGGGGACACAGCAGGGCTGGGGGGTGCCCTCAGGGTCCAGCGAGTGCACCATGGTTTGCAGGATGGCATGGTTGGTGCTGTTCAGCTCGGTGGTCAGGGGGAAAGGGCATTCCCCCAGGCAGTAGTTGGCCATGTAGCCCTGCGGTGCGATGATCCAGTTCTCCCAGCCCACGTCGCTGAAGCTGATGTAAAGCCGCCGGGACTTGCAGAGGCTGCTCGGCATCACGGGGGTGTAGTAGGAGCTCCTCTTTTTCCTGGCGGCCTTGCACTGCCCCAGCTGGAGGGACACGACCAGCAGGGAGGCATTGAGGAAGGAGTCGACACCGGCACAAAAGTTCCCCGGGTGCCTGCCCAGCAAGGCCGAGGACCCAGCCCTGCCGCTCACGGAGATCTCCAGGACCAAGCCCAGGTTCCTGCTCTGGGTTCTCCAGTCCCTGCCCACCTGGGTCAGGTTGAAAAGGAGCGACTTGTGCAGCTGCACGAAGGACTGTGCCAGCAGGAGCCTGCGGCTGGGTGGCGGGGAAGGCAGCTCCCGCAAGGAGGGTGGTGGGGCGCGGTACAGCCTCAGCTCGAACACCTGCCCAGGACCAGGGGCCCGGTATGAGTTGTGCCCAAACTGGAGCTGGAGCTGCGCCATTGTGAGCTGCTCCCCATCCTCCAGCACGGAAAGGTTGAAGTACAGACGCTTCTCCAGGCACAGTAGGGTCCGTGGCCCCCCACTGTGAAGGAAGTGGCCTGAGGGGGAAGGACAGGAGAGGGGCATTGGTACTGCCTGCCCAGAGCTGTGGCCACCTGGCAAACAGGCAGGCAGATGCGTTTCACGGCACGTGCTGGAGTGACGCTAGCAGGAGACATGGCAGTGGTGGCAGGGGCTCTGGCACGGCCTGGCAGAGCACAACCCCAAGCAGCCCAGGAACGCACACCTGGTGCTAGCACCAGGCCCGCCCCCATGCTCCTGAGCAAGCATATGCTACCACTGCATGTAACAGGAGATATGTGCCTACGTGCACAGCAGGGCTCGGTGCCCCCAGCCGCAGAGCAGCTGCTCTGTCTCAGAGCTAGCCCTGGGCACCCTGCCCCAGTGCTGGGCCAGGCCTGCTCTGGGGAGGAGGCCCAGGCTGCCGCACCTGGAAAGTTTTTGCAGACAGAGCAGTTGTGCGCTGGGCGCTACTGAACCGTGACTCCGCAGGGCTCAAGATGGATGGGATGTGGGGCTCCGGCCTCTGCCTACAGAAGCAGCTTTGCTCTGACTGGCAGTGCGGAGCCTGGCACTCGCTGCCCCCTCCCTATACTCTGCTTGCAGTGTTGGCACCAGCCACAGGAGAAGGTCTCCCGTGACCTCCCAGGACTTCAGGAGCAGCAGGCATGACTCAGGTTACAGCAGCAAGCAGCTCTCAAAGCAAACTCAGAGCACCTGGAGAGGGCAGGTCTCATTGCAGAGCCAGAGAACCTGGAGCAGAGCAGGGACTGGCCTGCCTGGGAGTCCAGAGCAGAAACAGATCATACCAATCTCAACTCCCAGTCCAAACCACGCTGCCTCTCCGGACCAGTGACCAGGACCTAGACTACAGATGGTGCCTGAAACAGATGCCCAGACACCTGGCTCCCAGGGACTGGGCCTTAAGGGCAGTCACCAAAAACCCCAGAACATGGGAGTCTCTGTACCTTGGTCGTTGAAGACGCGTATGATGTTCCCGGGGACGTTGAACTCCTCCACCCAGCAGGCATCCTCCCGGCCTGGGCTCAAAGGGGAAGGGATCTCTCTCTTCTGGAAGACCCGCCAGAGCACGGAGGGCACAGGAGCAGGCGACCTGGGGCTGGGCTTGGTGCTCAGGCCCAGGGATTTCAAAAGCAAACTTTCTCGTGTGCTTAAATCCATCCCTAGGGTCCTGCTGACCAGAGCCCAGAAGAGGCCAGCTGCAAAAACAGCTCTCCAAAAGACCAGCCCCATCTTCCAGCAGACAAAGAGCCCAGCAGCTGGAGAGGAGCTCTGCACACCAGGCAGCAGGAGGGGTGGTGTCGGTGTGATTGGTGCCTTTGATCTGTTTAGGGCTCAATTAGCAGAGGGCTCCCAGGATTGGGTGGAGGAGTGCAAACAATTACCCATGGCCCTTAACCCTTTGGGTTCGGAGATCCCCAGGTGGCTTCACCCTCTGCAGCCTCAAGCCTGCAGCATACTAGGATGGAGCTCAGTCGAGATGCCCCACGTGGACGCAACCATGCTGGGACAGAGGCGCCTGCAGCCCCGATACCCATTCCTGGAAACGCAGGCATCACTGGTGGGCTCCAGAGCTGTCCTGCCTCCCCAGGACTCCTTGCTAGGTCTCCAGCCCAGCGAACGCACGTGGCTCTTGGGTGTTTGCTGGCCTGGAGAGCTGAGTGGCTCAGGCCAAGGCTGCAAAGAGGGTGTAGGGCCAGGGACTCTGCACCCCCCATCAGCAAGCCTGTGAGCACGGGTACTGGGGATGCCTGCCGGGCCCAACGGGGCAGCACCAAAGCATGCGGGCTCAGCCACGGGCAGGGACAGACAGAACAGGGGCTGGAGGGCACCAGATAGAACCGAGCCACAGCCAGAGCGGTCCACGGTGCTCCGGCATGGCTGTGGGGCTCTGCCTCTGGAGCAAGATGTGCTGGCATCACAGCTCCCCAGGGCAGGCACCTTCCTATGCAGGGCAGCCTGCAACATTTCCATTCCCACTGATGCTGCCCTGCATCTCCCCAGGGGATCAGTCCAGGGGGGTCTAGCACCCAAGCTGCCCTGGCAGACAGCAGCAAGGTGCTTCCTTCTTGCCTCTAAAGCAAAGGTGTTGACGGTGGGCAGCTTGGAGCCTCAGGGTCCCTGCAATGGAGATCAACATCTGCGCCAGCTGTGTCTGGCGCTTCCCTCTGCTCTGATGGGCTGCAAATTTCCAGTGTTCCCCATCCTCCCCACATCCACTCCCTGCCTGGTAGCAATATGCCAGGGACCACAGGAGACCCCTCCTCCTGCACCCCGACACATGCCTGCTCTAGCAGCCCTGGATGCAGCTTTTCTCTACCCCGAGTGCATCAGGAGTAGGGCTTTTGCAAGGCCACCTCTGCTTACTGACTCCCCAGCCCAGCAGGGCTAACACACAAGAGAACAGAGGTCTGCTTCCAAGTCCCACCTACAACCCCAGGCTGGACGGAGTTAGCGTGGCCCCTTGCTCACATCAAGTGGACACGGGAGCAGTCCCTCCTGACCTGCTACGCCCAGAGGGCAGGATCAGGCCCTGAAGTACTGGCAGTTTGTCCCCAGGCAACTCTCATGAAACATTCCCTCTAAAACATCCAAGTCAAAGCCAGGCAGCCGAAGCACCTTCTGACCAGTTCCCCCCCCCTCCCCCCCAACTCTGACCCAGCTCCGCTGGCAGAGGGGCAGCAGACTGACAGGCCCGGCGGGATTAGGGAGGCAGGTTTCTATCAACTTCGGTTGTGTTTTCACTTCCAGGAGACTCTCCTGGTGGCTCAGGCTGCAGTTATCTGGGGTTAGCATCTAAGTCAGGGACCAAAGGGAAGGAGAAAGCAATTATCTCCCCGCCCCTGCTCTGGGGCCCACCCCCTGCAGGGCTGGCAGCAATCCCACCAGCTCCCTTGGAAGGGAGCACAGGCAGCACTGCAGTAGGATGAGCCCAGCCCTGGAGGGGGCGGAGACATGGCAAGTGGCTGGGTGAGAGGTGGGAATAGCGTGTCCTTGGTCCCAGTCAGAGAAAGCTTTGAGGCAGAGGACTTCGGGTTGGCAGGAGCAGTGCCTGAGAGCCTGCAGGCAGGTCTGGCCGAGGCCACAGGAGGCAGGCGGCCAGAGCGCAGCACCCAGAGGGAGGGGGAAGGAAACTGCGGGTTCATAGGCCTGGGGCCACATCCGCTCTGTGCTGTAGCCCCAGCAGCTTGTTACCTCGCACTGACCCCTACCGGAGAGTAGGGCTCACAGCAGCACGGTGCCTCTCCCTAGCACACCTTCTTCCCCACCTGCAAGCTGTAGCAGAGCTGGCTTTGGGCCTCCTCATGGGGGCCCCATGATGGATCCAGGGAGCCAGTCAAACCCCCTTCCCCACCCTGGGTGCCATGAGCAAGGTCTCGATGGAAGCGGACAGGGAGGCACAGGGGACCTAAAGCCAGCTCCAAATCCTACCTGGACCCTGTTAGGGAACCAACATCACGTTCCCCGACCCTTCACATGCTGGCAGGCCGCACAGCAGAGCCGGCCACAGCATCGATTGAAGCCTGGGCAAGGATGAGCCCGGGAGGAGTAGACTGTTCCCAGCAGCTGCCAGCTCGTCCCCGGCTCCAGGCAGGGGCAGGGGGTTGGGGCAGGCGCTCCGGGCGACTCCGGTTGGCTGGGCTTAGCGAAGGGTCCCAGGTTAGTCCCAGAGGCAGCCAGGCTGCAGTGTCTGCAGTTCCCTTATAACCGCTTGTCCTTCACCAGTCCATTCTTCAGGTGCATCCTGGGGGTGAGACCAGGCAGATGTGAGGCCCTGCCCCTCAGAGCACCCCGTGTTCCCCTGCTCCAGCAGGCCCAGCCCCTGTCTGACATGCTGGTCACAGGCAGCAGGGTTGTTTGAGGCTATGATCAGGGCACTGCTCATAGCTCCCAGCACCCAGTCAGGCTGGGAGACCAGTAGCATCTGCAGCTGCTGTTAGAGGCCATGAAACAAGTGAAGCTCCCTGCACTGCAGAAGGACCGGGTCTGCTCCTGTGTGGCAGGAAAGGATAAGGCATGGGGGCTGGCACAGGGGCATGGGGATAGATGGGGAACAAATCCCTTCCTGCCCTCCGATGCAGCCCCCCGACTCCTGTGCTCTCGCATGGCGTAAAGAGATGCCAGGCCCCAACTATGACAGGCCCCATTCCCAGGACGCCGATGCCCACAGAGGTTTTACCACAGCAACCGGTTCCTTTCCCTGGACCCTGGCCTGCTGAGCTGGGGCTGCCCCCTGCCTCACTCACCCTTCTTTCAAGGCGTTGGGGAGCTGGAAGTTGCTGTGTTTCTTCCTGGGTGCCAGTGCCTTCCTGCTGTCGTCCATGTCGTACTCGCGCATGTCATTCACCTCCTGCATCTGCCCCGTCAGCACCTTGACCACGAACAGGACGATGTACTAGGGAGACAGAGGCCAGGAGTAACCGCCTGCGCTCCAGCTCTGCCTGCCCATGGGAATCCACTGGACTCAAGAGGCCCTGCTTCTCTCTGCTGCCAGGCTCCCCACCACCCCGGGGCCATGCTGCCTCTTCAGGAGTGTGCCCAACCTGACACACGTGCCTTCGAGGTGTCTGGGCCCCCCAGAGCATGGCGGATGGGATGGACCCTGGGAGCCGGGCCCAGAGGGTACCGGGCTAGGAGAGCTGCAGCCACACTGGGGAACCAAGACATTTGGGCTGTTGTCTAGCCCTAGCTCCAGCCCTAGCAGAGGCCCTCACCCTTATTCAGTCCCAGCCTTGAATTCCCCCAGAACGAAATAGGCCAGCAAGCAGGCAACAAACCCCAGCTCTCCTCCTCCTGCTGGCAGGGGTCTTGTTGATATGACTGCTCACACCCTACTTGGCAGGATGCACTTCCCCGCTCCCCCAGGGTTGCCTGCCCACGGACTCATGTCCCAATCAACATTTGGCTGGTCCCAGCCAGGCCTGGCTCCCCAGGATACAGCTTCAGGATTGCTCTGTTATTGCCCACCCTTCCCCTCAGATACCACCCACAGGGAATGAGCCCGAGTCCCAGCAGGGAGCCGGCTCTGCTGCGCAGATGCTGTTGCTTTGTGCTTCCTCTCCTCCCACACCTCCCACTGCTCAGCCTCCCTGTTTATCAGGGCAGACCTGGGGCAGCAGCAGGAGGGGCCAGGTCAGGCTCCCGGCAGACAGTGCTGAACTCACCAGAAACCAGTAGATGTTCATCAGGGTGAGGGCGAAGAGCAGGGCGTTGAAGAAGAAGTAAAAGGGGATGTGGGGGATGGACCGGAGGCTGCAGTGGCAGGTGGCATACAGCACTTTGAGGGGGAACCAGTACAGGCGGAACCAGAACCTGCCGGGACAGAAGGGAGCCGGGGGGGATGTGAGGGTGGAGGCGAACCCCAGGGCCAGCAGCTGGAATCAGCACAGCTTCTCTCCACCCCTTCTTGGTGGTCCCAGGGAAGCCTACCTCATCCCCCCCCTGCGGCCGTGCTCCCAGCACCGGGCTGTGCACGGAGAGCCTGATTCAAGCCCACACCAAGTCCCAGCAGAGTCCCTGCTAAAAGAATCGCCCCTTGCTCCAAGCAAAGGGTGTGGGGGACAGAGAAAGGAGCAGCTAGGACGGAGGGGGCGGTCTGCAGTGTGGGCCTGGCTGCTGCGACACGCTCCTAATTTAGCATGGCCTTCTCCCAGCCCTGAACCCTGGCGAAAAGGTCTCCTACCCCCAGCCTCAGAGATTTGGATGGAGGGGACCAGGAGGCAGGTGAGGAGGACCTGGACTGCAGCCCATCACCCTGGGGCAGGCCTTTGCCCTCCAGCACAGGGGCCCATGTTCTTGCACCCCATTCCCACCGCTCTGCACTGGACAGGACAGATCATGGCAGATACATCCAGAGCAGGATATGACCCTGTCTCCCTTCCTCTGTGCCCAGATCCTTTGAGTTGTCAAGGCCAGGTTCTGGGGGCTGGAAGCCAGGCCTTTCTCCCTCTAACTGTGTGTGACACTGCATTGCCACAGCAGCAGACTGTGACATGGCAAAGGCAGGATCCTAATCCCAAGCCCAGCATGTGGGCAGGCAGCAGGAGGGGGCTCATGGTGAGCATCTACCCCAGGCAGACCCCCTGAGCAGGCACCCACTAACCAGCTGACACTGAAGGTGAGGCAGCCAATGTCAGAGATGATGTCGTTGAGCCGGTGATAGACCCCACCCCGGTGCTTGAAGTAGACGTTAAGCTTGGTGAACTCCAGCTGCACATCATTGATGTCGTGCAAGAAGAGGACGAGGATGCCCACGTTATGATACCTGCAGAGGGAGGCGATCTGTGAACAGGTTGTCTGGGGCTGGGGAGGGAACAGAGGCAGGACCAGACCGATCGTGGTGCTGCTGGAGGGAGGTGGGGGATCCCCAGGGCAGCACGCTAGCATTGGGAAGGCTCAGCCCTGGGCAGGGGAGCATCGGCACAGCCCAAAGGGCCCTTTGGTCAGTTCCATTGATGGAGCCCATAGCAGGACACAGGACTGCTGCTGGCCTGTGGACCCAGCACTGGGACCCTGGAGACTGGGACTGTAAATGTCCATGCACCATCAAAGCAGCTGGTCGGGGCCTAGTGGGACTCACCTGAAGGCATAGGAGAAGGTGATGAGGGTCAGCGTCACCACATGGTGGAGGAGCATGACCACTGAGTCCTTGCGCCAGGCATCCATGTAGATGGTGGCATAGATGGAGTGCCCGTAGAAGCTGCCCTGAAGCAGGTAGGCGATGGCAATGTCTGTGGGCACGTCCATACCACTCTTCCAGTCTAGAAGCAGCACAAAGACCATGGATAAGCCCCTGGCCACACACAGTGACAACTTCTGCTAGTCAGTGGGAGCTCTGCTGCAGCCACCACTCTCCCCAAGCCCCCAGCAGCAGCAGCCCCAGCCAGGATCAGGCCTTCAGGGTTAGTTCACAGGTACACAAGACCCGTGCCTGGGATCACACCGAGTCCAAACACAACTGCGTGCGTAACCACGCACAGGCCAGAACAGAAGGTTCCCGCCTCGTCACTACAAACCCCACTCCTGAGCTGGGGATACGCCCCTGGCTTCCAGGCCCCACCTGCTCTAATTGCTAGGCCTTGCTCCCCCAGTACTAGCTTAGGACTACCTGTCCTCCCTACCAGGGAACACCGTCTCAGCCAGGATATGCCCTGTTGCACACACTTGTGTCTTGGACATCACAAGGATGGCAGGGGAGGGACATCCCCCTCAATTGCACCCTGCTCTGCTCTGGCCCTTGTGCCAGTGGCGCTCAATGTACCGTAGAAGACGGAGGGTGGGTCGTAGAAGAAGGGGTAGTTAGTGAAGAAGAGCAGGTAGGCGCCGTAGGACCAGGACAGTGTGTAGAAGAGCAGCTTCCAGGCACTCTCTGGCATCTTGGCAGCATCCTTCGGCCGCAGGTTACACCATTTCCCGAATGGCTGTGTGGAGAAGGCAGAGGTGAGGCGCAGTGGGGGGGCATCCTTGTCACCCCACCTTTTGTTGCATGGGAGGAGCTGGCCTAGGGGCAGGCAGGGCAGCTCCCCACCCAGTCCCAACCTCAACCGGGTTACTCAAGCACCTGGGCTAACAGCCCCGATACCAGTCGAGTGCTAGCGGCCAGTGGCCACAAACCACCTTGAAAAGGGTGAGGGAGGAAGGGGGTCCTAGCAGGGCAGGAGGACCAGGGAGCAAGACCAGCTCTGGTTTCTGATCACCTTGGCCTCAGCTGCTGTCAACTGGGAAGGGCTGAGCCCAGGGGAGAAAGTGACAGCAGGTGAGACTAGCACTCCCTGCACCCCGGGGTGAGCTGGTATCACTCCAGTCCCACCTCCCCTCCCAGGCTTGTTCTCTCAGGGTGGAGGCAATTACTAGCAAGGAAAACCATAGTGCTGCCTATGCTGGGAAAGGCAAGTTGGACTGTGGTCCAGGCACCTTGCAGACAGGCATCTTGCACTGCACCCTGCTCCAGAAAGGAGCCTTTTCCATCCAACAGGCCCTCAGGTCTTGAAAGTCCTGAGCCATGGATAACAAGGCTGGCATTTCACAGGGGCCCGTAGCACTGACTGACGCAGCCAGCAACTGCAGCAAGAGGCCTTGGTCCCTTGGTCTGGCACAAGCCAACTGCGTGGGATGGGGACTGTGGCCAGATGGGGATCCCAGGACAGTGCTCAGAGTCAGGCCTGCTGGGAGCAGCAAGAGCAGGGTGTCCTGGGGATTCGTACACGGAAGCCTGGCTCAAGGTCCCGGCTCCGAAGGGACTCAGCGTGGCCCGACATCAGACCAGGCACTGGGAACACCACAGAGAAGCACCAGATAAGCTCAAGATGAAAACAAAATGCCTGCAAAGTAACCAGACCCCCTCCCAGCTCAGCAGTTTGCAGCCAGCCGGTTGGCTCCCATTGGCGCCTTGATGCTCCAAGGCTATATTAAGACCCCAGCTGTTCAGGGCTGCAAGCAGGGCGCTCGTTCCCCTCCAAGGGCTGCCCTCTCCCCCCAGATCTCCTATCATCCGAGCAGCGTGGGGGCAGAAGCACCAGCTCTACAAAACACCCCTGTCAGAAGCTGCCAAATGCATGGAGGTAGTGAAGATCCGGGTTCAGCCTGTGCCTTTCCACAGGGAGGGGAGGCTGCCCTCAACCGCAGCGCCAGGCCTGCCTTTGCGGCGCAGCCGCCCTCACGCAAAGCACGAACCAGGCAGCGTGGCTGCGGCTCGCTCCAGCGGGAGACGCAGTCAGCAGCAGCGAGGGAGGATAAATAATGCACAGGCAGAGTCCCAGGCTGGAGGCATGAATTATTTGTGACTCCATAAAACAGAACACGGAAAGGAGCTCAAATCAGCCCCATCAGGAGGCAGCTCGGTACGTTGCAGAGCCAGAGTAGAGACCTCGGGGCAGAGCTGAGAGGCACCTGGATGGGCCTTTTCTCAGCCCCACGTCCACATTGGTTCTTCCTTGTGCTGCTGCATAGTTTAGGGAGCCTGTTTCAAGAGGCCCAGCCCGAAAGCCTGGCTCCGTTCTGCTGTCTGACCGTTAAGACTCTCGGGTGCAAGTCCTCCCTGCTGTAAAATGGGGACAATAGCTCAGGGTGGGGGGAGGGCAAAGACAAATAGATTGAAACCTGCTGGATACTAGAGCCAGGTGCTATGCAGACTGAGTGACTTCATGTGCACCTGTAAAGTGCTCTGAAAACCCAGGACCGGCACCTCACAGGGACTACAGCGATGCCCCCAGGGAACCGTCTCCTTCAGCTGTGGAAGACGCCCACCCTCCTGAGCACCACCGAGCTGCGGGAGAGGCCATGCTTCCTCCTTTACCCATTGCAGATACTCAGTAAAGGCTCTAGCTCAGCGGTTCTCAAGCTTTTTAGATACGAGGGGCATCCCCGCAAAGCACCAGCCTTTCCGACTATGGAAAAACAGCAGTTTTTCTTTTGCAAAGACCTCCGAAAGCTTGCAATGGGTTGGCATGGTTTCAACATGACTGATTCCTATTTGAAATCTCTGGGTGTATCTCGTGAATCACGGCCATGACAGCCTGGTTGAGAATCACTACGCTAGCTCCTTCTCCGTGGCTGAAAACCGAGCAATCCAGACTGACTCTTTTGCCTCCCAGAGCCCCGGGCACCCCTGGGCATTCAGAGCCCCCTGCAAAACCGCAGCTGTGGCCGGCACTGGGGTGAGATGCGGAGCAGATGGAGAGGGCAGGGAGAGCGCCTCCATCCGTGGGGAGGCTGGGGCAGGGACCACACAGATGCCGGCTGGGATCTGGGCTGCCTGCGTGGGTGGGAATCAGCAGGTCACGCGGCCCGGGAATGACGGAGCAGAACCTGGCACCAGCACCCCCAGGGGAGGTTCCCGCGCCAGGCGGGCGCCTCTTCTTCCTCCTCTTCATTCTGGGGCAGGGAGGGGGGCATACTCTCCGCCCCTGGGCAACTGCGGTTCCCAAGGCAACGGCAGAGAGATGCCTGTGTTGCTAGGGGTAACGGGTGCTGCAGCAGGAACAATGCATTGCTGGCTGGCCTGGGAGAGCCCCCGGGCTCTGGCAAGTGATGTAATGTGGTCATATGGCTGCACTTAAAGGGCCCGTGCTGTGAGTCTTAGGCCCTTCTTCCACCGACCCCCAAACTGGAACAGGCCCTACAGACGCTCCCTGGTTTTCAAGGGAACTGAGAGCAGGCGTTTCCTCCCATCGCTGCTCCTGGGGACGCCATCGTGCGTCCTGCACCAAGCACGTCATCTGATGGCACACTGAGCTTGCGCCCAGGAACTAGAAAGGGAAACTCAATAAAAACCCAGCGAGGCCTCAGCAACGTGGAGGGTGAAAAGGAAGCTCGGCTCTCTCCTGTCAACTATCCTCCAGTGCAGGCAAGAAGCAACGTGGCCCCCTCCCTTTCCATCTACCACGAGGGGAAGCAGCAGAACACAATTGCTCTTCCAGGCCTCTGAAGGATGGAGCATGAATTGAGGCTTGTTTGACAGGGGAATTGTACCCCCAAGCCCAGCAGTGTAACACCAGCCAAGTCCCAGCCGTGCCACATCTCACGCCCAGGCACGGAGAGATCTCCAAAGGAATGAAAGGGAAGGGCTAGCACATGGCGTCCCTGGCCCTGGGAACTGGCAGTGCTCAATCAACCTTACTTTCCCAAGGGCAGATCCTGACGACGAGCAGCCAGGGCAACGGGCTCTCATTCCAAAGCTAGGGCATGGTCCTCCCCACCCCAAAGCTGCACCACGAGGCAGGTGCTACTAGTCCCTTAGCACTCAGACCTAGGCCCCATCACTTCCCCTTGATCCCAAGCAAGGTGTGGGCTCCGCTCATGCCCACATACGTCTCCTATAATTATCTGTTGCAGCATTCACAGAGGCATGGAAGAAAAATGAAGCAAAATTGCACCTTGCTTTAAACTTAAGGATCTCACTCCTTGGAGTTTGACCCCAGAAGGCCATTACTGTGGCTTCTTCTCTAAGTGCACAGGCCCAGAGATGCCCGACTTTCTAATGCCCTGCCTACCACCAAGTTTGAGGGGAGGGAAGCAAGTCCCCGAGCCTCCTCTCTGGGCCCTTGTTTCACCACCTGAAAGATGAGGATGATGCACTGTGCAGCTGCACTGAGGTTTGGAAAATGCTTTCTTTGCCAGTTACCAGCGATAAAAGGATTATTCGCTGTGAATCATTAAGAGCTGTTTCCTCCTCAGGGCCTCAGTTAGCATTTAATATCTGCCCCATAAGAGATGAGCAGCAGGACAAGGAGTCTCCAGAGACAATGAGCACATGCCTCTGGGGTCCTGTGGGGACTGATTAAGCTCCTGAGCAGCCCAGTGCCTCTCATGCCTGACCACTGACATAACAGCACAGGGAAGCCAGCCCCCACCTGGAGACCAACAAGAAGGCCTTCATTCCCAGGAGAAGAAAGAGCCTATTGTTGTGTCTCTTTCCCTGGGTTTACAGGGCTTGGGAGTGTTTTGCTTTGAACCCTGGGTGGACTAGGGGACATCAATGAGGTGGTATCACCAATAGAAAGATGCAGAACCACACCCTGGGGAGGCACCAGGCATGACGCACAGAAGTGCTGGAGATTGCACTGGCTGCTAGAGCCAACAGGGGAACTGGGCTCCTAAGACCAAAATAAGGTGCTAGAAGGGACAGCAGATGTGACTGCTGGAAAAGACGCAGGGTATTCCCCAACTGAGAGGGGCTGCATCACTTCTCAGCCCATGGGAGGGCAGGACAATTGCTCACTACATTGTACAAGTCACATGAAACCTAGTTTCCAAAGCACATGCTCTCCTTGCACTGCACCTTTCTCTGCGAAGGATGTCACAATAAAATCTAAACCCACCTAGAGATCAACCAGTGGCCTCCAGGCCGAGGAGTGGAGAACTTGTCAGGGCAGAGCCAGGCAGCGACAAGCAGCAAAGGCGGCACAAGCTTCCCTGAGCATGCAAGGCAAGGCAAGGCAAGGCAGGACACTTGTACTCAGGCTGGAGGCTGGCCAGGCCCTAGGTGTCAACTCCCCCAGTGCTTGGGAAAAATCCCAAAAGACTTTTAATGGCCACAAGTGCCTGGGACCTGGGTTTTAACATCTCATCTGAGATATGGCCATTCTGTTTCCATTACGCTCTCCTGCTTTGTCCTCGCCTACAATTTCAGGTTCGGGAGCTCCATATACTTACAAACAAATGGCACTGCCACGGACACACGCACAGCCCAAAGTATGCCCTCACATTTATGACAGACCTTGAAGACCATCTCCTCTGCAGCTGCTCTTGCATTCCCATAATCTACGCAAGGTACATTGATGGCATCTTCGTTGCAGGGACATGTGGGAAGGAATCACTAGACAAGTTTCATCAGGACTTTTAATCACTTCTGTCCCTCTGCCAAACTGGCTCTGGAATACTCTACCTAGCAAAGTCATCTCTTAGACATGTCAGTGGAGCTTTGCAATGGCCGCATTTCTATCACGTTGTATTGGAAACCATCAGACTGCTACACCTATCTGCATGGGACCAGCTTTCATCCTAACCACACCACTAGATCCATTGTCTACAGCTAAGCTCTACTTTACAACCCTATCTGCTTTGATCTCACCAGGGATGCATACCCTAAGAGTCTGGAGCAGGGATTCCTACATTTACAGTAGTGGTATGACCCCAAAACTAGCCACTCAAACCAACAAAACCAGACTCAGACCCTGCTCCGACTGCTCCAGTACCAACCACTGGACAAGGCTTGAAAGTCTTAGCCGCAGCATTAATGACCTCCAACCCCTGCTGAAAAAGGAGGGCCATCTCCAAGTAGTCAGAGGGGACAAACCTGTCCTGGCTTACAGGCAGCCTCTCCCCACCCTCATATGGCATCTGTCAAGCAACAGTCTCACCAGGTCTTGCAATGGACCCAGATGCCTTCTGTGCCCCAACACGGATACAGACCACATCACTGGGCTGAATAATATGGATGATAACATTTGAAGTTTGTTCACTTGCAACTCCACCATCCTTTGCTCCTGGTGCTCCTCTGCTGTCTCCGTCAGGCAGACGGGGCAATCCCTACATGAAAGAATGAATGAATACCATGCCGACATGCAGACCCAAGGCAGAGCCCTCCAACCTCCCTGGACTCCTCACCGCTGGCCTGAGGGTGGCTGCTCTTAGCAGACTTTTAAAAAACTATTTGGATGGGAAATTGCAGAACAGCAAACCAACCGCAGGCTGGAGTCTGGTAATATGGTTTAAACAGGGATAAGACTCCATAGTCCCATTAATTGGATTAGCTTTTGTGACTCCTTTGTTCCTATGGTTGTTTGCCTCTCCCAGCTCTGCCCCCTCTCCCCACCCCTTCCCTGGTCTCCTGTATTCTAATTTCTCTCTCTATCTTATACACGGCTTTGTGTGAGTCCTTCCACAACATCCAACATAGCGAGCTTCCTGAAAGTTTGTGCTACACATATTATATCTACTTTGGTTAGTCCGTAAGGTGCAAATCTCCCCTGCTTTCAGCTCTGCACCCATCAGGAGTGCAGGGTAGATGCTAATACACCCTGGCAGGGGAACGGGCCCAGGTTCTGCCCAGCTCCACACATTGTCTCCAATGCCTGTATCCTTAGCTTCCTCACAAAAAAAGCCCAGGAGGGTTCTTCCTACTTCATCCTTCATGGTATGCTCTAGTTCCTGACTGTTTGCAGTGTGCACCACTTCTGCTGCTGCCCCGGCTCCCTGGATTTTAAATTAGAGTCTCTAGTTCTTTAACCCTTCAGCAGCATGTAAAAGACATGCATGCTGCCCAGCAGCTGGGGCTCTCTAGGCAGAGCTCAACAGGCCAATGCTACCAAAGCAAGGGTCTCAGGTCCTGTCCCAATTTCAGAGAAGACCCCAGCTTCCCCCCAGGTTATTCTAACGTGTTACTCAGGGCTGCAGAGGTTGCTTTGTCTAACTTCTCCAGGTCCAACTATAAGCTGCTCCCTTGGGCTTTGCCCTCCACAGGGGGAGCTACCAAAGTCTGCAGGTTTCTAGAAACCAGCTAAGGCCAGAAATCATTTCAGGAGGAGCATGGCACCTCAGATGAGAGGACCAGAGTGAAGGAGACGCTTGCTTAGGCTTGGCCTGTTCATCTCTGAGGGCAGTCAGGACGACGCTGCACCAGGCGACAGGGTGGGTCAGAGAGGTCAAGAGACACTGAAATGCTCACCAGCCAAGGGGTTGTTATTGGGGCTGGGGTATAGGAGGAGAAACCTTCCATTCACCCACGAAAGAACGGAAAGAGAAGCCATGTCCCAGACCAGACCAGACCCTTGCGCAGCCAAAAAGGACTCACCCCAGGAGCCCTTCCTATCTGGTAAGTCATGGCCTGATACCACAACTCAGCAACCTGGGCTCACCTCCCTGCCCCCGTGCAGAAGCAATCCCTTCCTATAGCGATATCTCGCAAGGTTTCTAGGTACAAGGGCAGAAGGTTGAGTAAGTGATCCTTGGAACAAAGATCATTCGGAAAAACCACCTCTCACAGAGATAAAATCTAACCCATTGCAACAGGTAAAGTCTACGCCAGTCCCCACCTCCCCTCCTCATACCCACACTTTATCTCCCTTCGGAGAGATCACGTAGCAACCACACAACTGTGGTTATTGGTGCACTCTAGGGACACGAGAAGATGGATTCTGCACTCCTGATACACCCTGAACTCACACCGAAGATAACAGCAGCTTCAGAAGAGATAGGAAAAGGCTTATTCTTTTAGGTGCCTCGTGTCATGGCTGGGGAGGCACAGCCAGCACTAAATTAAGGTGCAGGGTAAGCCAGGCTGCATGTCCTTGCGGTAAGCAAGTTCCTTCCGATGCGCGGCAGCTACAAGGCGAGCGCCGAGATCCATTATTTATGATTAACATGCAGCGAGGCGGCGTTCTCAGGACACGTGGAATTAATTCATTTTACAGACATGAGCCTTTCAGGCCCTGCGAGAACATTAAGAGATGAATTGCCACAGATATCAGATTTGAACATAAGCAGCCACAGCAAAGGCTGTGCTGGGTTTCTATACTGGGAAGTCAGGGAGGCCAGACCCCACGGAGACAGCGATGAAAGCTTGCACTCACCTGCTGCCGGACAACCCCTTCCCCCTCTCTGAAAGCAGCCGAAGTCCGGAAGAGCCCCGACTGCCCACTCCCCCCGTGCAGCGCCAGCCTGTGAAACGGCCCCTCCACCCGCTCACTAATGGCAGCTGAGGCTAACGCAGCCTCTGCCGCAGCTGCGTGCTGCAGCCCTCGGCTTGGAAGAGAGCCTGCGGGAGGGGAGGCCGGGGCCGCGAGCAGCGAGGGCACTGACCCCAAAGAGGCGGCGGGCGGCGGCGCGGCGCAGCAGGGTCCAGCCGGCGGCGCAGAGCAGGCAGAGCAGCGCCTCGCCCCAGGCCAGGTGCGCGTGCTCGGCCCAGGTCCGGCGCGACAGCTCCCAGCCGCAGTCCGCGCAGCCCCGC